>NC_135235.1:121520208-121842708 GCF_051348905.1 Ranitomeya variabilis
CCGCATATTCATCACTGTAATGAGCAGTACCACGTGACCGCTCATACAGGAAGAAGCTGCGGCACGGAGAGGAAGTGTCGAGGGAGCCGGGTGAGTATTTTAATAACAGCGGCCGGGGGCACAGGGGGTGGGAGGGGGGAGGTTGGCGGGAAGTTTATTTAACAACAAAAAAAACAATGATTTTTCATTCCTTCTCCCCAGCGAACGCTGCTGGGAATGAACGAATTCCGGCTTCAGCACCAGATGCACGGGACAGCGCTTATTTCTAGCGCTGTCTCCTGCACGGTCCGTGTGGTACCCAGTCGGCACACGGCTGGCGCACGTGTGCCACACTGATGTGCCACGTGAGCACACGGACACCTCCGGTACCGATTTTTCCGGTACCGGAATTATCTGGACGTGTGAGACTGCCCTTAGAACTCGTATGTGAAAATCTTACATCTATCTGTGTTTATAACGAATATAACTTGCACCTATTATGACTATCAGGGCTCACTCACACTGGCGTATAGCACTGCTGAGTACTATGCGATGTTTTGTCAGATAGCTCTCGGCACAATGTTATTCTATGGGGCTAGTGCAATCTGCGATTGTTTTCTCATGACGATTCTGCCTCATGATCCTGAACCATCTCTCTCATCCTGCCGCATCTGTCTCCATCCTTCCCCATCTGTGTCCATCCTTCTCCATGACTCCATCCTGCCCCATGTCTCCACCCTGCCCCATGTTTCTCCATTGTGCCTCATCTGTCTCCATCCTGCCCCATGATCCGGCTCCATGTGTCTACATCCTGCCTCATATATCCATCCTGCCCATGTGTTTCCATCCTTCCCCATGTGTTTCCATCCTTCCCCATGTGTTTCCATCCTTCCCCATGTGTTTCCATCTTGCCCCATCTGTCTCCATCCTGCCTCATGATCCTGCTCCATGTGTCTACATCCTGCCTCATATCTCCATCCTGCCTCATGCCTCCATACTGCCCCATGTGTTTCCATCCTGCCCCATGTGTTTCCATCCTGCCCCATGTGTTTCCATCCTGCACCATGTGTCTCCATTCTGCCTCATCTGTCACCATCCTGCTCCATGATCCTGCTCCATGTGTCTCCATCCTACCCCATGTCTCCATCCTGCCCCATGTCTCCATCCTGCCCCATGTCTCCATCCTGCCCCATGTCTCTGCAGCACCCCAGAGTCCTGGTCGTTGCAGTACTGTTGCTCTGCCACTAAGGGGAGTGATGGTACGTCTGATTGCACTAAAGGAGTTCACCTGACCAGGTAACACACACCCACAATACAATTCACACTCCGGCCACCAGGGGGGGTGGTTCTATCTATTAGACCACTCCTCACACTTGGGTAAAACTGGGGGGTTGGACAGGAAGTGAGGGAGAAAGGAGCTGGGAAGAGCTCGAGAGAGGACCTGTCAGAGGTGGGATCCTGGCAGAGCCCTAGTGAACAGGAAAGAACGTTACGGAGCCGTGCCTGTGCTTACAGCGGCAGTCTCCTAGGAAAGGACAAGAAGCGAGAGGTATTGTGAAGGAGTGATAAACGGGAATACAGCGCAGGGGTGATAGGACCAGAAGGAGTCGTGCTGTAAGATCGAGGCAACATCCTTCTGAGGCGCAAAGTCAGTGGCCGGAACGCCGAGAAAGTAAGAGACTAAGCATTACTTCAAACCACGGCAGGACAGCCAATTATAGGTTGGCTGTCTCACTTGAACACCTAAGCAGACAACGGAGGCTGCTGTGGGAGAGGAGCGACTCTAGGGTCCCGGAAGAGCTCCTGGCCTACCCCGTTATACGGGTGCGTCCTAACCATATCATCTGGGGGACGGAGAGAACGAACATCAGAGACAGACACAACAGTTGTGAGGACTATCCCGGGGTGCTCAGCAGGGAATGACTACAACACACAGGCGCTAGAAGGTAGACACTGATTCCCACCTGCTAAGGGAACTCCGGATGTGCCTTTGGACCGGCCGGTCTCAGCCAGCCCTGTTAACAGTGCTCTGGATTGAG
This sequence comes from Ranitomeya variabilis, assembly GCF_051348905.1. Taxonomy (NCBI): domain Eukaryota; kingdom Metazoa; phylum Chordata; class Amphibia; order Anura; family Dendrobatidae; genus Ranitomeya; species Ranitomeya variabilis. The sequence goes on from NC_135235.1 coordinate 121,522,227, forward strand.
TATCTCGAAACCTTCAGTAAAGAGGTAAAGAGACTGCAACCCTGTGTCCTCGTTATTCATTGCACCCCGCACCACACATCATCACTCTCAACTTTTACTGGACGCCCCTTAGCAGGGTCACGGACCGGGTCTAGCCACCGTGACAATCCCAGAACCGAGACAGAGAGGCCCGGTACCGGGTACCCCTCGGCCCTGCGACGGTGGGGGCGCTCCAACTCCATCCTGCACCATGTGTCTCCATCGTGCCCCATCTGTCTCCATCCTGCCCCATGTGTTTCCATCCTGCACCATCTGTCTCGATCGTGCCCCATCTGTCTCCATCCTGCCCCATGATGACATTTTGCAGGATCATGGGGCAGGAAGGAGACAGATGAGGCAGGATGGCGAAACATGTGCGGTCGAAACATATTGTGGCTTGCCACTATTACTAAAAATAAAAAATAAAAACTTTCTCCTCGCGCTCCAGCGGCGATGTTCCCTCCAGGCATTTCAAGCACGGACTCACTGGCGAATGACAATGACGTCATATGCCAGCGACGTGTGCGCTGACGTCAGCTGCCAGCCTCTGATTGGCTGGGGCTTTTAACTATTGCCATTCAGGCCCCCACGGCAATAGAGTTTAACTGAACCTGTGTCTCTGTCTCGAACACAGGTTCATTTACTGAATCCTGCCGCTGGGGGCCAATGAGCAGAAGAGAGGGGACCCGATGCTGGCCCCCTCTGCTTATCGGGCCCCATAATCCAGTAAGGGCAGTAATGCCCTGATGGCGGCCCTGATTGTCCTGATTATCTCGCATGAGAGAATATACAATAGTGTGACTCTGGTCTAATGACTATTCTCGTGGCTGTGCATTTTTTGGGACAGAGAGGTCCACACCAAATCTAGGAGACATGTTTGAGTTTGGTCCAAGTCAGTGAACACACTTGCCAAACAAATTCTATGGGTCACTAAAAAAAAAAATCAGACAGCACATCAGACACTTTTTTTCATAAAAGAAAAAAATGATGAAACTCTGATGGTAAAAGCTGACACACTGACCAAACACTGAGGAAAATCTGATCCAGCACTGAGGGAAATCAGACTATTTTTGTGCATGTGAAAAATCGCTGACTTGTGAATGAGGTCTTAGCTTACATATGTAGATAGCAACTTCATCCACTTATATTGTAATCTACATTTTCCATGATACTTGGCGTGAAGTCCACACCAAGAACCTGCAACAAATCTGTAATATCTGAGCAAAACCTTCATGGGGTTATCTGGGACAATTTTATTGTTTTCTCACGTGGCTAAGATCTGACAGGCAGTAATCATGTAAGGTGTTTCATATATACCTTGATTTCCTTACCCTTTCAGTTCCTACAGTTGGCATTACCATCACCAGACTGCATACAGCCGCCTTTATTCCCATAATTTCATATGACATCCAGGTATCTACTTCTCATAATTATTTTTACAATTACCTTAAGGTCACTAGTCACAGCATAACTGCCATTAACCCTTTCTTACTAAGATTATTTAAGGAAGGTTATTTTCCCTACAGCACAAAACTGGTAATTTCTCTTACAGCACAAAACTGTTACCTGTGGATTCACTTTCTTCTACCGCGATATTATAACAAAGTGTTTCTTTTCCAGGTACTTCCATGCTTCCACACCTAGTTCACGTTACTTTTACTGAAACAGTTTTTATTACTTCTTGTTCACTGTAAGCACCCTTGGATAGAATATCTTCTGTCATCTCCTATCGCGTCAAATCGTTTGACAAGTGGAATCATACTAACATTTTCCCATGTATTTTGTATTCCACGACATATTGTTGATCTTGTCTTGTTTTTCTATTTTATGTATACTCTAGTTATCTCCAATAAGGAAATTCTGATGAAGGTCCTATGAGGGACCGAAAACGTTTAGGCTGTGTGCACACGTATAATGGTCCACTGCGGATTTTTCCGTAGCGGATTTGATAAATCTGCAGGGCAAAAACGCTGCGTGATTGCTGCAGATTTATCGCGAATTTAGAGCGGATTTACTGCAGTTTTCCTGCGGATTTCACTGCGGTTTTACAACTGCGGTGTTCTATAGGAGCAGCTGTAAAACCGCTGCGGAATCCGCAGAAAGAAGTGACATGCTGCGGAATGTAAACCGCTGCGTTTCCGCGCGTTTTTTTCCGCAGCATGTGCACAGCGTTTTTTTGTTTCCCATAGGTTTACATTGTAATTCGCAGCGTTTTCCGCATCGTGTGCACATACCCTTAATTTAATCAGTAAGAAGAAATATGAATGGCACTGAGAAAAACCGATCTTAGTACTCACTGTTAAAGGATGAATGAGCTCTGACTCACGGACACATTCCAGAAACCTTCACCTTGCTGGAGGTGCTTGCTATGAAGAAGGTGCATACAAAGTCCAATAAAACAAGAAAAAAGCAGCAGTACTCCAATTATTGGTGAAAAAAACAACCTTAGTCCTTTATTACATAATAAAGATCATGGACAAGGTATTGCGGGTAAAACAAGTGCAGATTATGCAGGCAATAGGACGACGGCCGTTTCACGCAAAAGCGCTTCCACGGGTCTGTTGTTTCACCAACAATTGGAGTGCTGTTGTTTTATTACACTTAATTTAATCTATTTGGTCTGGATGCACAATATAGAAGGAATCATTTTTTTCAAATACTGAGTGCCAAGTAATTTTTTTGCCTAAGATCTGACTGGCGACAGCTCAGAGATCACAGACCACTCCTGGCGATTCTGCTGCTTCACATCAACATAGTAGCTGCTTCTGTTTGGAGCTGCTCTGTCAACTAGGTGAGTCTGCTGATGTCATGCCGATTGACACCCAGCTCCCCCTAGTTAGACAGCGGGGATCAGGCTGTCTATCAGCATGACATCAGCAGTCACGCCACGGCCCATCAACTGAGCAGAAGAAAAGCAGCTGCTCTGTCTATGTGATGCCAATGGAAACAGCAGAATCAATTACAGGAGTGGTATGTGACCTCCCAGGGCCAGTAGAGATTGGCACCGGGCACAACAGACAGGTAGTTAGCAACTATATGGCTGTTAGTCCTTGGCCCATAAGAGAAAAATATAATAAACCTAAATAACAGTGGCATAGAGTGCAATGGACACTGTTGCAACATTTGGACCAGGGCTTCCCAGCATGTTGGTCAGATGTATGGGCCCTCATAGCATTCTAAATCCTAGAAGGAAATATGTGTTTCCCCCCCCCTTTCAGCATTATCCAGTAATGTCCCCTATCCTGGGTTCATCCTGGCCCCATCCTGACATATATGCTCCCAATCCAGGGAAATATGTTCCCCATCCTGGACCTATCCAGGTATATAGGTATATACTGTATGTTCCCTATCCTGGATCCTGGTATATATGCCCCCAATCCTGGGCTCATCCTGGTATATATGTCCCCAATCCTCATATACTGTATGTTACCAATCCTGGTATATGTCCCTCATCTTGGCCCCATTCTGGTGTAGATGTTGCTTATCCTGGACCTCATCTTGTTATATATATGCCCCATCTCTATCCTGCCCCAAGATCCTGCTCCGTGTATCTCCATCCTTCCCCATGATCCTGCTCCAGGTGTCTCCATCCTGCCCCATCTATCTCCATACCTCCCTATCTGTCTCCATCCTGCCCCATCAATCTCCATACCTCCCTGTCTCCATCCTGCCCATGATACTGCACCACGTGTCTGCATCCTGCACAATATCTCCATCCTGCCCCATGATACTGCCCCATCTGTCTCTATTCCTCCCTATCTGTCTCCATCCCTCCCTATCTATCTTCATCCAGCCCCATGGTCCTGCCCCATCTGTCTCCATCCTGCCTCATCTGTTTCCATCCTGCCCCATGTTCCTGCCCCATCTGTGTACATCCTGCCTCATGTCTCCATCCTGCGCCATGTGTTTCCATCCTCCACCATCTCACATGGTGCAGGATCATGATGCAGGAAGGAGACAGATGGGGCAGGAAGAAGACAAATGTTCCATGTGGCTCCATCTTGCTGCACAAACATTTTGAGGCTTGCCGCTTTCAATAAAAATAATAATAAAAAAAACACTTTCTCCTTACCTGGCCGCGTTCCAGTGGCGATGTCCAAGCCAGGTATTTCAAGCTGGGACTCGCCAGCGAATGACAATGATGTCATACGCCGGTATCGTGTGTGCTGACGTTAGCTGCCAGCCTCCTATTGGCTGGCGGCTTTTAACTATTGCCGTGCGGGCCCGCAATAGAGTTTAACTGAACCTGCGTCTCGGACTGCACCCGCAGAATCCTGCAGCTGGGGCCCGGTGAGCAGAAGAGAGGGGGCCCGATGTGGACCCCCTCTGTTCACCGGGCTCCATACGCCATTCAGAGCAGTAGTGCCCTGATGGCGGCCCTGAGGATACGTTCACACAACCATATTTTCAGTCTTAGAATAGTATTCTGTGTATGAAAAAGCAGACAGCATTCAAACCAATATTATTCAACGGGGCAGAGCAGATGAGCAATTTTTTCCACTGACCGAATCTGTGTGTGAAAAAATGGCGACAAACACGAGTTTAGTCTGCAAATCGAAGGAGACTCTACTGTTCTAATCTTTGGGTGTGAAAAAATACTGACGCCATGCGGAGCTACAGTGTAGCATTCAATTTTTATGGATACATTGTAATTCTGTAAAAAAGAAAGTGTAAAGGGTCTTGTAAATAATTAATAGCTGCTTCTGTAAAAACAAATTTGAATGTTTTTTTTAGACGCTCGTGTGAACCTACCCTCACTTTGATCTTTGTTTAATTAATTAAAAGGCTAGTAATATTACTATAAAAATAAATAAATTAACATATTTGGTATTAATGCATTCATAAAACACACCTATCAAAAATCTGAAATTAATTAACCTGATTGGTGAACAAAAAAAAAAAAAAAAACGCCAGAATTACGGGTTTTTTTCTTACCATTCCTCCCTAAAAAAATACAATAAAAAGTAATTAAAACATCTTATGTCCCCCAAAATAGTATCATTGCAAACATCAGTTTGGTGACAAAAAAAACACATTATTTTCTACAAACTTCTGAATTTTTGTTCACTTTAAAAAAATAAAAAGGAAGTTTGCTATCACCATTATAATACTGACCTAGAGCATACTGACCTACTGACCTCGGTTCCCAGGTCATTTTTACAACACAATGAACGCTGTAAAGACAAAACTCAAAAAACGAGTTCAGAATATCATGTTTTTCACCATTTTATCGCATTGAATTATTTCCTTTGTTTTTCGGTAGATGATATGATAAAATGAACGGCGTCAATCAATATTCCATAGCTCAAATGGCTTTGTTGATGGAAAAATAAAGTTACAGCTTTTGTTAAAAGAGGACGAAAAAAAATAAAGGCAATGTGCACACGTTGCGGATTCGTGTGCAGATTATTCCACGCAGAACTTGAAAAATCCGCAGGTAACACTCCCTGCATTTTACCTGGGGATTACCTGCGGATTTACCATGGATTTACAGCAGTTTTTGTGCGGTTTTCACATGCGTTTTTACACCTTCGGATTCCAATTATAGAGCAGGTGTAAATCGCTGCGGAATCCGCACAAAGAATTGACATGCTACGGAAAATAAACCGCAGCGTTTCCATGCGGTTTTGGTTTTCCATAGGTTTACATGGTACTGTACAACACATGGAAAACTGCTGCGAATCCGCAGCCAAATCCAAAACGTGTGCACAAACCCACAAAGTGTAAAAAGTTTTTTTGTTTTTTTTTTATAACCACAAAGGGCTTGGGTAAGGGTATGTGTCCACATTCAGGATTGCATCAGGATTTGGTCAGGATTTTCCATCAGTATTTGTAAGCCAAAACCAGGACTGGAACAATTAGAGGAAAAGTATAACAGAAACATATGCACCACTTCTGCATTTATCACCCACTCCTGGTTTTGGCTTACAAATACTGATGGAAAATCCTGACCAAATCCTGATGCAATCCTGAACGTGGACACAAACCCTAAGGGCTGTCCCACACATCCAGATAATTCCGGTACCGGAATAAATCGGTACCGGAGTTATCCGTGTCCGTGTGCCTGGGAACTCACGTAGGCCATACGTGCGGCACACGTGTGCCGCCCGTATGGCGAGTGGGTACCACGCGGAGCGTGTGGTACCCACGCGTGTGGTACCCTGCATCGTGCTGAAGCCGCGATTCATATGTTCCCTGCAGCAGCGTTTGCTGCAGAGAAAATATGAATAGTGTTTAAAATAAAGATCTATGTGTCCGCCGCCCCCCCACCCCCTGTGCACCCCCCCCCGCTGTTCAGAAAATACTTACCCGCCTCCCTCGCTGCTTCCTGGTCTGGCCGCGGCTTCTAGTGTATGCGGTCACGTGGGGCCGATCATTTACAGTCATGAATATGTGGCTCCACCTCCCATAGGGGCGGAGCCGACTATTCATGATTGTAAATGAGCGGCCCCACGTGACCGCATACAATAGGAGGCGCGGGGCAGAGAGGAAGGAGTGACAGCCAACGTGGGAGCGGGTGAGTATTTTCTGAACAGCGGGGGGGGCGCACGGGGTGCGGGGACGGCGGACACATAGATCTTTATTTTAAACACTATTATTCATATTTTCTCTGCAGCAAACGCTGCTGCAGGGAACATATGATTCGCGGCTTCAGCACCATGTGGGGGGGACAGTGCTTACTGTAGCGCTGTCTCCTGCACAGGCTCGGACTGGCCCACCGGGGAATCGGTGGATCCCCCGGTGGGCCCAGGCACTGACACCTGCTGGCAGGGCCCCCACTGCTCCAGGGGCCCCCACTGCTCCGGGGGCCCCCCTGGCCGCCCCCCACCCACCCTCCTTGAAGACGATACTCACCCTGCTCCAGCGATGGTCTCGGCGTCTGCTCTGCACTGCATCTTCTTCCTGCTTGTGCGGTCACGTGGTACCGCTTCATTAAGGCCATGAATATGCACATATTCATGACTTTAATCAGTATCACATGACCGCACAAGCACAAGCAGGAAGAAGATGCAGTGCAGAGCAGACGCCGAGACCATCGCTGGAGCAGGCAGCAGGGTGAGTATCGTCTTCAAGGAGGGTGGGAGGGTGGCGGCCGGGGGGCCCCCAGAGCGGCCCCCGGAGCAGTGGGGGACACTGGAGGGGGGGGGGGCAGAATGCTGGACACCCACTGGGGGCAGATTGCTGGAGACACACTGGGACAGAACGCTGGACAGACTGGGGGCAGAACGCTGGACAGACTGGGGGCAGAACGCTGGACAGACTGGGGGCAGAACGCTGGACAGACTGGGGGCAGAACCCTGGACAGACTGGGGGCAGAACGCTGGACAGACTGGGGGCAGAACGCTGGACAGACTGGGGGCAGAACGCTGGACAGACTGGGGGCAGAACGCTGGACAGACTGGGGGCAGAACGCTGGACAGACTGGGGGCAGAACGCTGGACAGACTGGGGGCAGAACGCTGGACAGACTGGGGGCAGATTGTTGGACACACGGGGGTAATATGCTGGACACACTGGGGCAGATTGCCGGACACACTGGGGCAGATTGCCGGACACACTGGGGCAGATTGCCAGACATACTGGGGCAGATTCCTGGACACACTGTCTGGGGGCAATGCTGGACATACTGGGACAGATTGCTGGACACTGGGGCAGATTGCCGGACATACTGGGGCAGATTGCTGGATACACTGTCTGGAGGCAATGCTGGACACACTGGGGCAGATTGCTGGACACTGGGGCAATATGCTGGACATACTGGGGCAGGTTGCTGGACACACTGGGGGTAATATGCTGGACACACTGGGGTAGATTGCTGGACACACTGAGGGCAGGACTGGAGGCATGGGCAGAATGTAGATACAGGGCATGATTGGAGACACGGGGCAGAATGAAAGACATGGGGCAGGATTGGATCATGGGGCAGGATGGATACGATGGAGACAGATGGGGCAGGATGGGGAGATCATATGGGGTAGAATGGATACTCATGAGGGCAGGATGCGAGAACATATGGCTGGAGCCAGGAATGAGATAAACGGGGCCAGGGTGGGGAATATTATTACCATAGGGGCTAATTAAGGGATATTATTACTGCAGTGATGTATTTATTTTATTTTTTGAGTATACTGTTTTAATTGGGGGGGCGGTCCTGTTACTGTGTAGAGTGACACTATGTCGCCTCTTTTTCTTCATGTGGTGTAATGCAGAAGTTGTGAAAAATTAAGTAATGTGTTCTGCAAGTGGAGCTCGAGATAACTGTGTTATTTCCTGCAGAAATGAGTCCTGGCTGGAAGAAATGATGGCGGTCTGTGCTGGATGAAAGATGAAGGACTTCACCTAGAGACGTCACTGGTGAGTCAGTGTTACCTATACACTGACACTATACACTGTATACTATATACAGAGCTCCTGTGTATAATGTCACCAGTGATCACTGTATTACCTATACACTATATACAGAGCTCCTGTGTATAATACCACCAGTGATCTCTGTATTACCTCTACACAGACACTGCATACTAAGTACAGATCTCCTGTGTATAATGTCACTTAGGCTGCCGTCACACATTCAGTATTTGGTCAGTATTTTACATCAGTATTTGTAATCACACGTAATTGCTCTATGTTTTTACAAAGACAAATCCCTTCAAAACGAAGGGTATATGTACCACCCAGCAAAACTTCCACATATAGTGGGATCTATGCAATAAAGCGATCTCCACTATGGTACTAATATAAAATAAATTTTATTGAACATAATGTTAAAAACACAAATAGGATAAAATTACTACATGTAAGAAAGGTACACAATCCAATAAAAGGGACTATACTGCCATGGGAGATTGCAAGATGGCTCAGGCTGAATGCAGTATATATACAATGAGAAATACCTATGCTATGATATGAGAGTCCATGGATGGAAAGCTGCCTCTATCAACGATACCTAGCTTAATAATATGGTGTCCTAAATCAGACCCCTCAAAAATACATGGCATATGCTAGAGGGACGCCGGGGTCATTGCAGCAGGCGAACAGTAAGGTAATATCCTTTTACTACCTCTAGCATATGCCATCAGGCTCGGACTGGCCCACCGGGGAATCGGTGGATCCCCCGGTGGGCCCAGGCACTGACACCTGCTGGCAGGGCCCCCACTGCTCCAGGGGCCCCCACTGCTCCGGGGGCCCCCCTGGCCGCCCCCCACCCACCCTCCTTGAAGACGATACTCACCCTGCTCCAGCGATGGTCTCGGCGTCTGCTCTGCACTGCATCTTCTTCCTGCTTGTGCGGTCACGTGGTACCGCTTCATTAAGGCCATGAATATGCACATATTCATGACTTTAATCAGTATCACATGACCGCACAAGCACAAGCAGGAAGAAGATGCAGTGCAGAGCAGACGCCGAGACCATCGCTGGAGCAGGCAGCAGGGTGAGTATCGTCTTCAAGGAGGGTGGGAGGGTGGCGGCCGGGGGGCCCCCAGAGCGGCCCCCGGAGCAGTGGGGGACACTGGAGGGGGGGGGGGGCAGAATGCTGGACACCCACTGGGGGCAGATTGCTGGAGACACACTGGGACAGAACGCTGGACAGACTGGGGGCAGAACGCTGGACAGACTGGGGGCAGAACGCTGGACAGACTGGGGGCAGAACGCTGGACAGACTGGGGGCAGAACCCTGGACAGACTGGGGGCAGAACGCTGGACAGACTGGGGGCAGAACGCTGGACAGACTGGGGGCAGAACGCTGGACAGACTGGGGGCAGAACGCTGGACAGACTGGGGGCAGAACGCTGGACAGACTGGGGGCAGAACGCTGGACAGACTGGGGGCAGAACGCTGGACAGACTGGGGGCAGAACGCTGGACAGACTGGGGGCAGATTGTTGGACACACGGGGGTAATATGCTGGACACACTGGGGCAGATTGCCGGACACACTGGGGCAGATTGCCGGACACACTGGGGCAGATTGCCAGACATACTGGGGCAGATTCCTGGACACACTGTCTGGGGGCAATGCTGGACATACTGGGACAGATTGCTGGACACTGGGGCAGATTGCCGGACATACTGGGGCAGATTGCTGGATACACTGTCTGGAGGCAATGCTGGACACACTGGGGCAGATTGCTGGACACTGGGGCAATATGCTGGACATACTGGGGCAGGTTGCTGGACACACTGGGGGTAATATGCTGGACACACTGGGGTAGATTGCTGGACACACTGAGGGCAGGACTGGAGGCATGGGCAGAATGTAGATACAGGGCATGATTGGAGACACGGGGCAGAATGAAAGACATGGGGCAGGATTGGATCATGGGGCAGGATGGATACGATGGAGACAGATGGGGCAGGATGGGGAGATCATATGGGGTAGAATGGATACTCATGAGGGCAGGATGCGAGAACATATGGCTGGAGCCAGGAATGAGATAAACGGGGCCAGGGTGGGGAATATTATTACCATAGGGGCTAATTAAGGGATATTATTACTGCAGTGATGTATTTATTTTATTTTTTGAGTATACTGTTTTAATTGGGGGGGCGGTCCTGTTACTGTGTAGAGTGACACTATGTCGCCTCTTTTTCTTCATGTGGTGTAATGCAGAAGTTGTGAAAAATTAAGTAATGTGTTCTGCAAGTGGAGCTCGAGATAACTGTGTTATTTCCTGCAGAAATGAGTCCTGGCTGGAAGAAATGATGGCGGTCTGTGCTGGATGAAAGATGAAGGACTTCACCTAGAGACGTCACTGGTGAGTCAGTGTTACCTATACACTGACACTATACACTGTATACTATATACAGAGCTCCTGTGTATAATGTCACCAGTGATCACTGTATTACCTATACACTATATACAGAGCTCCTGTGTATAATACCACCAGTGATCTCTGTATTACCTCTACACAGACACTGCATACTAAGTACAGATCTCCTGTGTATAATGTCACTTAGGCTGCCGTCACACATTCAGTATTTGGTCAGTATTTTACATCAGTATTTGTAATCACACGTAATTGCTCTATGTTTTTACAAAGACAAATCCCTTCAAAACGAAGGGTATATGTACCACCCAGCAAAACTTCCACATATAGTGGGATCTATGCAATAAAGCGATCTCCACTATGGTACTAATATAAAATAAATTTTATTGAACATAATGTTAAAAACACAAATAGGATAAAATTACTACATGTAAGAAAGGTACACAATCCAATAAAAGGGACTATACTGCCATGGGAGATTGCAAGATGGCTCAGGCTGAATGCAGTATATATACAATGAGAAATACCTATGCTATGATATGAGAGTCCATGGATGGAAAGCTGCCTCTATCAACGATACCTAGCTTAATAATATGGTGTCCTAAATCAGACCCCTCAAAAATACATGGCATATGCTAGAGGGACGCCGGGGTCATTGCAGCAGGCGAACAGTAAGGTAATATCCTTTTACTACCTCTAGCATATGCCATGTATTTTTGAGGGGTCTGATTTAGGACACCATATTATTAAGCTAGGTATCGCTGATAGAGGCAGCTTTCCATCCATGGACTCTCATATCATAGCATAGGTATTTCTCATTGTATATATACTGCATTCAGCCTGAGCCATCTTGCAATCTCCCATGGCAGTATAGTCCCTTTTATTGGATTGTGTACCTTTCTTACATGTAGTAATTTTATCCTATTTGTGTTTTTAACATTATGTTCAATAAAATTTATTTTATATTAGTACCATAGTGGAGATCGCTTTATTGCATAGATCCCACTATATGTGGAAATCAGTATTTGTAAGCCAAAACCAGGAGTGGGTGATAAATGCAGAAGTGGTGCACATGTATCTATTATACTTTTCCTCAAATTGTTCCACTCCTGGTTTTGGCTTACAAATACTGATGTAAAATACTGACCAAATACTGCTAGTGTGACAGCAGCCTTATGGTGATAGTATTGTGTTTTTTTTTTGTTTTTTTTATTTCTGATCAGTATTGTAGTATTCAGTCACTATGTGGTGGTAATATGTGGTCTGGAAATGGTGTTGTGGTATTTGTCCCTTGTATGTGCTATTTGGTCACCAAGTGGTGGTAATATGTGGTGTTGACACGGTGCGGTGGTATTTGTCCCTTGTATGTAGTATTATTCGGTCACTATGTGGTCTGGTCATGGTGTGGTGGTATTTCTTCCTGTATGTGGTATTATTGGTCTTGGTATAGTGGATTGTGTTGTGTATGGCAGTCATTTGTTCTCTCTGATATTAATTAGGAGAAGATTCTTTATTTCCATTAGAGTTTTAATGCTTTGTACACAGCGGCGGAGATGCACTTACAGGGGTTTCCTGTTGAAAAAAGTAATCACCTCTCCACAGGATAAGTGATAACATATTGATTGGTGGGGGTCTGACTGCTTGGATCCACTCAGCAAAATGTGGAACTTTTCATTCCCATTAGACTGGAGTGGCATGTCCGACTAGATCACTGATCCATTCATTCCCTCAGTGGCTGCACTTGTTTTTTTCTGGAAGCCCCAAAGAGAATGAATGGAGCTGCGGTCAGAAATCCCACCTGCCGCTGCATTTTAAAATAGTGATAAAAGTGTCCTGTCAGGGATAAAACTTCCCCAGTTTCTAATGGTCGGATCTAAGCGATCACCTATCCTGTGGAGCCCATGGATCAGTGATAACTTGTTTTACCTAGAACCACATTAATGTAAACTACCGTAATTATACATCCCAGTTATTGGGGCACACGGTAGATGTGCAGCAGCCGCCGGTGTTTTACAGCCGATGCTCCACTATAATGACAGATATTTGCATATAGCTGTAGGGTGGGCCCCTAGAGTCCATTCCTCTGGTGGGCCCCAGACACCCCAGTCCGACGCTGCTCCTGCACGCACACGGACCCCAGACGGAGAACGTCCGTGTGAGGTCCGTGTTTTACACGGACCCATTGACTTTAATGGGTCCGTGTTACATAGTTACATAGTTATTAAGGTTGAAGGAAGACTGTAAGTCCATCTAGTTCAACCCATAGCCTAACCTAACATGCCCTAACATGTTGATCCAGAGGAAGGCAAAAAAAACCCATGTGGCAAAGAGTAACTCCACCATGGGGAAAAAAATTCCTTCCCGACTCCACATACGGCAATCAGACTAGTTCCCTGGATCAACGCCTTATCAAGGAATCTAGTGTATATACCCTGTAACATTATACTTTTCCAGAAAGGTATCCAGTCCCCTCTTAAATGTAATTAATGAATCACTCATTACAACATCATACGGCAGAAAGTTCCATAGTCTCACTGTGTAAAACGTGCGCTCCCACGAACACTGACATGTCTCCGTGTTTGGCACACGGAGACACGGTCCGCAAAAAATCAATGACATCTGAACAGATGCATTGATTTTTATGGGTCTACGTGTGTCAGTGTCTCCGGTACGTGAGGAAACTGTCACCTCACGTACCGGAGCCACTGACGTGGGAAACCGGCCTAACAGTGGTTTTGATTAGCAGGTTTTTTTATTTATTTATTTATTTTTGTTTTGGGTTTTTATTTATTTTTTTATGTATGTTTTTATTTCCAATTTATTTCACATAGTGTGTGGATAACCAGGTCATAAGACCTTCGGGGGGCATTATTGGGAGAATTTAATATTCCATATATATACTGTGTGTTATAGATATATATAAAATTAATCTTTTTACTTGAGCAATTCCGTTAATGAACCATGCCCCCCACCATATTCACAAACAGAGCGGCCAACCCTATCTAGCCAACATTCCCTCACATCATACAGGTGACCTCACAGCTACTAGGTAATGAGAGCGTTCTACCTGTCATAATGGCCTCAGGGTGTAGGACATTCTACTGGCAGCCCACAAGTTATTAGCAACCCGCCTGGTACCATCAAGACATCATGGCTTCTCACAAGAAAAGCAGGAGATCCTATCCCAGAAGGAGAAGGACTCGCAGACCCCATAAAATGGGTAAATGTTATTGAGCCTACACTAAACAGTATAACCTCCATTATAATGCTATACATGTAATTCTTGGCAATGGGCAACCTTATATTAATACATTGGCTTCTTCTAGGTCATAAACGTAGACAACGTTATTACTCCAGGAGAAGGATGTAGCAGAACCAGGAATAACCCCTTACTGCTGTCACCGATGATCACTTCTCTCCTGATCGAGTCCACTGGGGAAGTTGAACACAAGAAATTCAGAACTTCATAATCTGTCAATAAATCAGCATAAGGGCACCGGCATGAAATAAACGACCATGAGCAGATTGCAGTCTCTTCTCTTAGTTTTATAGAACTAAAATTATTTAGATAAAATAAGGTAAAACAGGATTTACAGTGGATATTAAAAGAATCATTTTAGAATTTCTTCCACTTTTAAAGTCACCTGTAATCTGTACAAATCCACTGCAAAACAAACGGAAATCTTTTTGGATGGGAAATTAAAAAAATAAAATTAACCCCTTTCTGACCTCGGACGGGATAGTACGTCCGAGGTCAGAACCCCCGCTTTGATCGGGCTCCGGCGGTGAGCCGCATCAAAGCCGGGATATGTCAGCTGTTTTGAACTATCAACTAGTTAAATGCCACTGTAAAACACAGACAGCGGCATTTAACTACCGATTCCGGCCAGGCGGCAGGAAATGAGCGCATCGCTGACCCCGTCATATGATCGGGGGTCAGCGATGCTTCTGCATTGTAACCATAGAGGTCCTTGAGACCTCTATGGTTACTGATCCCGGCTAGCTATGAGCGCCACCCTGTGGTCGGCGCACATAGCACACCTGCATTTCTGCTGCATAGCAGCGATCTGATGATCGCTGCTATGTAGCAGAGGTGGTCGAGTTGTGCCAGCTTCTAGCCTCCTATGGATGCTATTGAAGCATGGCAAAAGTAAAAAAAAGATTAAAAAAATGTGAAAAAAATAAAAAATATATAAAAGTTTAAATCATCCCCCTTTCGCCCCATTCAAAATAAATCAATAAAAAAAAAATCAAACCTACACATATTTGGTATCGCCGCGTTCAGAATCGCCCGATCTATCAATAGAAAAAAGCATTAACCTGATCGCTAAACAGCAAAGTGAGAAAAACATTCGAAACGCCAGAATTACGGTTTTTTGGTTGCTGTGACATTGCATTAAAATGCAATAAAGGGCGATCAAAAGAACATATCTGCACTAAAATGCTATCATTATAAACACCAGCTCGGCATGCAAAATATAAGCCCTCAACCGACCCCAGATCATGAAAAATGGAGATGCTACGGGTATCAGAAAAAGGCGCAATTTTTTTTTTGGCAAAGTTTGGAATTTTTGTTTTACCACTTAGATAAAAAATTACCCAGACATGTTAGGTGTCTATGAACTCGTAATTGCATGTAGAAAAGCTGCGGAGACACCATCACGTGTTTCTCAACGCAAGCAATGAATAGCCAGATCTTTCACCGGGAAGGAACAACCACGGGAAGCGCAGCATCCAATAAAGGAAAACCGCCTATGCCAAAACATGGTATCCATCCACAGATTTCCTTTATTGGATGCTGCCCTTCCCGTGGTTGTTCCTTCCCGGTGAAAGACCTGGCTATTCATTGCTTGCGTTGAGAAACACGTGATGGTGTCTCCGCGGTGTTGGATGTTTTGATCTCCCCGAGGTCATTCATCCTTATGTTTATGAACATGTAATGACCTGGAGAATCATAATGGCAGGTCAGTTTTAGCATTTAGTGAACCTAGCAAAAAAGCCAAACAAAAAACAAGTGTGGGATTGAACTTTTTTTTGCAATTTCACTTTACTTGGAATTTTTTTCCCGTTTTCTAGTACACGACATGCTTAAACCAATGATGTCGTTCAAAAGTACAACTTGTTTAGCAAAAAATAAGCCCTCACATGGCCATATTGACAGAAAAATAAAAAAGTTATGGCTCTGGGAAGGAGGGGAGCGAAAAACGAACACGGAAAAACGGAAAATCCCAAGGACATGAAGGGGTTAAAATAATGTGGTTGAAGAAATATTCATACAAACCCTTAAACTAACATGTCATTGAAGTACACTTTCAATTTATTGTCGTGTTAAGTCTTTTTGGGTAGTTGTCTATCAGCATGGTACATCTAGAATTGGCAATCTTTCTCCACAAGTCTTTGCAGTAGTGCTCCATATCTGTGAGATTGTGAGGGCATCTCCTCAGTACAGCGCCCTCTTCAGGTCATCCCACACATTTTCAATTGGATTCAGATCTGGGTTCTGGCAGGGCCATTCCACAACTCTCATCTTGTTCTAGAGAAGCCATTTTTTTGTTAATTTGGAGGTATGTTTATGGACATTATCATGCTGAAAGGTGAAATTCATATTTCTATTCATCTTTTTTGCACAAGATTTGCAAAATCAACTGATGTTTAGAACTGTTCAGAATTCCGTCTTCTTTGACTAAAGATCCAGTTATAGTTGCCGAGAAACAGTCCTATAGCCGTGGCATATCACTAATAGCAGCATGACATTGGGTATTCGTGATGCCCGTGAGTTTCACTTAAAACTGACCGTTAACCTTAAACTCTTCTAACCACATGTTCCCCGCACGCTTTTAACCCATACCCCAATGACTACTCATCACAGGTTTATTTGGATAAATTGGCCACAGCAGCCTTTTTATTAATATTCAAACAAAACAGTTTAATTTCTTAACATTAAACCCCAGGGAAGGCGGTCCTCGAAGCCCCAAGAATTAACCAAGTCATATCCAATCTCCATAATTTGGCATCCAGGTCGTGTCCTTGCCTCTAGCCACTAGGCACCAGCTCAGAGACGCTTAAGAGACTCGCCCGGCCAATATCCGCCAGAATCCCACGGCCCCAGTCATCTCGACTGTATAACCACCAATTTCCTTTCCATTTTCAAAACCACACCATGGGGAGTCCAGGATCTTAAAAAAAAAAAACCCCTCCAAGCTGCCATTTCTTAGCACCACCAACTTCGAGGACCTCTTTCCCCCCCGCCATGCTGCCGCGACGAAGCATACCTAAAAAACCCTTAGCGCAACTGATCCAACCCTTGCCAAGCTTGCCTAAAACTCCTGACACAAAGTCTCCGCCCTTTGTAAAACCCAGCAATTCCGCAAATTTTTAAAAAAAAGGGAGGGTGGGTGGGCGGGTGCTTGTTATATTGCTAAGAGGGGCACAAAAATGGTTGCTCCTCTAAGATGTGTGCCCCCTTTTATAATCGTCCCCCCCGTCACCCCCTTCTTCCCGCCTACTTCACCTCCTAGCCAATCCGTGAGCCCCGATTCAAATAAAAATTGCCTCATTACCCTACACTATTACCCCCACCTTTCTGTTCACTCCCTATAGGCCCACTCAACCCTGTCATGCTGTCCTCCCTTAAAGGTCTGCGGCCCAGTCCGTCCTCACTGACCATGTGGTTGCTATGGGGCCTGTGAGTTGGTCCCCCATGGCCTAGTATTGTACATTTAACTTTATCGGCATTCTGGATGTTGATACAGTTGAAAAGTAATTATGGAAGAGAGAGCCATCAGCTCCATCCTCCATCATTCTCCCTGTGCGTTTGAGCTCTGACATTTGAGAGCAGAGGTTCAGAACACGCGCTGCAAAGACCAGAGCAGTGGGGAATGAAGAGAGATGAGTACTTTTATTTATTTATTTTATTTTTTTTAAATAAGGCCATCATACTGTTTGGAGAGCTTTGTGGGGGCCATAAAATTGATTGCAGGGCTATGTTGGGATCCTTATACCATTTACTGGGCTATGTGGAGGCACTATACAGTTTGCAGGGCTATGTGGAGACCATTATACTATATGCAGGGCTATGTGCGGGCCATTATACAGTTTGCAGGGCTATGTGGAGACAATTATACAGTTTGCAGGGCTATGTGAAGACCATTATACTATATGTAGGGCTATGTGGAGACCATTATACAGTTTGCAGGGCTATTTGGAGACCATTATACAGTTTGCAGGGCTATGTGGTGACCATTATACTATATGCAGGGCTATGTGCGGGCCATTATACAGTTTGCAGGGCTATGTGGATACCAATGTACAGTTTGCAGGGCTATATGGAGAACATTATACAGTTTGCAGGGCTATGTGAGGACCATTATACCAGAGGCGTATCTAGAGGGGACAGCTGGGGCATGTGCCTCTGGCACAGCCAGCAGGGGGGCACAGTCGGGCCTCTTAATCTGGCTGTCCGCAGTGTCTCCCCTGGTGGCTGCATTCTGCCACCCCCTGACTGAAAGTCGGCTGTTATGTGTGCCGAATGTCAAGTTGACAGCCGACTCAGAGGAGCTGCAGCGAATCAGCCGCAATGTGCAGGGATCTTGACCGTGTATGGCCAATATGGCTCCTTCTTACCCATAAAAACATCACCCACCACCCCGTGCGCTCAGAAACCCAAACTTCAAATAAAAACGAAACACAATAGCTTCTTTTGGATAATTTTGGCCACAGCGGCCAGTTTATTAACAAACAAGAATAAACATTTTCTTTAAGCATTAACATACATTTTATGAAAAATTCGAGGGGAGGGTTCTTGGAGCCCACCGGGAAAAAATTCTGGCTTAAAATATTTTGGCAAAACCAAAAACAGAACTTAAACACCGCAAATTACCCTCAGCCGTACCACCAGCTCAAGGGCACCATAATTCCCGTTCCGGGAACAAATTAACCACCACCAGCTCCCAGGGTAAAAACCCCGTCCAGAGCCTGTAACCAAAATGCCAGAACAACCAACCCATTTAACTGTCCGGAATTTCCTTCAAATTCCTTCCCCGCTTAATCCGCATCAACTCCAAGAACCCCACCCCCCGCCACAAACTCACAGCCCTGAACACCTCAGGTTTGTGAGTGCCCCAACGCCATCATAGCTCTCTCAATTCCTTCCTGTATTGACAGGGCCCACAAATCAATGCCAATCTCATTCAGGTGAACCCCGTCCTCCCTCCAAAAATTACCAACACCCGCCTCCAAATCAAAGTGCCGCACACTTATACCCCCATTCCTGGATACAAATTTCGCTACCGTACTGTTCAACTTCACCCTAGCCCTATTGATCCCCTTAAAAGATCGCGCTAACCTCCACTTCTTACGAGGAACAATATCCGACCAGACTGTTAACACCCCCGGGAACGCCTTCAACAACCGGAGAAAATCAAAAAGAATGTGTCTTATCAAGTCTGACCGGTTTGGAGCCTAAGTCGTTCCCTCCCAAATGAACCACCAAAATATCAGGTGCTCTATCCAAAAGGGCAGCTCGTGAAAAATAAGAAATCACCCTGCTCCAAACCATTCCCCGAAAACCAAGCCACCGAACAACAACTTGTTTCCTACTGAAACCCAACTGCCTACCGTCCGGCCAGGCATCCGCACGAAGCACCCCCCAATAGACAAACGAATGTCCAAAAATCCAAGCAAGGTATGGGCCCCGACCTGAAATATAATAACAACAATAACCGTTAAGCAAGGACCAGTACACTACAAAGCTACTGCAATTAGTGCCGTACATAAGACAAATAACGGCCTGAGCTCCAGCGCCCAATCCGCTTGATCACTTCTGACCCCAGGCCAAGGCTATCAGCCTCCGACGCTGCCCCGATCCTGAACGAATGCGATCCGAACTCATCCCGCGAAAAACCCAAAACCCCTAAACTTTTGTGAAGAATCGCAATAAACTGAAAACGGGACAGGAAAACTCCGTCTTGATGGCACAACAACGGGCCCGCCCGACTGGACCACAAACTCCAATAAGCCTTTAAACTTCGTTCAGGGCAAATCACTGACCCAGCAACTCTGCCCAACACTACCCGTTTCCCCGTCCCGGCTTGATCCGTCTTGGAACGCCAGATCCAAAACACGATACCACCAGTCCAAAAATCAACATCTTGAGCCAATAATCCACCTGCACTAACTCTGCTATGAGACACCAACTCCCCTAATCGTAAAGCACCGAAAAAGGCCAAAGAAAAAGCCAAACGAAGCAATACCGTTTCAAAATGAGAACAGCAAATACTTTCCAATATGCCGCCTAAACGTTCAAGGACATTGAAAGATATAGGCCGGCGTCCGTCAACCCTCCTATTACCCCTCCAAAAACCTTTTAATGCTTGCCGTACCAAAAACATTTCTGTCACATCCACCTAGCCCTCTAGCTTAAAACCAAAAGCTAAGCCGTCCACCAATTTGTTCACCTTAGAGATAGACCAGCCGGAATCCACCGCCCTACCAACCAAACACAAAACAGCTAACAACTTGTCGTCCTCAGACCTTAACGCACCCCACTGCAACACCGAACTCTGCCAAATATTCCATGATGCTTCATATGCCGCCCAAGTCTGACTCGTAACTGAGAGGCCCGAATCAACCGTCCCGCTCCTCCGTAGGAATCTCCCACAAGTGCGAAGGGCATACCGCTCCTGCTGCGTCCGCTTCTGGTGCCAGCTCCCGGAAACGCTCCCACTGCAAACGAGATAAGGCATCTGCTAACGAATTTTGCACGCCAGGTACATGCACCGCTGAAATCCAAGCATTGATCTCCAAACATCGCAAAACAAGTTCTCTCACCAACTTTATCACGGGAGGCGACGATGCTGACAGCATGGTGATCACCGACACCACACTCATATTGTCGCAATGAAACCTAATTCTGCGATTTGCAAAAACGTCACCCCAAATTAAAACTGCCACCACAATGGGAAACAACTCCAACAAAGCGAGATTTTTGTGAGACCACTCTCATGCCAAACGTCCGGCCACGTTCCAACGCTCCATCGGCCTGCGCAATAGGCCCCGTAACTGACACTGCCTGCTGCATCCGTGTAGATCTCACAATCAAAATTGTGCTGCTGTATCAAAGAGTGACCATTAATGCACCAAAAAACTCTGCCACACCATCAAATCGTCCCTAAGTTCTTGACGCAGTCGAATGAAATGATGCGGGGCCCGTACCCCCGCCGTCGCCCTGGACAACCTACGGCAAAAAATTCGTCCCATGGGCATAATCCTACACGCAAAATTCAAGCGACCGAGCAAAGACTGCAACTCTTTCAAAGTCAACTTTTTGAGCCTGACAATGCGACCGACCTCCTGTTTCAAAAACAACAATTTTTCTTCTGGCAACCGACATTCCATTTTTTCCGAGTCTATCAGAATACCCAGAAAACTCAAAACAGTGCAAGGGCCCTCAGTTTTTTCCTTAGCTAAGGGGACACCAAAAAGCTCCGCCACCCACTCCATGGCGGCCAAAGTATTGCTACACACATTAGAATCGGGAGGACCTATAAACAAAAAAATCATCCAAGTAATGAATGACGGACGGAACACCAGCCACCTCCCTGACCACCCATTCTAGAAAGGTACTAAATGTCTCAAACAAGGAACATGAAATGGCACAACCCATCGGCAGACATCTGTCTAGATAATAACCGTCATTCCAAAAACAACCCAACAACGGAATACTGTCCGGGTGAATCGGAAGTAATCTAAAGGCCGACTCCACATCCGTCTTCGCCAACAAAGCTCCCGTGCCGTAACTGCGTACCCAGTGCACGGCCATATCAAAAGACGTATAAACCACCGAACATAACTTGCGAAATGCCATCGTTAACAGACAACCCCTTCGGGTACGACAAATGCTGTATTAGGCGAAATTTATTCGGTTCCTTTTTTGGGACCACCCCCAACGGTGAAACAATCATCCCTTCGACAGGTAAACCAGAAAAAGGACCAGCCATTCTCCCTAACTCCACCTCCTTTTTTAACTTTTCACTAACCACTGCTGCATGTAAGGTGGCCGACCTCAAGTTCTTAACCGAAAAAGGAACCGAATGGTCCGGGGGGGGGGGGAGGGGGGGTGGGGGCGAAAACCTTCCGCAAAACCCATACTAATAACTCCCGCCTTCTCCCAGTCAGGGTACCTACTTAGAAAGGGGGCCATCTTTTGAAGCCTCACCGGCATCTCCCCCTTGACCGGCACCCACTGCCGGCTTACCTCTCGCTTTCCTAAAGCATTTAGAGGCCCCATGGGAACTTCCATTACAGTGGGAGCACATATGTTTGAAATTGCAGGCAGGGGTGGATTAAGGGTAGCCAGGGCCCCGGGCTGTTCAGACACTGTGGGCCCCCTCCGGTCATGTGACGTGGGTCATGTGACGGGGGTCATGTGACGGGGGTCATGTTATACCCAAACCAGATTATTCCAGAAAAAGGGCCGGGCCCTACTCTACTGTAACCTATTAAATATTTGTTAAAATCTGCAATACAATTTAGGTATATTTTGACCAATAATATCACATACAAGGAACAAATACCACCGCGCCATGACCAGACCACAAATTACAACCACAGTGATCGAATAATATCACATACAGGGAACAAATACCACTGCACCATGTCAAGACCACATACTACCACCACTTGGTGACCAAATAGCACATTCAAGGGACAAATACCACAACAACATTTCCAGACCACATATTACCACCACATAGTGACTGAATACTACAATACTGATCAATAATAAAAAAAACCCACAATACTATCACCATCAGTGCCATTATACACAGGAGATCTGTACTTAGTATGCAGTGTCTGTGTAGAGGTAATACAGAGATCACTGGTGGTATTATACACAGGAGCTCTGTATATAATGTATAGGTAATACAGTGATCACTGGTGACATTGTACACAGGACCTCTGTATATAGTATACAGTGTATAATGTCAGTGTATATGTAACACTGACTCACCAGTGACGTCTCTAGGTGAAGTCCTTCATCTTTCATCCAGCACAGACCGCCATCACTTCATCCAGCCAGGACTCATTTCTGCAGGAAATAACACAGTTATCTCGAGCTCTGCTTGCAGAACACATTACTTAATTTTTCACAACTTCTACATTACACCACATGGAGAAAAAAAGGCGATATAGTGTCACTCTGCACAGTAACAAGACCGCCCCCCCCCCATTTAAAACAGTATACTCAAAAAATAAAATAAATACATCACTGCAGTAATAATATCCCTTAATTAGCCCCTATGGTAATAATATTCCCACACCCTGGCCCCGTGTGTCTCATCCCTGGCTCCAGCCATATGTTCTCCCATCCTGCACTCATGAGTATCCATTCTACCCCATGTGATCTCCCCATCCTGCCCCATCTGTCTCCATCCTGCCCCATCTGTCTCCATCGTATCCATCCTGCCCCATGATCCAATTCTGCCCCATGGCTTTCATTCTGCCCCGTGTCTCCAATCATGCCCCGTGTCTACATTCTGCCCATGCCTCCAGTCCTGTCCCCAGTGTGTCCAGCAATCTGCCCCAGTGTGTCCAGCATATTACCCCCAGTGTGTCCAGCAATCTGCCCCAGTATGTCCAGCATATTGCCCCAGTATGTCCAGCAATCTGCCCCAGTGTGTCCAGCATATTACCACCAGTGTCTCCAGCATTGCCCCCAGTGTCTCCAGCATTGCCCCCAGTGTGTCCAGCAATCTGCCCCAGTGTCTCCAGCATTGCCCCCAGTGTGTCCAGCATTGCCCCAGTGTCTCCAGCAATCATCTGCCCCAGTGTGTCCAGCAGCCTGCCCCAGTGTGTCCTCCAGCATTGCCCCCAGTGTCTCCAGCAATCATCTGCCCCAGTGTGTCCAGCATTGCCCCCAGTGTGTCCAGCATTGCCCCCAGTGTGTCCAGCAATCTGCCCCAGTGTGTCCAGCAATCTGCCCCAGTGTGTCCAGCATTGCCCCCAGTGTCTCCAGCATTGCCCCCAGTGTCTCCAGCATTGCCCACAGTGTGTCCAGCAATCTGCCCACAGTGTGTCCAGCAATCTGCCCCAGTGTGTCCTCCAGCATTGCCCCCAGTGTGTCCAGCAATCTGCCCCAGTGTCTCCAGCATTTCCCCAGGCCCCCCGAATTGCCGTTCGCAAACAAAAAAAACCCCAAAAAAACCGAGTTCTCCTCAGCTGACCTGTGCGCTCCAGCGGCGAGCTCCCTCCAGCATCGCACACTCGCCGGCGACTGACAATGACGTCAAACGCCGGTGACGTGTGCGCTGCGGCTGACTTCAGCTGCCAGCCTCCAATTGGCTGGCGGCTGTTGTTAACTATTGACGTGCGGGCGCGCGCCCGCACGTCAATAGGAAACCGCCGCAGCGCCGGAAGGGGCCCAGTGAGCAGATGAGAAGGGGCCCGATGTGGGCCCCCTCTCTCTGCCCACCGGGTCCGGGGGCACATGAATGCCGGCGGGCATTCACAGTACTCGGGCGGATTATCAGAGGGTCAATCTGTGCGGTACCCTGACCCTCTGATAATCCGCCCCTGCTTGCAGGTATTTCCGTACTTGTACTGGCCCTCGTTAAATTACCAGCATGTTCCTGATTTTTCTTTTGCTCCCTGTGACCCCTGACCACTACTGCCATGTCCTGCCTGCTGGGTGCCACTCCCCCCGCTCCCGTGAAAGGACTGCCCGTACCTGACTGACGCCATCACTTTTAACCAAAGTCCTATGTCTTTCTGGTCCCACCGTATCTCAGGCCTGACCACCTTCCTCTGCCTAAACTGTTCATCATAACGCAATCAGGCCTGCCCGCCATAAGTACGGTGCGCTTCCCCAATCGCATCAAGATAACAGAATAAGCCGGAACAATTTTCAGGAGACTTCTCGCCTATTACTCTCGCTAAGATCGCAAACGCTTGCAACCAATTAGTAAACGTCTGTGGGATAAGTCTCCACCTCCTCTTTTCTTCATCCTCCTTCTTACTGTCATCCTTTTTTCCCTTGTCCAAATTAAACTTCTCTAATGGGAGTAGGGAAAAAATCTCCACATAGTCGTCTCGCCAAATTTTCATCTTAACCTCCTTCTTCAAATGAGCCCCTAACGGCCCTTCAAAACACACATACTCCTCACCCTTAGCCCTATCATCCAACTTCACCGTGTCTCCTTGATCTTTTTCTGTTTGCACGGATACGGACACACCGGACACCGACGGCAACTGTTCAAGCACTACCGGTCCACCTTGATCAGTTATCTGCTGCGCCGCAACCCCCGCCCCCGGGAGCCATGCCCCGACCGGTGATGCCACCACCTCCCTCGCTGCCCCACTCTGCAATCTGCTCAAAAGTTGCAACACGCTAACCAAGACATCTCGCAGCCCGGGTCCGACCGACCCGCCGTTACCTCCTAACTCCGTCACCCTCCCACTAGACGCCTGATGACCCCTAACCTCCGCTGCTAAAACCCCCATGGGCAACAAACTGGACATGGATTGATACTCACCGAGCTGCGCCGGTCTGTGTCCCTGCCAGCCGTACGTCCCGAGGTCCGCCGCTCCCCATCGACCTCTGGATCATTGTCAGAAGAAGAGTCTTCAGCACAGCTGTGCCGCTCCCGGCCCGCGCCCCTGGCCTCCACGTCACCAGGGGGGAACGGAGCGTCTGCCGTGCCTCGTCCGACCGACCTTCTCCTGGATCTTGACCGCGCTTGCTCTGCAGGCTGTGGATCCCTAACCGGCCCTCGTCCTCTGCCAGGCAGTGGGGCCCCACTGCCAGCCGTGCCTCCCGTCCGGTGCCCATCCTCTAAGCCTTGTGGCCGGGACATCCCCTGTGCCACTGTAGTCGCCGGAGTTCTCCTGCCCACGCTCCTGCTGACAGGCCCCGATACTGCGGCCGCACTGCTGGTGCCCGCCGCTCCGGTGCCAATGCGCCCGGTGTCTGCCACTCCAGCCGTGCTCCTGCCTGTCCGCTGTGCAGCGGTGCCGCTCCTGGAGTCCGGTCTCCTCCCAGCACCTCCCCGGGTCCTCGGTGCGGCTTGCTGAGGTGCCGCAGGCCTCACTTCCACCGGTGCGGCCCTTGTTTCCTGCGCAGCCCTCTCCACTGCTGCGCTCTTGGGACCTGCGCCAGCCGGCAGGTGAAGAGGATTCCTGCCGGAGGGGGCACAGCGGGGGGACGCCGCGCCGCTGCACCCAGCCTCCTTATGGTCCCCAGAGGGGCTCCTGGGCCTGCGCCTGCTCACCTGCAGTGAGAGTCTCTGTGGGGGCCTCATCTGTCTGCCGTGCCTACTGCTGGTGTCCTGGCCTCCTGCGTTACCGAGCAGCGAGGCGAGCTGCTCCTCCAACCATCCTCCCCTTCTGGACCTGGCGACATCTCTCAGGCGCCCCACCAAGTCATCCACTGACTCCATCCGAAAAACAGGTAATCCGACAGGCTGTGTGGTCGGGGGGGGGAGGGGCTTCTCTCTCTCTCTTTACTTCGGCTTGTTCCGGTGTCAAGTGACACCTTTCCCGCACTTTTCCCCTTTTATACCCACGCCCCCCACTACCAAACCCCTCCCTAGGCTCCCCTTTTACCCAATCATCCTACTCAGGCCCAATTTCAAATAATGCCTTATGTCCAAGCACAGTCATGGGGGGCCTGCATTGAGCTGTGCCTATTCCTGCCCCCTCCTTTCCTGCTTCCTGCCGTGCTTCGTCTCTCTCACACAGACAGCAGCGCCGCTGGATGACGTCATCATTCAGCGGCCGGCTGTGCCAGAGAGAGGAAGCTGCCGACAGTGATGCTTCAGCTGCAGGAGAGCGTGCGGACAGGTGAGAGGTGCCGTGTGTGTGTCTGTGTGTGTGTGTGCGTGCGTAGCGCTGCAGGGGAATGTGCAGAGAGGTAAATGGTGTTGTGTGTATAGAGGGAGGAGACGGCAAGGATGGGGCGATGGAGAGGGCAATGATGGGTATGGTGGGGAGGAGGAAATGATTGAAGTGGAAGAATGGACAATGATGGGGAGGGTATAGAGCAGGGGTCTCAAAACTGCATTCCTCGAGGGCCTCAAACCATGCATGTTTTCAAGATTTCCTTAGCATTGCACAAGGTGCTGGAATCATTCTCTGCAGATGATTAAATTATCACCTGTGCAATACAAGGAAATCCTGAAAACATGACCTGTTTGCAGCCCTCGAGGAATGCAGTTTGAGACCTCTGGTATAGAGTGTACATACTTATGTATAACACAGTCCCTTAGTGTATAGTGCACTCACTTATTATATATAGCACAGTCCTTTAGTATATAGTGTACTCACTAATTCTGTATAAACACCATCCTTTGTTACATAGTTTCCTCTTTTATCATGTATAACACCGTTCCTTATTACGGACCATTCTCTTCAGTTATATATGGTGCCGTCCCTTATTATATAGCTTCCTCTGCTGTTATGTACAGTGCTTTCTCTTACATAGTGTATTCTTGTTATTTTGTTATTCACAGCGCCCTCTTTTATTACATAGTCCCTTCTCCTTTTAGATATAAAATGACTGCTGATGGAGGAGCCGGTGACCAGATGACCAGACCATCAGCTCCTCCATTAGAAAAGAAGCTTTCCTATGCTCTATCAGCCATAATTGCATTATACAGTTAACAAGAGAGGATGATATGTAATAAAAAACAGGGCTCTACATAATCCAATATGTAAGGGACGGTACTGTACATAACAAGAGAGGGCACTGTAAAATAAGGGACGGCAATATACATAATAAATATATACACCGGGTCAGAGCAACGCGAGCAACGTGATCAGATCATGAGATCATGCTGCTGACGTTACTCCCTTGCACTGGTAGAGGTGGACACTGGTGGTAAGTGCTCCATTGGAGCTGAAAACACCGAAGATTAAGTGCACGGGGTGGGACAATTTAAGTGGGGATAGGGGGATTTATTATGTGTGGGGAATATTGGAGTGGGGATGAGGGGATTTAATGTGTGTAGGGATAATTGGAGTGGGAATGGAGGATTTATTGTGTGTGGGGATAATTTGAGTGTGGATGGGGGGATTTATTATGTGTGGGGAATATTGGAGGAGGGATGAGGGGATTTAATGTGTGTGAGGAGAATTGGAGTGGTGATGGGGGATTTATTGTGTGTGGGGATAATTTGAGTGGGAACGGGGGATTAAGGGTATGTGCACACGTTGCGGATTTGGCTGCGAATCTGCAGCAGATTGGCTGCTGCGGATTCGCAGCAGTTTTCCATCCGGTTTACAGTACCATGTAAACCTATGGAAAACCAAATCCGAAGTGCCCATGGTGCGGATAATACCGCGCAGAAATGCTGCGCTGTATTTTCCGCAGCATGTCAATTCTTTGCGTGGATTCCGCAGCGGTTTACACCTGCTCCTCAATAGGAATCCACAGGTGTAAAACCGCATGTGGAATCCGCACAAAAACCACAGGTAAATCCCCAGGTAAAACACAGTGTGTTTTACCTGCGGATTTTGCAAAAACAGTGCCGAAAAATCCAAACAGGAATCCGCAATGTGGGCAAATAGCATTGTGCGGATTCCACAACGTTTTACACCTGCTCCTCAATAGGAATCTGCAAGTGGTAAAAAGCAGGTGAAATCCGAACCAAAAACACTGGAAATCCGCAATAAATCGGCAGGTTATCCGCTGATAAAACAGAGTGCACTTTACCTGCGGATTTTTCAAAAACGGTGCGGAAAAATCCGCACACGAATCCGCAACGTGGGCACATAGCCTTATTGTGTGTGGGGAGAATTTGAGTGAGGATGGGGGATTTATTATGTGAGGGGAGAATTGGAGTGAGGATGGGGGTGTTTAATGTGTGTGGGGTGAGATTTGGAGTGGGGATTGGGTTATTTATTGTGTGTGGGGAGATTTGTAGTGATGATGGGGGATTTAATGTGTGGGGAAGATTTGAGGACCCCAAATGAAGAGCAAAGGGGGCGATGGGGGGCATATATGAGGAAACAGTACAGGGGAATGGGGGGCATGAATGAGGACGCAGTATGGGGGAATGAGGGCATGTATGAGAAAACAGTACTGGGGAATGGGAGGCATGTATGAGGAAATAGTATGGTGGAATGGAGGGCATTTATGGGGAAACAGTATGGGGGATGGGTGCAGACAGTATGGGGAGTGAATGGGGGACTGTATGTGGACACAGTATGAGTAGCGATGTGAGAAAGGTATGTGGACAGAGTACGGGGAAGTGAGGGTGATGTGATGTGTGCAGATAGTATGGGGAGTCAGGTGAGCAGGCAGTATAGAAAGTGAGGGGGTAAATATATGAGAAGACAGTATGGTGAACAGGGGTATGTGAGAGGAGACAGTATGAGAAGGGAGGTGAATAGTGTGAGGAGACAGTATGGGGGAGTAAAGTGAGTGGGCACAGAATAGAAACTGAGTAGTGGGGTGTAGCATGGAGGGACAGTGTAAGGGCACAGCCAGGAGGGGACAGTATACCAAGGAGGGAGAGTGTGACGAGAGAGTACAGTGTAAATACTGGGCCCTATAGGGGGGACACAGTATAAGAGGACGGTGTGAAGAGGGGTTGGGTATGGAAGGAAGTGGTCAGTGTAAAGAGCATGTACCATAAGAGGGACAATGTGGGGGTCATATTTTGTGCAGACAATATAGTGAGGGGCAATTTTTTAATCAGGAGCATTATAATTACACTTCTATCTTTAAGGGCATCATGTGGAGATTTTCTGAAAAAGAGCAGAGAAGATGGAAGTCTGCAGAGACGAGCTGTGGATGACAAAACTCATCATGGGGTCTGGACAAGGTGAAGAAAAGAACGAGAACGACTCCAGAGATGACTTCATCTATAAGGTACCTGGATGTAAATGTTATTTGTGATACTGACTAATTCTCATATTTTTATTTATGTTAGGAGCATTAAAGGGGATGTCCCGGTTTGTAATGAGTCTGCAGTCATTCTTTGTGACTGCAGACTTCTGAGTTCTCACAGTGCGCCCTGCACGCTGTCACGATTCTCTCGTGCTGGTGATTTACATACATGCAGTCATGCGCTGACTATACATGTGTGGCATCACTTAATGAAAATGAACTGAGCGAGGCCGGGCACGTCTAGTCGGAATGTGGTCAGAAGTATACAAATCGCATGCTTGTGCTGACATGACTGTCTACCGGCAAGGGAGAATCCTAAAAGTGTGTGCAGCGCCCCAGAGTCCTGGTCGTTGCAGTACTGTGGCTCCGCCGCTAAGGGGGGCTATGGTACGTCTGATGGCACTGAAGGAGTTCATCTGACCAGGTATCACATACACCAATACATTTCACAGCCGGGCCTCCAGGAGGAGCTAAGGGTGCTATTTATTAGGCCACTCCTCACCGTGTGGGTAAACTGGGGGTCAGGCAGGAAGTTAGTAGAGAAAGCTGACTGGGTTGGAACCAGGCAACACCTTGTGGCAGGGGGTGTTGTGGGGAAGATTCGGTAGGGTCCCTGTCAGGTTTGGGACCCTGACAGAGGCCTGGCTACAAGAAAGAACGTTACGGGACCGTGCCTGCTCAGCATAGCGGCGGTGCCCTAAGAAAGGATCAGAAGCGAGATATATTGTGCTGAGTGAGAAACGAGATCAAAGCAAGAAGGAGAATACCAGTAGGAGTCGTGCTGTAAAACTGAGGCAACATCCTACTGAGGCGCACAACCGGTGGCCGGAACGCCGAGGAAGTATTCATATATCTAGCTCCAAGCAATACTTCAAACCAACGGCAGGACAGTCAGTCACAGGCGGGCTGTCTCATCTAAATCACCTATGCAGACTTGGGGGGCAACCTGTGGAGAGGGGCGACTCTAGGGTCCCGGAAGAGCTCCGAGCCTACCCGTCATACGGGTGCGTCCCAACCATAACAGCGGGAGGGACGGAGGATTAGCAGGACATCATCTAATCGAGTTGTTGTGAGGGAACACGAGAAACAGACACAACAGTTGTGGGGACTATCCCGTAAGCACAGCAGGGGAGGACCACAACACATAGCGCTAGCAGGAAGGCACAGATTTCCACCTGCAAAGAGAACTCTGGAGGTGCCATTGGACCGGCCGGACTTGCGCAGCCTGGTGAACCGTATTCCGGACTGAGGACCCAGAGACCTTCAGTAAAGAGGTAAAGAGACTGCAACCTGGTGTCCTCGTTATTTACTGCACCGCACCACCATCCACATCCATCACATCATTTACTGTGCGCCCCTCAGCAGGGTCACGGACCGGGCCTAGCCACTGTGACAACCCCAGAGCAGAGACTCAGAGGCCCGGTACCGGGTACCCCTCGGCCCTGCGGCAGTGGGGGCGCTACAACTGCAGTGCATTAGTTGTGAGAATTCGGAAGCCTGCAATGTCAGGATGCAGCTCTGCAGGTTTCATCACATGGACACTTCACTCATATGCGACTTTCATACTTATGGTCCTGTGACAACTAACTGCTCTTCCTGCTTCTCTCAGTTTTTCACTGAACATTGAGAACATTAGGGAGAGGACCTCATGGGTACATGACTAAGTGTGCAAATCGCATATGTCCTTGGGAGGGGGGTGGGCGCCAAAATGAATATTTGCTAAGGATGCCAGAAAACGTAGATACACCTCTGAATTATACTATATGCAGGGCTATGTGGGGGCCATTACACAGTTTGCAGGGCTATGTGGGGGCCATTATACAGTTTGCAGGGCTATGTGGAGACCATTATACAGTTTGCAAGGCTATGTGGAGGCCATTATATTATATGCAGGGCTATGTGGAGACCATTATACTATATGCAGGGTTATGTGGAGGCCATTATACAGTTTACAGGGCTATGTGGGGACCATTATACAGTTTGCAGGGCTATGTGGGGGCCATTATACTATATGCAGGGCTCTGTGGTGATCATCATACAGTTTGCAGGGCTATGGGGCTATGTGAGGACCATTATACAGTTTGTATGGCTCAAAGGCAATATATAGTTTCAAGGCTATGTGGGGGACGTTATATTGTTTGGAGGACTAATGGGGCCATTATACTGGGTGCAAGCCATTAGACAATGTAAAGGATTGTGTTGCAGTCATCATATTGTGTTGACGGTTGTTTAGAGGCCATAATAATGTGTGGAGGGGTGTAATGGCGGTTATACTGTATGGAAAACTAACGATAATAAGGGAAAAGTATGCAATAAGATGGATCATCAATAGAAACTCAATGCTTATTTGTATATAAGTCAAGGCATATATTAAAAACATTTAAAAAGCCAAAAATCTATAACTAGCGATAACCAGACAAACCCTTAATAGAGCTAGAGACCGCCCTATATGTCAAAATAATGAACAGATCCCAATAGCAAGTATAATAATCACCTAAAGATGAGTCCCCAGCGCTGGACCTGGGGATGTGTGACTGCAGACTTGTGAATCTTCCCAGGTCACGCACTGTGCGCTGCGAGGATTCACCATTGTCTGGGAACGGCGGTCAGGCATGCATACTCCTGGCCAGAACCCTCAAAATGATTTCAGTTTGTTTCTCAATAGATTTGTACAGATTGAGTGACATAAAAGGTGGAAAAAGTTCTGAAATTATTCTTTTTAGTATGATTTTTTTACAGGACAGAAACCTGGCATTTTAATAAGGGTGTGCAGACTTTTTATATCCAGCCCAAGTCCAATACATTTTTTTCCTTCAGACCTCAGTTCTTCTGCCAATATTGTATATTATTCACTAAACATATTGTATTTTATATTAACTATTGGAAACTATAAACTTTAGTGGAGACCTCCAGGGAAATATTGATTCTTCTTTTTGAAGATGAGGACCTTTCGTCTATATCTGGAAAAAAGAACCCGAGAATATATACAAGGTATAAATGTAGGAGAAGGAAGTGAAAGTGGCGCTAGTGTTGAAAGGTTTATAACTGCAGCGAATCAAGATACCAACCACAGAGTGATCAAGAGAAATTAGGAATATTTGTAAAAGATTTGCGCTGAGAAAACCAGAGGGTAAGGCTATGTGCCCACGTTGCGGATTCATGTGCGGATTTTTCCGCACCGTTTTTGAAAAATCCGCAGCTAAAATGCACTGCGTTTTACCTGTGGATTTGCTGCGTTTTTTGTGTGGATTTCACCTGCGGTTTTACATCTGCGGATACCTATTGAGGAGCAGGTGTAAAACGCTGCGGAATCCGCACACTAAGTATTTCTTCCACAGCTTCACACCGGGCGAGTTGCAATACTACTAATCAAACAATTTTTTCTCCTTCGCTATTATCCTCCCTTTGGGCCAGTTGCAATCATCACGTGTTACCTACTAAATATTTGGCTGTCTCATGATTAAGTAAACTATTTTCCCTTTTACCCTCTGGTTTTCTCAGCGCGAAACTTTTACAAATATACAAGGTATAAATGTAAAATACATTTCCAATAAAATCTATCAAAGACTCTCTGCAGTATATTTGACATCATGTTTCACATTTGATTTTTTGTTATCTTTTAAATCAGTGATTTACATGATGCTCCTATCAGGAACAGGCCAAGTGAAGGTTAATCTCTCCGTGGCTTGTCTATGGCAAGTACTAAGAAGAGCAGAGGATAGTACTAGATCCCCTCTGTTGTAGTCTGGCGTTCATCATTAGTCATTGTCACAGCTGATGTAGAGTTAAGTCGCTCGCCGGTGCTTCACAGCAGTGTATTATAAATAGGAGAAGCATAAAAGTGTCTAAGGGCAGTCTCACACGTCCAGATAATTCCGGTACCGGAAACAATCGGTACCGGAATTATCCGTGTCCGTGTGCCCCTACGTTTCTGGTGTACATCAGTGTGGCACACGTGCGGCACACGTGTGCCGCCCGTGTGCCCACTGGGTACCACACGCACCGTGCTGGGTACCACACGTACCAGCATCTGGTGCTGAATCCGCGATTCATATCTTCCCTGCAGCAGCGTTTCCTGCATAGCAGATATGAATAATGGTGTTTAAAAGAAAGATCTATCTGTCCCCCGCCCTCCCACCCCCTGTGCGGCCCCCCGCTGTTCTGAAAATACTCACCCGCCTCCCTCGTTGGCTGTTGCTGCTTCCTGTCCTGGCCGCACCTTCTACTGTATGCGGTCACGTGGGGTCGCTCATTTACAGTCATGAATAGGCGGCTCCACCCCTATGGGAGGTGGAGCCACACATTCATGACTCTAATCGGCGGCCCCACGTGACCGCATACAGTAGAAGGTGCGGCCAGGACAGGACTCTGCGAGGGAGGCGGGTGAGTATTTTGTGTTTTACACGGACCCATTGACTTTAATGGGTCCGTGTAATACGTGCGCTTCCATGAACACTGACATGTCTCCGTGTTTGGCACACGGAGACACGGTCCGCAAAAAATCAATGACATCTGCACAGATGCATTGATTTTAATGGGTCTACGTGTGTCAGTGGCTCCGGTACATGAGAAAACTGTCACCTCACGTACCGGAGCCACTGACGTGTGAAACCGGCCTTACCTTGAGGCTATGTGCACACGCTGCAGATTACTCTGCAGATTTTTCCAGACTGATTTTGGTAAATCCGCAGGTAATCCGCACTGCAGATTACCTGCTGAATTACCGTGGATTTACCGGGTTTTTTTTTGGCGGTTTTTGTGCGGATTTCACATGCGGTTTTACACCTGCGGATTCCTATTGTGGAGCAGGTGTAAACCGCTGCGGAATCCGCACAAAGAAGTGACATGCTGCTGAATGAACAACGCTACGCTTCCGCGCGTTTTTTTCCGCAGCATGTGCACTGCGGATTTTGTTTTCCATAGGTTTACATGGTACTGTAAACTCATCGAAAACTGCTGCGAATCTGCAGCAGCTAATCCACTGCGGATCCGCAACAATATCCGCAGCGTGTGCACATAGCCTCAGTACTTTGGCGCACAACCCAAGCACTGATGAAAAACTATGTAATTCCACCATGGAAATCTAATGTTAATCCTTTCCCTTAGGCTGGTTTCACACGTCAGTGGCTCCGGTATGTGAGGTGACAGTTTCTTCACGTACCAGAGCCACTGACACACGTAGACCCATTAAAATCAATGCATCTGTGCAGATGTCATTGATTTTTTGCGGACCGTGTCTCCGTGTGCCAAACACGGAGACATGTCAGTGTTCGTGGAAGCGCACGTATTACACGGACCCATTAAAGTCAATGGGTCCGTGTAAAACACGTACCGCACACGGACTTTCTCCGTGTGCAGTCCCTGTGCCGTGCAGGAGACAGCGCTACAGTAAGCGCTGTCCCCCCCACATGGTGCTGAAGCCGCGATTCATATCTTCTCTGCAGCAGCGTTTGCTGCATAGAAGATATGAATAATAGTGTTTAAAAGAAAGATCTATCTGTCCCCCGTCCCCCCACCCCCTGTGCGCCCCCCCGCTGTTCTGAAAATACTCACCCGCCTCCCTCGCAGTGTCCTGTCCTGGCCGCACCTTCTACTGTATGTGGTCACGTGGGGCCGCCGATTAGAGTCATGAATATGTGGCTCCACCTCCCATAGGGGTGGAGCCGCCTATTCATGACTGTAAATGAGCGGCCCCACGTGACCGCATACAGTAGAAGGTGCGGCCAGGACAGGAAGCAGCGACAGCCAACGAGGGAGGCGGGTGAGTATTTTCAGAACAGCGGGGGGGCGCACAGGGGGTGGGGGGGCGCACAGGTGGGACAGATAGATCTTTCTTTTAAACACTATTATTCATATCTTCTATGCAGCAAATGCTGCTGCAGGGAAGATATGAATCGCGGATTCAGCACCAGATGCTGGTACGTGTGGTACCCAGCACGGTGCGTGTGGTACCCAGTGGGCACACGTGTGCCACACTGATGTACACCAGAAACGTAGGGGCACACGGACACGGATAATTCCGGTACCGATTGTTTCCGGTACCGGAATTATCTGGACGTGTGAGACAGGCCTTAGATGTAAGATTTTCACATACGAGTTGTATCTGTGTTTATAACGAATATAACTTGCACCTATTATGACTATCAGGGCTCGCTCACACTGGCGTATTGCACTGCTGAGTACTATGCGATGTTTTGTCAGATAGCTCTCGGCACAATGTTATTCTATGGGGCTAGTGCAATCTGCGATTGTTTTCTCATGCCGATTCTGCCTCATGATCCTGCACCATCTCTCTCATCCTGCCCCATCTGTGTCCATCCTTCCCCATCTGTGTCCATCCTTCCCCATCTGTGTCCATCCTGCGCCATCTGTGTCCATCCTTCCCCATGTCTCATCCTGCCCCATGTTTCTCCATTGTGCCTCATCTGTCTCCATCCTGCCCCATGATCCTGCTCCATGTGTCTACATCCTGCCTCATGTCTCCATCCTGCACCATCTGTCTTCATCCTGCCTCATGATCCTGCTCCATGTGTCTACATCCTGCCTCATATCTCCATCCTGCCCATGTCTCCATCCTGCCCCATGTGTTTCCATCCTGCCCCATGTGTTTCCATCCTGCCCCATGTGTCTCCATCCTGCTCCATGTTTCTCCATTGTGCCTCATCTGTCTCCATCCTGCCCCATAATCCTGCTCCATGTGTCTACATCCTGCCTCATGTCTCCATCCTGCACCATGTGTTTCCATCCTGCCCCATGTCTCCATCCTGCACCATCTGTCTCCATCCTGCCTCATGATCCTGCTCCATGTGTCTACATCCTGCCTCATATCTCCATCCTGCCCCATGTGTTTCCATCCTGCCCCA
Organism: Ranitomeya variabilis; assembly: GCF_051348905.1. NCBI lineage: Eukaryota > Metazoa > Chordata > Amphibia > Anura > Dendrobatidae > Ranitomeya > Ranitomeya variabilis. The sequence goes on from NC_135235.1 coordinate 121,558,760, forward strand.
TGTGTTTCCATCCTGCCCCATGTGTTTCCATCCTGCCCCATGTGTCTCCTTCCTGCCCTATCGGTCTCCATACTGCCCCATGATCCTGCTCCATGAGTCTATGCAGCGCCCCAGAGTGTCCTGGTCATTGCAGTAATGTCATTCTTCCACCAGGGGGAGTGATATTACGTCCGAAGGTAATAAAGGAGTCCATCCTTCCAGGTATCACCAAACATACACCACCTTCACATTCCAATCCACCAGGGGGAGCCATGCTCCTATCTAGTAGGGCACTCCTCACAGAAGGGTAAAACTGGTGGGTTGGATAGGAAGTTAGTGAGACGCTGGCTGGGCTTTGCCCAGACAACACCCGTCAGGCAGACGGGGGAGAAGGAGGAACATCTGAGCTGCAGACAGAGGGTCCCTGTCAGGGGTGGGATCCTGACAGAGGCCTAGCGGGATAGAAAGCTATGGAGCTGCGCTTGCCCCACGTGCGGCAGCATCCTAAGAAAGGACACGAAGAGAACTGAGTTGTAGAGAGTGAGAAACGACATCACAGCACAAGGAGAAAACACCGGGAGGAGTTCTGCCCCGAGATCGGCAGCCTCCTTCTGAGGCACGTAGCTGGAACACTCTATGCATTACTTCAGAGACCGGCAGTCAATTCTAAGTTGGCTGCCCGACCTTAATACCTAAGAAGACACGGTGGCAAATTGTGGGGGTCGGGGTGTCTCTAGGGTCCCTATAAACAAGCCTCAGGCCATCCCAGTCATACGGGTTTGTCCTATCCATACCATCTGGGGGACAGAGAGGAAGAAATAACATCTAGAACATCTACGAGAGTTGTGAGGACCTTAACGAGTTGCTCAGCAGGGAGGGACTACAACACACAGGCGCTAGTAGGTAGGCTACTGATTTACACCTGGATAAGGGGACTCTGGATGTGCCTTAGGACCGGCCGGACTCTGCCTACCCTGTGGTCTGTACCCTGGACTGTGGATGCTGAAGCTTCCAGTAAAAGGTAAAGAGACTGCAACCTTGTGTCCTCGTTATTCACTGCGCCTTACATCTTCCACCATCACCATCGCCACTTCTGGGAAGCCCTGGGGATACACTTCAACTGTGGGAAGGTATACCATCTAGCTGCCATAACATCACCCCAGCGGACCCCTAAGCAGCGTCGGTCACCCTGACCGAGTACCACAGGTGGCGTCACAAACACCGTACAAACTTTCCATTGATTGGACGCCCCTCAAAGGGCCACGGACCGGGTCAGGCCACCGTGACACCTCCCGAACTGAAGGACCCGGTACCGAGTACCCCATTGCCCTTAACGTGGGGGCGCTCCATCTACATCCTGCCCCATGTCTCCATCCAGCCCCATGTGTTTCCATCCTGCACCATGTGTCTCCATCGTGCTCCATCTGTCTCCATCGTGCCCCATCTGTCTCCATCCTGCCCCATGATGACATTTTGCAGGATCATGGGGCAGGAAGGAGACAGATGAGGCAGGATGGAGAAACATGTGCTGTCGAAACATATTGTGGCTTGCCACTATTACTAAAAATAAAAAATAAAAACTTTCTCCTCGCGCTCCAGGGCGATGTTCCCTCCAGGCATTTCAAGCACGGACTCACTGGCGAATGACAATGACGTCATATGCCAGCGACGTGTGCGCTGACGTCAGCTGCCAGCCTCTGATTGCCTGGGGATTTTAACTATTGCCATTCAGGCCCCCACGGCAATAGATTTTAACTGAACCTGTGTCTCGGTCTTGAACAAAGGTTCATTTACTGAATCCTGCCGCTGGGGTCCAATGAGCAGAAGAGAGGGGGCCCGATGCGGGCCCCCTCTGCTTATCGGGCCCCATAATCCAGTAAGGGCAGTAATGCCCTGATGGCGGCCCTGATTGTCCCAATTATCTCGTATGAGAGAATATACAATAGTGTGACCCTGGTCTAATGACTATTCTCGTGGCTGTGCATTTTTTGGGACAGAGAGGTCCACACCAAATCTAGGAGACATGTTCGAGTTTGGTCCGTCAGTGATCACACTTGCCAAACAAATTCTATGGGTCACTAAAAAAAAAATCAGACAGCACATCAGACTTTTTTTTTCATATAAGAAAAAAATGATGAAACTCTGATGGTAAAAGCTGACACACTGACCAAACACTGAGGAAAATCTGATCCAGCACAGAGGGAAATCAGACTATTTTTGTGCATGTGAAAAATCGCTGACTTGTGAATGAGGTCTTAGCTTACATATGTAGATAGCAACTTCATCCACATATATTGTAATCTACATTTTCCATGATACTTGGCGTGAAGTCCACACCAAGAACCTGCAACAAATCTGTAATATCTGAGCAAAACCTTCATGGGGTTATCTGGGACAATTTTATTGTTTTCTCACGTGGCTAAGATCTGACAGGCAGTAATCATGTAAGGTGTTTCATATATACCTTGATTTCCTTACCCTTTCAGTTCCTACAGTTGGCATTACCATCACCAGACTGCATACAGCCGCCTTTATTCCCATAATTTCATATGACATCCAGGTATCTACTTCTCATAATTATTTTTACAATTACCTTAAGATCACTAGTCACAGCATAACTGCCATTAACCCTTTCTTACTAAGATTATTTCAGGAAGGTTATTTTCCCTACAGCACAAAACTGGTAATTTCTCTTACAGCACAAAACTGTTACCTGTGGATTCACTTTCTTCAACCGCGATATTATAACAAAGTGTTTCTTTTCCAGGTACTTCCATGCTTCCACACCTAGTTCACGTTACTTTTACTGAAACAGTTTTCATTACTTCTTGTTCACTGTAAGCACCCTTGGATAGAATATCTTCGGTCATCTCCTATCGCGTCAAATCGTTTGACAGGTGGAATCATACTAACATTTTCCCATGTATTTTGTATTCCACGACATATTGTTGATCTTGTCTTGTTTCGTTTTTCTATTTTATGTATACTCTAGTTATCTCCAATAAGGAAATTCTGATGAAGGTCCTATGACGGACCGAAAACGTTTAGGGCTGTCCCACACGTCCAGATAATTCCGGTACCGGAAAAAATCGGTACCGGAGTTATCCGTGTCCGTGTGCCCGTGAGCTCACGTAGGACATACGTGCGGCACACGTGTGCCGCCCGTGTGCCGAGTGGGTACCACACGGAGCGTGTGGTACCCACGCGTTTGGTACACTGCATCGTGCTGAAGCCGCGATTCATATCTTCTGTGCAGCAGCGTTTGCTGCATAGAAGATATGAATAATAGTGTTTAAAAGAAAGATCTATGTGTCCGCCGCCCCCCCAGCCCCTGTGCGCCCCCCCCCCGCTGTTCTGAAAATACTCACCCGCTTCCCTCGTTGGCTGTCGATGCTTCCTGGTCTGGCCGCGCCTTCTACTGTATACGACACGTGGGGCCGCTCATTTACAGTCATGAATAGGAGGCTCCACCCCTATGGGAGGTGGAGCCACCTATTCATGACTCTAATCGGCGGCCCCTCGTGACCGCATAAAGTAGAAGGGGCGGCCAGCACAGAACACTGCGAGGGAGTCGGGTGAGTATTTTCAGAACAGCGGGGGGGGGCGCACAGGGGGTGGGAGGGCGGCGGACACATAGATCTTTCTTTTAAACACTATTATTCATATCTTCTATGCAGCAAACGCTGCTGCACAGAAGATATGAATGGCGGCTTCAGCACCATGTGGGGGGGACAGCGCTTACTGTAGTGCTGTCTCCTGCACGCCACACGGACTGCACACGGAGAAGGTCCGTGTGTGGTCCGTGTTTTACACGGACCCATTGACTTTAATGGGTCCGTGTAATACGTGCGCTCCCACGAACACTGACATGTCTCCGTGTTTGGCACACGGAGACACGGTCCGCAAAAAATCAATGACATCTGCACAGATGCATTGATTTTAATGGGTCTACGTGTGTCAGTGGCTCCGGTACGTGAGGAAACTGTCACCTCACATACCGGAGCCACTGACGTGTGAAACCGGCCTTAGGCTGTGTGCACACGTATAATGGTCCACTGCGGATTTTTCCGCAGCGGATTTGATAAATCTGCAGGGCAAAAACGCTGCGTATTTGCTGAAGATTTATTGCAGATTTACAGCGGATATACTGCGGATTTCACTGCAGTTTTACAACTGCGGTGTTCTATAGGAGTAGCTGTAAAACCGCTGCGGAATCCGCAGAAAGAAGTGACATGCTGCGGAATGTAAACCGCTGCATTTCCGTGCGTTTTTTTCCGCAGCATGTGCACAGCTTTTTTTGTTTCCCATAGGTTTACATTGTAATCTGCAGCATTTTCCGCATCGAGTGCACATACCATTAGTTTAATCTATTTGGTCTAGATGTACAATAAAGAAGGAATCATTTTTTTCAAATACTGAGTGCCAAGTAATTTTTTTGCCTAAGATCTGACTGGCGACAGCTCAGAGATCACAGACCACTCCTGGCGATTCTGCTGCTTCACATCAACATAGTAGCTGCTTCTGTTTGGAGCTGCTCTGTCAACTAGGTGAGACTTCTGATGTCATACTGATTGACACCCAGCTCCCCCTAGTTAGACAGCGGGGATCAGACTGTCTATCAGCATGACATCAGGAGTCACGCCACGGCCCATCAACCGAGCAGAAGAAAAGCAGCTGCTCTGTCTATGTGATGCCAATGGAAACAGCAGAATCGATTATAAAAGTGGTATGTGACCTCCCAGATGGGCTCCGGGCACAACAAACAGGTAGTTAGCAACTATATGGCTGTTAGTCTTTGGCCCATAAGAGAAAAATATAATAGACCTAAATAACAGTGGCATTGAGTGCAATGGACACTGTTGCAACATTTGGACCAGGGCCTCCCAGCATGTTGGTCAGATGTATGGGCCCTCATGGTTGTAGCGCCTCCACTGCCGCAGGGCCGAGGGGTACCCGGTACCGGGCCTCTGAGTCTCTGCTTCTGGGGTTGTCACGGCGGCTAGGCCCCGGTCCGTGACCCTGCCGTGGGGCGCACAGTAAATGATAGGTGTGGATGTTGGTGGTGCAGTTGTGGGATGCAGGTCGCGGTAAATAACGAGGACACCAGGTTGCAGTCTCTTTACCTCTTTACTGGAGATCTCTGAATCCTCAGTCCAGAATATGGTTCACCAGGCTGCGCAAGTCCGGCCGGTCCAATGGCACTTCCAGAGTTCACTTCACAGGTGGAAATCGGTGCCTTCCTTCTTAGCGCTATGTGTTGTAGTCCTTCCCTGCTGTGCTTACGGAAAGTACCCCACAACCGTTGTGTCTGTTTCTTAAGTTCCCTCACAACTCGATTAAATGATGTTCTTCTAATCGTCCGTCCCTTCCTGATGTTACAGTTAGAACGGCACCCGTTTGTCGGGTAGGCCTGGAGCTCTTCCGGGACCCTAGAGACGCCCCTCTCCCGCAATTGCCTCCCAAGACTTCATAGGTGATATGTGGTAGACAGCCCGCCTTAGACTGACTGTCCTGCCGCTGTTTAGAGTATTGCTTGAAGCTGAATGTTATAATACTCCCTTGGCGTTCCGGCCACCGGTAGTGCGCCTCAGTAGGGTGTTGCTCCGGTCTTACAGCACGACCCCTACTGGAATTCTCCTATCGCTTGATCTCGTTTCTCACTCAGCACAATCTATCTCGCTTCTAGTCCTTTCTTGGGCCCCGCCGCTTCCCGGAGCTGGCGCGGACCCGTTACGTTCTTTCCAATGCCAAGCCTCTGTCAGGATCCCACCCCTGACAGAGACCCTACTGTCTCTTCCTCCACAACACCCTCTGCCACTAGGTGTTGCTTCGTCCAATCCAGTCAGCTTTCTGATCTAACTTCCTGCCTGACCCCCAGTTTACCCACTATGGTGGGGAGTGGCCTAATGAATAGAACCCTTAGCTCCCCCCGGAGGCCCGGCTGTGAAATGTATTGGTGTCTGTGATACCTGATCAGATGAACTCCTTCAGTGCCATCGGACGCACCATGGCTCCCCATAGTGGCGGAGCCACAGTACTGCAACGACCAGGACTCTGGGGCGCTGCAATAGCATTCTAAATCCTAAAAGGAAATATGTGTTTCCCCCCTTTCAGCATTATACAGCAATGTCCCCTATCCTGGGTTCATTCTGGTATTTATGTCCCTCATCCTGGCCCCATCCTGACATATATGCTCCCAATCCAGGGAAATATGTTCCCCATCCCGGACCTATCCAGGTATATAGGTATATACTGTATGTTCCCTATCCTGGATCCATCCTGGTATATATGCCCCCAATCCTGGGCTCATCCTGGTATATATGTCCCCAATCCTCATATATATGTTACCAATCCTGGTATATGTCCATCATCTTGGCTCCATTCTGGTGTAGATGTTGCTTATCCTGGACGTCATCTTGTTATATATGTGCCCCATCTCTATCCTGCCCCAAGATCCTGCACCGTGTATCTCCATCCTTCCCCATGATCCTGCTCCAGATGTATCCATCCTGCCCCATCTATCTCTATTCCTCCCTATCTGTCTCCATCCCTCCCTATCTATCTTCATCCTGCCCCATGATCCTGCTCCATGTGTCTCCATCCTGCCTCATCTGTCTCCATCCTGCCTCATCTGTCTCCATCCTGCCCCATCTGTCTCCATCCTGCCCCATCTGTCTCCATCCTGCCCCATGTTCCTGCCCCATCTGTGTACATCCTGCCTCATTTCTCCATCCTGCACTATGTGTCTCCATCGTGCCCCATCTCTTTCCATCCTGCACCATGTGTTTCCATCCTCCACCATCTCACATGGTGCAGGATAATGATGCAGGAAGGAGACAGATGGGGCAGGCAGAAGACAAATGTTCCATGTGGCTCCATCTTGCTGCACAAACATTTTGAGGCTTTGCGCTTTCAATAAAAATAATAATAAAAAAAACACTTTCTCCTTACCTGGCCGCGTTCCAGTGGCGATGTCCAAGCCAGGCATTTCAAGCGGGGACTCGCCAGCGAATGACAATGATGTCATACGCCGGTAACGTGTGTGCTGACGTCAGCTGCCAGCCTCCTATTGGCTGGCGGCGTTTAACTATTGCCGTGCGGGCCCACAATAGAGTTTAACTGAACCTGCGTCTCGGACGCAGGTTGAGTTACTGCACCCGCAGAATCCTGCAGAATCCTGCAGCTGGGGCCCGGTGAGCAGAAGAGAGGGGGCCCGATGTGGACCCCCTCTGTTCACCGGGCTCCATACGCCATTCAGAGTACTAGTGCCCTGATGGCGGCCCTGAGGATACGTTCACACAACCATATTTTCAGTCTTAGAATAGTATTCTGTGTATGAAAAAGCAGACAGCATTCAAACCAATATTATTCAACGGGGCAGAGCAGATGAGCAATTTTTTTCACTGACCGAATCTGCGTGTGAAAAAATGGCGACAAACACGAGTTTAGTCTGTAAATCGAAGGAGACTCTACTGTTCTAATCTATGGGTGTGAAAAAATACTGACACCATGCGGAGCCACAGTGTAGCATTCAATTTTTATGGATACATTGTAATTCTGTAAAAAAGAAAGTGTAAAGGGTCTTGTAAATAATTAATAGCTGCTTCTGTAAAAACAAATTTGAATGTTTTTTTTACACGCTCGTGTGAACCTACTCTCACTTTGATCTTTGTTTAATTAATTAAAAAGCTGGTAATATTACTATAAAAATAAATTAATTAACATATTTGGTATTAATGCATTCATAAAACTCACCTATCAAAAATCTGAAATTAACCTGATTGGTGAACAAAAAAAACAAAAATTATCAAAACTTAAGAATTACGGGTTTTTTTTCTTTCTTCCCCAAAATAGTATCATTGCAAACATCAGTTTGGTGACAAAAAAACACATTAATTTCTAGAAACTTCTGAATTTTTGTTTACTTTAAAAAAATAAAAAGGAAGTTTGCCATCACCATAATAATACTGACCTAGAGCATACTGACCTACTGACCTCGGTTCCCAGGTCATTTTTACAACACAATGAACGCTGTAAAGACAAAACCGAAAAAACGAGTTCAGAATATTATGTTTTTCACCATTTTATCGCATTGAATTATTTCCTTTGTTTTTCGGTAGATGATATGTGAAAATGAACGGCGTCAATCAATAATCCATAGCTCAAATGGTTTTGTTGATGGAAAAATAAAGTTACAGCTTTTGTTAAAAGAGGAGGATCAAAATAAAGGCTATGTGCACACGTTGCGGATTCATGTGCGGATTATTCCGTGCAGAATTTGAAAAATCCGCAGGTAACACGCCCTGCGTTTTACCTGGGGATTACCTGCGGATTTACCATGGATTTATGGCAGTTTTTGTGCGGTTTTCACATGCGTTTTTACACCTTCGGATTCCAATTATAGAGCAGGTGTTCATCGCTGCGGAATCCGCACAAAGAATTGACATGCTACGGAAAATAAACCGCAGCGTTTCCATGCGGTTTTGGTTTTCCATAGGTTTACATGGTACTGTACAACACATGGAAAACTGCTGCGAATCCGCAGCCAAATCCAAAACGTGTGCACAAACCCAAAAAGTGTAAAAAGATTTTTTTTTTTGTTTTTTATATCCACAAAGGGATTGGGTGATTGGGTAACAATGATTTTGATTAGCAGGTTTTTTTTATTTATTTATTTTTGTTTTGGGTTTTATTTATTTTTTATGTATGTTTTTATTTCCAATTTATTTCACATAGTGTGTGGATCACCAGGTCTTATGACCTTCGGGGGGCATTATTAGGAGAATTTAATATTCCATATATATAATGTGTGTGTTAGGGCTGTCCCACACGTCCAGATAATTCCGGTACCGGAAAAAATCGGTACCGGAGTTATCCGTGTCCGTGTGCCCGTGAGCTCACGTAGGCCATACGTGCAGCACACGTGTGCCACCTGTGTGGCGAGTGGGTACCACACGGAGCGTGCGCTGTCCCCTGCATCGTGCTGAAGCCGCGATTCATATCTTCTGTGCAGCAGCGTTTGCTGCATAGAAGATATGAATAATAGCGTTTAAATGAAAGATCTATGTGTCCGCCGCCCCCCCACCCCCTGTGCGCCCCCCCGCTGTTCAGAAAATACTCACCCGCATCCCTCGTTGGCTGTCGCTCCTTCCTGGTCTGGCCGCGGCTTCCACTGTATGCGGTCACGTGGGGCCGCTCATTTACAATCATGAATAGGCGGCTCCACCTCCCATAGGGGCGGAGCCGACTATTCATGATTGTATATGAGCGGCCCCACGTGACCACATACAGTAGAAGGCGCGGGGCAGAGAGGAAGCAGCGACAGCCAACGTGGGAGCGGGTGAGTATTTTCTGAACAGCGGGGGGGCGCACAGGGGGTGGGGGGGCGGCGGACACATAGATCTTTCATTTAAACGCTATTATTCATATCTTCTATGCAGCAAACGCTGCTGCACAGACGATATGATTCGCGGCTTCAGCACCATGTGGGGGGGACAGCGCTTCCTGTAGCGCTGTCTCCGGCATGCCACACGGAGAACGTCCGTGTGAGGTCCGTGTTTTACACGGACCCATTGACTCTATTGGGTCCGTGTAATACGTGCGCTCCCACGAACACTGACATGTCTCCGTGTTTGGCACACGGAGACACGGTCCGCAAAAAATCAATGACATCTGCACAGATGCATTGATTTTAATGGGTCTACGTGTGTCAGTGTCAGGAAACCGTCACCTCACGTACCGGAGCCACTGACGTGTGAAACCGGCTATATATATATATATATATATATATATATATATATATATATATTTATTTAATCTTTTTACTTGTGCAATTCGGTTAATGAACCATGCCCACCACCACATTCACAAACAGAGCGGCCAACCCTATCTAGCCAACATTCCCTCACATCATACAGGTGACCTCACAGCTACTAGGTAATGAGAGAGCGTTCTACCTGTCATAATGGCCTCAGGGTGTAGGACATTCTACTGGCAGCCCACAAGTTATTAGCAACCCGCCTGGTACCATCAAGACATCATGGCTTCTCACAAGAAAAGCAGGAGATCCTATCCCAGAAGGAGAAGGACTCGCAGACCCCATAAAATGGGTAAATGTTATTGAGCCTACACTAAACAGTATAACCTCCATTATAATGCTATACATGTAATTCTGGGCAATGGGCAACCTTATATTTATACATTGGCTTCTTCTAGGTCATAAACGTAGACACCGTTATTACTCCAGAAGGCGGATGTAGCAGAACCAGGAATAACCCCTTACTGCTGTCACCGATGACCACTTCTCTCGAGATCGAGTCCACTGGGGAAGTTGAACACAAGAAATTCAGAACTTCATAATCTGTCAATAAATCAGCATAAGGGCATGAAATAAACGACCATGAGCAGATTGCAGTCTCTTCTCTTAGTTTTATAGAACTAAAATTATTTAGATAAAATAAGGTAAAACAGGACTTATAGTGGATATTAAAAGAATCATTTTAGAATTTCTTCCACTTTTAAAGTCACCTGTAATCTGTACAAATCCACTGCAAAACAAACGGAAATCTTTTTGGATGGAAACATAAAAAAATAAAATTAACCCCTTTCTGACCTCGGACGGGATAGTACATCCGAGGTCAGAACCCCCGTCTTTGATGCGGGCTCCGGCGGTGAGCCGCATCAAAGCCGGGACATGTCAGCTGTTTTGAACTATTAACTAGTTAAATGCCACTGTCAAACACAGACAGCGGCATTTAACTACCGATTCCGGCCAGGCGGCAGGAAATGAGCGCATCGCTGACCCCGTCATATGATCGGGGGTCAGCGATGCTTCTGCATTGTAACCATAGAGGTCCTTGAGACCTCTATGGTTACTGATCCCGGCTAGCTATGAGCGCCACCCTGTGGTCGGCGCTCATAGCACACCTGCATTTCTGCTGCATAGCAGCGATCTGATGATCGCTGCTATGTAGCAGAGGCGGTCGAGGTGTGCCAGCTTCTAGCCTCCTATGGACGCTATTGAAGCATGGCAAAAGTAAAAAATAAAAAAGTGAAAAAAAATAAAAAAATAATAGTTTAAATCACCCCCCTTTCGGCCCATTCAAAATAAATCAATAAAAAAAAATCAAACCTACACATATTTGGTATCGCCGCATTCAGAATCGCCCGATCTATCAATAGAAAAAAGCATTAACCTGATCGCTAAACAGCAAAGCGAGAAAAAAATTCGAAACGCCAGAATTACGTTTTTTTGGTCGCCGCGACATTGCATGAAAATGCAATAACGGCCGATCAAAAGAACGTATCTGCACTAAAATGGTATCATTAAAAACACCAGCTCGGCGCGCAAAAAATAAGCCCTCAACCGACCCCAAATCATGAAAAATGGAGACGCTACGGGTATCGGAAAATGGAGCATTTCTTTTTAGCAAAGTTTGGAATTTTTTTTCACCACTTAGTTAAAAAACTACCCAGACATGTTAGGTGTCTATGAACTCGTAATATACAAAAAAGATCACTGCACTCGTATATTTCAAGATGCTTATGCCAAAAGTTTATTAGGATAAAAGTTTGTGCAAATAGCAACAGGCGATAATAACGTTTCGGCCAGCCCGTGGCCTTGATCACAAAATCGCCCAAATAGACTTCATTACTGTAAGGACACTGTGTGCTTGCTGAGTCTGGAAAAGGACGCAGTTATGTAACCAAATTGGTATGGTATAGGTGCTTGCCCGTGCAATGTAAACGCAGTCCCAGCTGGAATCAATCCTGTTTTATATACTGGGTCTGGGGTACAGATAAGGCTGTATGGTCCCCAAGTGGCTTGGTATTCTCCAGTGGGAGTGAGGGTAGACAGTGCTGTCTTGCCTATAGGGTCAGGGGTATAGTTCAGGTTGTATAGTCCCTGTATGGTTTTACAAATCCCAGAGGGAACAGGGGATGATATCAGTCCTGGTTATTGTGCTTTCTGCACCTAGGATACTAGCGTTGGTGGCCAAGTGGAGGGAGCCGACACAATCATGTGTCCAGGCTATGGAAAGGCTATGACTATGACTATGAACTCGTAATGACATGGAGAATCTTAATGGCAGGTCAGTTTTAGCATTTAGTGAACCTAGCAAAAAAGCCAAACAAAAAACAAGTGTGGGATTGCACTTTTTTTGCAATTTCACCGCACTTGGATTTTTTTTCCTATTTTCTAGTACACGACATGGTAAAACCAATGATGTCGTTTAAAAGTACAACTTGTTTAGCAAAAAATAAGCCCTCACATGGCCATATGGATATGGACAGAAAAATAAAAAAGTTATGGCTCTGGGAAGGAGGGGAGCGAAAAACGAACACGGAAAAACGGCAAATCCCAAGGTCATGAAGGAGTGAAAATAATGTGGTTGTCATTGAAGTACACTTTCAATTTATTGTCGTGTTAAGTGGAGCGCCCCCAGACGCAGGGCCGCGGGGTACTCGGTACCGGGCCTCTCTCTGTCGGTCTTGGGGTTGTCACGGTGGCCTGACCCGGTGCGTGACCCTGCTAAGGGGCGTCCAATTAAAGGTGGTGGTGCGTGGTGCGATGAAATAACGAGGACACAGGGTTGCAGTCTCTTTACCTCTTTACTGAAGGCTTCGGGATCCGCAATCCAGAGCACTGCTAACAGGGCTGTCCGAGACCGGCCGGTCCGAAGGCACATCCAGAGTTCCCTTTGCAGGTGGAAATCAGTGCCTACCTACTAGCGCCTGGGTGTTGTAGTATTTCCCTGCTGAGCACCACGGGATAGTCCTCACAACTGTCGTGTATGTTTCTGTTCTTTCTCTCCGTCCCCCAGATGATTTGGATAGGACGCACCCGTATGACTGTGTAGGCCTGGAGCTATTTTATAGGGACCCTAGAGACGCCCATCTCCCACAATTTGCCTCCGTTGTCTTCATTAGGTGTAAAGGTGAGACAGCCAACCTATAATTAACTGTCCTGCCGTTGGTTTGAAGTAATGCTTAGAGCCCAATACTTCCTCGGCATTCCGGCCACCGGCTACGCGCCTCAGTAGGATGTTGCCGATCTCGGGGCACGACTCCTACTGGTTCTATCGCCTTTTGCTGTGATCTCGTTTCTCACTTCTCCACAATAAACCTCGCTTCTTGTCCTTTCTTAAGATACCGCCGCAATGTAGAGCAGGCGCGGCTCCGTAACGATCTGTTCTGTTCGCTAGGCCACTGTCAGGATCCCACCCCTGACAGGGACCCCCCTGAATCTTCCCAAGCAACCTCTTCTCTCACCAGGTGTTGCCTGGGCAAAACCCAGTCAGCTTCTCCCTAACTTCCTATCCAACCCCCAGTTTTACCCAAGTGTGAGGAGTGGCCTAATACATAGAACCCTTTGCTCCCCCTGGTGGCCAGAGTGTGAAGTGTAATGTGTGACTGTGATACCTGGTCAGGTGAACTCCTTTAGTGCAATCAGACGTACCATCACTCCCCTTAGTGGCAGAGCGACGTTACTGCAACGACCAGGTCTCTGGGGCGCTGCACTAAGTCTTTTTGGGTAGTTGTCTATCAGCATGGTACATCTAGAATTGGCAATCTTTCTCCACACAGTCCCTTAGTGTATAGTGCACTCACTTATTATATATAGCACAGTCCCTTAGTATATAGTGTACTCACTAATTCTGTATAACACCATCCTCTGTTACATAGTTTCCTCTTTTATCATGTATAACACCGTTCCTTATTGCGGACCATTCTCTTCAGTTATATATGGTGCCGTCCCTTATTATATAGCTTCCTCTGCTGTTATGTACAGTGCTTTCTCTTACATAGTGTATTCTTGTTATTTTGTTATTCACAGCGCCCTCTTTTATTACATAGTCACCTCTCCTTTTAGATATAAAATGACTGCTGATAGAGGAGCCGGTGACGAGACGACCAGACCATCAGCTCCTTCATTAGAAAAGAAGCTTTCCTCTGCTCTATCAGCCATAATTGCATTATACAGCTAACAAAAGAGGATGGTATGTAATAAAAAACAGGGCTCTACATAATCCAATATGTAAGGGACGGTACTGTACATAACAAGAGAGGGCACTGTATAATAAGGGACGGCAATATACATAATAAATATATACACATGTATGTGTGTGTGGCTATATATATATACATATATATATATATATATATATATATATATATATATACCGTATATATATATATATATATATATATATATATATATATATATATATATATATATACACAATAGCTTTTTCGCCACACATTTCTTGCACAGGGTCCCCAGGCTGTCAGTGACCGCCTCTGCCTAGGCATCAATTGTACTCGCATCTTACAGAAGCGAGAATGCACTTGAGGCTCTGACTGCCGGGTCAGAGCAACGTGAGCAACGTGATCAGATCATGCGATTACGCTGCTGACGTCACTCACTTGCACTGGTAGAGGTGAACACTGGTGGTAAGTGCTCCAGTGGAGCTGAAAACACCGAAGATTAAGTGCACGGGGTGGGACAATTTAAGTGGGGATGGGGGGATTTATTATGTGTGGGGAATATTGGAGTGGTGATGAGGGCATTGAATGTGTGTGAGGAGAATTGGAGTGGTGATGGGGGATTTATTATGTGTGGGGATAACTTGAGTGGGAATGGGGGATTAAGGGTATGTGCACACGTTGCGGATTTGGCTGCGAATCTGCAGCAGATTGGCTGCTGCGGATTCGCAGCAGTTTTCCATCCAGTTTACAGTACCATGTAAACCTATGGAAAACAAAATCCGCAGTGCACATGGTGTACAAAATACCGCATGGAAACTCTGCATTGTATTTTCTACAGCATGTCAATTATGTGGGCTATGTGCACACGTTGCAGTTTTGGCTGCGGATCCGCAGCGGATTAGCCGCTGCGGATTCGCAGCAGTTTTCCATCCGGTTTACAGTACCATGTAAACCTATGGAAAACCAAATCCGAAGTGCCCATGGTGCGGATAATGCCGCGCTGTATTTTTCACAGCATGTCAATTCTTTTTGTGGATTCCGCAGCTGTTTACACCTGCTCCTCAATAGGAATCCGCAGGTGTAAAACCGCATGTGGAATCCGCACAGAAACCACAGGTAAATCCGAGGTAAATCCCCAGGTAAAACACAGTGTGTTTTACCTGCGGATTTTGCAAAAACAGTGCCGAAAAATCCGCACAGGAATCCGCAACGTGGGGATATAGCATTGTGCGGATTCCACAGCGTTTTACACCTGCTCCTCAATAGGAATCCGCAAGTGGTAAAAAGCAGGTGAAATCCGAACAAAAAACGCTGGAAATCCGCAATAAATCGGTTTGTTATCCGCTGATAAAACACAGTGCATTTTACCTGCAGATTTTTCAAAAACGTTGTGGAAAAATCCGCACACGAATCAACAACGAGGGCACATAGCCTTATTGTGTGTGGGGAGAATTTGAGTGAGGATGGGGTATTTATTATGTGAGGGGAGAATTGGAGTGGGGATGGGGGTGTTTATTGTGTGTGGGGTGAGATTTGGAGTGGGGATGGGGGATTTAATGTGTGTGTGGAGGTACGGAGTGGGGATTGGGTTATTTATTGTGTGTGGGGAGATTTGTAGTGATGATGGGGGATCTATGTGTGGCGAAGATTTGAGGACCCAAAATGAAGAGCAAAGGGGGAGATGGGGGGCTTATATGAGGAAAGAGTACAGGGCAATGGGGGCATGTATGAGGAAACAGTAAGGGGGAATGGGGGGCATGAATGAGGAAGCAGTATGGGGGAATGAGGGCATGTATGAGAAAACAGTACTGGGGAATGGGAGGCATGTATGGGGGATTGGAGGGCATTTATGAGGAAACAGTATGGGGGATGGGTGCAGACAGTATGGGGAGTGAATGGGGGAATGTATGTGGACACAGTATGAGTAGCGATGTGAGAAAGGTATGTGGACAGAGTACGGGGAGTGAGGGTGATGGGATGTGTGCAGACAGTATGGGGAGTCAGGTGAGCAGGCAGTATAGAAAGTGAGGGGGTAAATATATGAGAAGACAGTATGGTGAACAGGGGTATGTGAGAGGAGACAGTATGAGGAGGGAGGGGAATAGTGTGAGGAGACAGTATGGGGGAGTAAAGTGAGTGGGCACAGAATAGAAACTGAGTAGTGGGGTGTAGCATGGAGGGACAGTGTAAGGGCACAGCCAGGAGGGGACAGTATACCAAGGAGGGAAAGTGTGATGAGAGAGTACAGTGTAAATACTGGGCCCTATAGGGGGGACACAGTATAAGAGGACGGTGTGAAGAGGGGTTGGGTATGGAAGGAAGTCGTCAGTGTAAAGAGCATGTACCAAAAGAGGGACAATGTGGGGGTCATATTTTGTGCAGACAATATAGTGAGGGGCAATTTTTTAATCAGGAGCATTATAATTACACTTCTATCTTTAAGGGCATCATGTGGAGATTTTCTGGAAAAAAACAGAGAAGATGGAAGTCTGCAGAGACGAGCTGTGGATGACAAAACTCATCATGGGGTCTGGACAAGGTGAAGAAAAGAACGAGAACGACTCCAGAGACGACTTCATCTATAAGGTACCTGGATGTAAATGTTATTTGTGATACTGACAAATTCTCATATTTTTATTTATGTTAGGAGCATTAAAAGGGATGTCCAGGTTTGTATTGAGTCTGCAGTCATTCTATGTGACTGCAGACTTCTGAGTTCTCACAGTGCGCCCTGCACGCTGTCACGATTCTCTCGTGCTGGTGATTTACATACATGAAGTCATGCGCTGACTGGACATGTGTGGCATCACTTAATGAAAATGAACTGAGCGAGGCCGGGCACGTCTAGTCGGAATGTGGTCAGAAGTATACAAATCGCATGCTTGTGCTGACATGACTGTCCACCGGCAAGGGAGAATCCTAAAAGTGTGCAGTGCATTAGTTGTGAGAATTCGGAAACCTGCAATGTCAGGATGCAGCTCTGCAGGTTTCATCACATGGACACTTCACTCATATGCGACTTTCATACTTATGGTCCTGTGACAACTAGCTGCTCTTCCTGCTTCTCTCAGTTTTTCACTGAACATTGAGAACATTAGGGAGAAGACCTCATGGGTACATGACTAAGTGTGCAAATCGCATATGTCCTTGGGAGGGGGGTGGGCGCCAAAATGAATTTTTGCTAAGGATGCCAGAAAACGTAACTACACCTCTGAATTATACTATATGTAGGGTTATGTGGAGACCATTATACTATATGCAGGGCTATGTGGGGGCCATTATACAGTTTGCAGGGCTATGTGGAGGCCATTATACTATATGCAGGGCTATGTGGAGACCATTATACTATATGGGGGCCATTATACAGTTTGCAGGGCTATGTGGGGACCATTATACAGTTTGCAGGGCTATGTGGGGACCATTATACAGTTTGCAGGGCTATGTGGGGCCCATTATACTATATGCAGGGCTCTGTGGTGACCATCATACAGTTTGCAGGGCTATGGGGCTATGTGAGGACCATTATACAGTTTGTATGGCTATGTCAAGGCATTATATAGTTTCAAGGCTATGTGGGGGCCGTTATATTGTTTGGAGGACTAATGGGGCCATTATACTGGGTGCAAGCCATTAGACAATGTAAAGGATTGTGTTGCGGTCATCATATTGTGTTGACGGTTGTTTAGAGGCCATAATAATGTGTGGAGGGGTGTAATGGCGGTTATACTGAATGGAAAACTAATGATAATAAGGGAAAAGTATGCAATAAGATGGATCATCAATAGAAACTCAATGCTTATTTGTATATAAGTCAAGGCATATATTAAAAACATTTAAAAAGCCATAAATCTATAACTAGTGATAACCAGACAAACCCTTAATAGAGCTAGAGTCCGCCCTATATGTCAAAATAATGAACAGATCCCAATAGCAAGTATAATAAACACCTAAAGATGAGTCCCCAGCGCTGGACCTGGGGATGTGTGACTGCAGACTTGTGAGTCCTCCCAGGTCACGCACTGTGCGCTGCGAGGATTCCCCATTGTCTGGGAACGGCGGTCAGGCATGCATACTCCTGGCCAGAACCCTCAAAATGATTTCAGTTTGTTTCTCAATAGATTTGTACGGATTGAGTGACATAAAAGGTGGAAAAAGTTCTGAAATGATTCTTTTTAGTATGATTTTTTTACAGGACAGAAACCTGGCATTTTAATAAGGGTGTGCAGACTTTTTATATCCAGCCTAAGTCCAATACATTTTTTTCCTTCAGACCTCAGTTCTTCTGCCAATATTGTATATTATTCACTAAACATATTGTATTTTATATTAACTATTGGAAAATATAAACTTTAGTGGAGACCTCCAGGGAAATATTGATTCTTCTTTTTGAAGATGAGGACCTTTCGTCTATATCTGGAAAAAAGAACCCGAGAATATATACAAGGTATAAATGTAGGAGAAGGAAGTGAAAGTGGCGCTAGTGTTGAAAGGTTTATAACTGCAGCGAATCAAGATACCAACCACAGGGTGATCAAGAGAAATTAGGAATATTTGTGAAAGATTCGCGCTGAGAAAACCAGAGGGTAAGGCTATGTGCCCACGTTGCGGATCCATGTGCGGATTTTTCCGCACCGTTTTTGAAAAATCCGCAGGTAAAATGCACTGCGTTTTACCTGTGGATTTGCTGCGTTTTTTGTGTGGATTTCACCTGCAGTTTTACACCTGCGGATACCTATTGAGGAGCAGGTGTAAAACGCTGCGGAATCCGCACACTAAGTATTTCTTCCACAGCTTCACACCGGGCGAGTTGCAATACTACTAATCAAACAATTTTTTCTCCTTCGCTATTATCCTCCCTTTGGGCCAGTTGCAATCATCACGTGTTACCTACTAAATATTTGGCTGTCTCATGATTAAGTAAACTATTTTCCCTTTTACCCTCTGGTTTTCTTAGCACAAAACTTTTACAAATATACAAGGTATAAATGTAAAATACATTTCCAATAAAATCTATCAAAGACTCTCTGCAGTATATTTGACATCATGTTTCACATTTGATTTTTTGTTATCTTTTAAATCAGTGATTTACATGATGCTCATATCAGGAAGAGGCCAAGTGAAGGTTAATCTCTCCATGGCTTGTCTATGGCAAGTACTAAGAAGAGCAGAGGATAGTACTAGATCCCCTCTGTTGTAGTCTGGCGTTCATCATTAGTCATTGTCACAGCTGATGTACAGTTAAGTCGCTCGCCGGTGCTTCACAGCAGTGTATTATAAATAGGAGAAGCATAAAAGTGTCTTACCTTGAGGCTATGTGCACACGCTGCAGATTACTCTGCAGATTTTTCCAGACTGATTTTGGTAAATCCACAGGTAATCCGCACTGCGGATTACCTGCTGAATTACCGTGGATTTACCGTTTTATTTTTTGGCGGTTTTTGTGCGGATTTCACATGCGGTTTTACACCTGCAGATTCCTATTATGGAGCAGGTGTAAACCGCTGCGGAATCCGCACAAAGAAGTGACATGCTGCTGATTAAACAACGCTACGCTTCCGCGCGTTTTTTTCCGCAGCATATGCACTGCGGATTTTGTTTTCCATAGGTTTACATGGTACTGTAAACTCATCAAAAACTGCTGCGAATCTGCAACGGCTAATCCTTTCCCTTAGATGTAAGATTTTCACATACGAGTTCTATCTGTGTTTTTAACGAATATAACTTGCACCTATTATGACTATCAGGGCTCGCTCACACTGGCGTATAGCACTGCTGAGTACTATGCAATGTTTTGTCAGATAGCTCTCGGCACAATGTTATTCTATGGGGCTAGTGCAATCTGCGATTGTTTTCTCATGCCGATTCTGCCTCATGATCCTGCACCATCTCTCTCATCCTGCCCCATCTGTGTCCATCCTTCCCCATCTGTGTCCATCCTTCCCCATGATCCTGCTCCATGTGTCTACATCCTGCCTCATGTCTCCATCCTGCACCATGTGTCTCCTTCCTGCCCCATGTTTCTCCATTGTGCCTCATCTGTCTCCATCCTGCCCCATGATCCTGCTCCATGTGTCTGCATCCTGCCTCATATCTCCATCCTGCCCATGTCTACATCCTGACCCATGTGTTTCTATCCTGCACCATCTGTCTCCATCCTGCCTCATCTGTCTCCATCCTGCCCCATGCTCCTGCTCCATGTGTCTACATCCTGACTCATATCTCCATCCTGCCCCATGTCTCCATCCTGCTCATGTGTTTCCATCCTGACTCATTTGTTTCCATCCTGCACCATGTGTCTCCTTCCTGCCCCATGTGTCTCCATCGTGCCTCATCTGTCTCCATCCTGCCCCATGATGACATTTTGCAGGATCATGGGGCAGGAAGGAGACAGATGAGGCAGGATGGAGATACATGTGCTGTCGAAGCATATTTGTGGATTGCCACTATTAATAAAAATAAAAAATAAAAACGTTCTCTTCACGCTCCAGCGGCGATATTCCCTCCAGGCATTTCAAGCACGCACTCACTGGCGAATGACAATGACGTCATATGCCAGCGACGTGTGCGCTGACATCAGCTGCCAGCCTCTGATTGGTTGGGGCTTTTAACTATTGCCATTCAGGCCCCCATGGAAATAGAGTTTAACTGAACCTGTGTCTTGGTCTCGAAAACAGGTTCATTTACTGAATCCTGCCGCTGGGGCCCAATGAGCAGAAGAGAGGGGGCCCGATGCTGGCCCCCTCTGCTTATCGGGCCCCATAATCCAGTAAGGGCAGCAATGCCCTGATGGCGGCCCTGATTGTCCCGATTATCTCGCATGAGAGAATATACAATAGTGTGACCCTGGTCTAATGACTATTCTCGTGGCTGTGCATTTTTTGGGACAGAGAGATCCACACCAAATCTAGGAGACATGTTTGAGTTTGATCCAAGTCAGTGATCACACTTGCTAATAAAATTCTATGGGTCACTTAAAAAAAATCAGACAGCACATCAGACTTTTTTTTTCATATAAGAACAAAATGATGAAACTCTGATGGTAAAAGCTGAGACACTGACCAAACACTGAGGAAAATCTGATCCAGCACTGAGGGAAATCAGACTATTTTTGTGCATGTGAAAAATCGCTGACTTGTGAATGAGGTCTTAGCTTACATATGTAGATAGCAACTTCATCCACATATATTGTAATCTACATTTTCCATGATACTTGGTGTGAAGTCCACACCAAGAACCTGCAACAAATCTGTAATATCTGAGCAAAACCTTCATGGGGTTATCTGGGACAATTTTATTGTTTTCTCACGTGGCTAAGATCTGACAGGCAGTAATCATGTAAGGTGTTTCATATATACCTTGATTTCCTTACCCTTTCAGTTCCTACAGTTGGCATTACCATCACCAGACTGCATACAGCCGCCTTTATTCCCATAATTTCATATGACATCCAGGTATCTACTTCTCATAATTATTTTTACAATTACCTTAAGATCACTAGTCACAGCATAACTGCCATTAACCCTTTCTTACTAAGATTATTTCAGGAAGGTTATTTTCCCTACAGCACAAAACTGGTAATTTCTCTTACAGCACAAAACTGTTACCTGTGGATTCACTTTCTTCTACCGCGATATTATAACAGTGTTTCTTTTCCAGGTACTTCCATGCTTCCACACCTAGTTCACGTTACTTTTACTGAAATAGTTTTTATTACTTCTTGTTCACTGTAAGCACCCTTGGATAGAATATCTTCTGTCATCTCCTATCGCGTCAAATCGTTTGACAAGTGGAATCATACTAACAT
The DNA here is from genome assembly GCF_051348905.1 of Ranitomeya variabilis. Classification (NCBI taxonomy): domain Eukaryota; kingdom Metazoa; phylum Chordata; class Amphibia; order Anura; family Dendrobatidae; genus Ranitomeya; species Ranitomeya variabilis. The sequence continues at coordinate 121,580,532 of NC_135235.1, forward strand.
TTTCCCATGTATTTTGTATTCCACGACATATTGTTGATCTTGTCTTGTTTTGTTTTTCTATTTTATGTATACTCTAGTTATCTCCAATAAGGAAATTCTGATGAAGGTCCTATGACGGACCGAAAACGTTTAGGCTGTGTGCACACGTATAATGGTCCACTGCGGATTTTTCTGCAGCGGATTTGATAAATCTGCAGGGCAAAAACGCTGCATTTTTGCTGCAGATTTATCGCGAATTTAGAGCGGATTTACAGCAGTTTTCCTGCGGATTTCACTGCAGTTTTACAACTGCGGTGTTCTATAGGAGCAGCTGTAAAACCGCTGCGGAATCCGCAGAAAGAAGTGACATGCTGCGGAATGTAAACCGCTGCGTCTACGTGCGTTTTTTATCCGCAGCATGTGCACAGCGTTTTTTTGTTTCCCATAGGTTTACATTGTAATCCGCAGCGTTTTCCGCATCGTGTGCACATACACTTAATTTAATCTATTTGGTCTGGATGTACAATAAAGAAGGAATCATTTTTTTCAAATACTGAGTGCCAAGTAATTTTTTTGCCTAAGATCTGACTGGCGACAGCTCAGAGATCACAGACCACTCCTGGCAATTCTGCTGCTTCACATCAACATAGTAGCTGCTTCTGTTTGGAGCTGCTCTGTGAACTAGGTGAGACTGCTGATGTCATACTGATTGACACCCAGCTCCCCCTAGTTAGGCTACTTTCACACTAGCGTCGGGAACAACCCGTCGCTGTGCGTCGGGTCGACGTTCCCGACGCTAGCGTGGTCTCCGCCGCACAACGGGGGCAGCGGATGCATTTTTCCCACGCATCCGCTGCCCCATTGTGAGGTGCGGGGAAGTGCGGGGAGGTGGGGGCGTTTTTTCTCCCGACGGTCCGCTACCACACGCCCAAGCGTCGCAAAACGGACGCAACGTTTGGCAATGCGTCGCAAATGCGTCGCTAATGTTAGTCTATGACGAAAAAACGTATCCAGCAAGAACATTTGCTGGATGCGTATTTTCGGCAAAACGACGCATTTGCGACGTATTGCAGTTAACGCTAGTGTGAAAGTAGCCTTAGTCAGCGGGGATCAGACTGTATCAGCATGACATCAGCAGTCACGCTACCGCCCATCAACTGAGCAGAAGAAAAGCAGCTGCTCTGTCTATGTGATGCCAATGGAAACAGCAGAATCGATTACAGGAGTGGTATGTGACCTCCCAGGGCCAGTAGAGATTGGCACCGGGCACAACAGACAGGTAGTTAGCAACTATATGGCTGTTAGTCCTTGGCCCATGTAATGACCAGAGGTCCGAATAAGATCCAGTGAGTCACAAACCAAGACTAAGGCAGAAATCTCCAACGGTATTTACTCAAAGGCAAAATAATAAAGGTAATATGGAGAATATTAAAGTAGATGCACCCCAAAGATACAACAGCTCAGCAGCAGCTGAAATCACTGTGCCAGTCCAAGGTCTCCTGAGAACTGTATGCTACAACAGACTAGTAAGAAATTTACCTAACAGGGCAACTAAACAGGAACAAGTGTAAATTGATTGTAGTGTTATAAAGGGAGCCCCTGGAATGGCACACTGAATATAACTTACACAACTCTAATATAAGATACACCTCTAAGTAACAATTAACCACTCTGAACAGGGATACCCGGGTATCTATAGCTATGGTACCGTATCCTGAGATGGATTTTCTCTCAGGCAGGAATCCGCACAGGCTGCAGCCCAGTCCAAATCTTCAGCGCCAATAAGTTACAACAAGCTCCTCTTTATTGTCGGCCGGTGCCGAGCCCAAACGCCGGGGACTTAGTTAGTGGTCTCACGATGTTGTTTCTTCTTCTGTAGCTCCTAGGGATGCTTCCACGACAGCCCGTCCGTCTCTGTATCCGCAGTCTGTCCAGGCTTGTTCCTCCACACGATGCACAGGGGATCCACAGACTTCCAAATACGTACTGGGTTTTTAGTCAAGTCTCAGTCTTTTTAGATAATGGGTTAGCTCTTCTTCAGAATACGCTAGCAACGAAAGTCTCTCACAGGTTAACAAAAGATTAGCTCTTCTCCAGGGGAACGTTAGCAAGACAAAGTCTCTCAACAGTTTCTTTTCTCCACACACTCGCAGTAAAGTCCACACACTGTCTCTTTTCAATATCACCGCAGCTTCTGTCTTTTCTTCCCGCACTTCTTCTCTCTCACTTCCTTGTTTCACTTTTACACAGAAGACACCAGACCCCACCCACCAGCACAGATTGTCTCCGGGATTCTGGCAGTGTCTGAATCTGTCCCTTGCTGCAGCAGGCAAAACCCACAGGGTCCTAGTGCTCTCTCAGTGGGACCACAGTTCACCCTCTTACACCCATAAGAGAAAAATATAATAAACCTAAATAACAGTGGCATAGAGTGCAATGGACACTGTTGCAACATTTGGACCAGGGCTTCCCAGCACATTGGTCAGATGTATGGGCCCACATAGCATTCTAAATCCTATAAGGAAATATGTGTTTCCCCCCCCCTTTCAGCATTATCCAGTAATGTCCCCTATCCTGGGTTCAATCTGGTATTTATGTCCCTCATCCTGGCCCCATCCTGACATATATGCTCCCAATCCAGGGAAATATGTTCCCCATCCTGGATCCATCCTGGTATATATGCCCCCAATCCTGGGCTCATCCTGGTATATATGTCCCCAATCTTCATATATGTTACCAATCCTGGTATATGTCCCTCATCTTGGCCCCATTCTGGTGTAGATGTTGCTTATCCTGGACCTCATCTTGTTATATATGTGCCTCATCTCTATCCTGCCCCAAGATCCTGCACCGTGTATCTCCATCCTTCCCCATGATCCTGCTCCAGGTGTCTCCATCCTGCCCCATCTATCTCCATACCTTCCTATCTGTCTCCATCCTGCCCATGATACTGCACCACGTGTCTTCATCCTGCACCATATCTCCATCCTGCCCCATGATACTGCACTATGTGTCTCCATGTTGCCCCATCTGTCTCCATCTTGCCCCATGTTCCTGCCCCATCTGTCTCTATTCCTCCCTATCTGTCTCCATCCCTCCCTATCTATCTTCATCCAGCCCCATGGTCCTGCCCCATCTATGTACATCCTGCCCCATGTCTCCATCCTGCCCATGATCCTGCACCATCCGTCTCCATCCTGCACCATGTGTCTCCATCGTGCCCCATCTGTTTCCATCCTGCGCCATGTGTTTCCATCCTCCACCATCTCACATGGTGCAGGATCATGATGCAGGAAGGAGACAGATGGGGCAGGCAGAAGACACATGTTCCATGTGGCTCCATCTTGCTGCACAAACATCTTGAGGCTGCCGCTTTCAATAAAAATAATAATAAGAAAAACACTTTCTCCTTACCTGGCCGCGTTCCAGTGGCGATGTCCAAGCCAGGCATTTCAAGCGGGGACTCGCCAGCGAATGACAATGATGTCATACGCCGGTAACGTGTGTGCTGACGTCAGCTGCCAGCCTCCTATTGGCTGGCGGCTTTTAACTATTGCCGTGCGGGCCCACAATAGAGTTTAACTGAACCTGCGTCTCGGACGCAGGTTGAGTTACTGCACCCGCAGAATCCTGCAGAATCCTGCAGCTGGGGCCCGGTGAGCAGAAGAGAGGGGGCCCGATGTGGACCCCCTCTGTTCACCGGGCTCCATACGCCATTCAGAGCAGTAGTGCCCTGATGGCGGCCCTGAGGATACGGTCACACAACCATATTTTCAGTCTTAGAATAGTATTCTGTGTATGAAAAAGCAGACAGCATTCAAACCAATATTATTCAACGGGGCAGAGCAGATGAGCAATTTTTTTCACTGAACGAATCTGCGTGTGAAAAAATGGCGACAAACACGAGTTTAGTCTGTAAATCGAAGGAGACTCTACTGTTCTAATCTATGGGTGTGAAAAAATACTGACAACATGCGGAGCTACAGTGTAGCATTCAATTTTTATGGATACATTGTAATTCTGTAAAAAAGAAAGTGTAAAGGGTCTTGTAAATAATTAATAGCTGCTTCTGTAAAAACAAATTTGAATGTTTTTTTTAGACGCTCGTGTGAACCTACCCTCACTTTGATCTTTGTTTAATTAATTAAAAGGCTAGTAATATTACTATAAAAATAAATAAATTAACATATTTGGTATTAATGCATTCATAAAACTCACCTATCAAAATCTGAAATTAATTACGTAACCTGATTGGTGAACAAAAAAAATAAAATAAAAATAAAAACGCCAGAATTACAGGGTTTTTTTCTTTCTTCCCCAAAATAGTATCATTGCAAACATCAGTTTGGTGACAAAAAAAACATTAATTTCTACTGAATTTCTGAATTTTTGTTCACCACTTTAAAAAAAAAATAGGAAGTTTGCTATCACCATAATAATACTGACCTAGAGCATACTGACCTACTGACCTCGGTTCCCAGGTTATTTTTACAACACAATGAACGCAGCGCTGTAAAGACAAAACCCAAAAAACGAGTTCAGAATATCATGTTTTTCACCATTTTATCGCATTGAATTATTTCCTTTGTTTTTCGGTAGATGATATGATAAAATGAACGGCGTCAATCAATAATCCATAGCTCAAATGGTTTTGTTGATGGAAAAATAAAGTTACAGCTTTTGTTAAAAGAGGAGGAAAAAAAATAAAGGCAATGTGCACACGTTGCGGATTCCTGTGCGGATTATTCCGCGCAGAACTTGAAAAATCCGCAGGTAACACACCCTGCGTTTTACCTGGGGATTACCTGTGGATTTACCATGGATTTACGGCAGTTTTTGTGCGTTTTTCACATGCGGTTTTACACCTTCGGATTCCAATTATAAAGCAGGTGTAAATCGCTGCAGAATCCGCACAAAGAATTGACATGCTACAGAAAATAAACCGCAGCGTTTCCATGTGGTTTTGTTTTTCCATAGGTTTACATGGTACTGTACAACACATGGAAAACTGCTGCGAATCCGCAGCCAAATCCAAAATGTGTGCACAAACCCAAAAAGTGTAAAGGTTTTTGTTTTTTTTTTATAACCACAAAGGCATTGGGTGATTGGGTAACAGTGATTTTGATTAGCAGGTTTTTTTATTTATTTATTTTTGTTTTGGGTTTTATTTATTTTTTCATGCATGTTTTTATTTCCAATTTATTTCACATAGTGTGTGGATGACCAGGTCATAAGACCTTCGGGGGCATTATTAGGAGAATTTAATATTCCATATATATATACTGTGTGATATATATATATATATATATATATATATATATATATATATATATATATATATATATATATATAATTAATCTTTTTACTTGAGCAATTCGGTTAATGAACCATGCCCCCCACCATATTCACAAACAGAGCGGCCAACCCTATCTAGCCAACATTCCCTTACATCATACAGGTGACCTCACAGCTACTAGGTAATGAGAGAGCGTTCTACCTGTCATAATGGCCTCAGGGTGTAGGACATTCTACTGGCAGCCCACAAGTTATTAGCAACCCGCCTGGTACCATCAAGACATCATGGCTTCTCACAAGAAAAGCAGGAGATCCTATCCCAGAAGGAGAAGGACTCGCAGACCCCATAAAATGGGTAAATGTTATTGAGCCTACACTAAACAGTAGACCCTCCATTATAATGCTATACATGTAATTCTTGGCAATGGGCAACCTTATATTAATACATTGGCTTCTTCTAGGTCATAAACGTAGACACCGTTATTACTCCAGAAGGCGGATGTAGCAGGACCAGGAATAGCCCCTTACTGCTGTCACCGATGACCACTTCTCTCCAGATCGAGTCCACTGGGGAAGTTGAACACAAGAAATTCAGAACTTCATAATCTGTCAATAAATCAGCATAAGGGCACCGGCATGAAATAAACGACCATGAGCAGATTGCAGTCTCTTCTCTTAGTTTTATAGAACTAAAATTATTTAGATAAAATAAGGTAAAACAGGACTAACAGTGGATATTAAAAGAAACATTTTAGAATTTCTTCCACTTTTAAAGTCACCTGTAATCTGTACAAATCCACTGCAAAACAAACGGAAATCTTTTTTGATGGAACAGTTTAAAAATAAAATTAACCCCTTTCTGACCTCGGACGGGATAGTACTTCCGAGGTCAGAATCCCCGTCTTTGATGTGGGCTCCGGCGGTGAGCCGCATCAAAGCCGGGACATGTCAGCTGTTTTGAACTATTAACTAGTTAAATGCCACTGTCAAACACAGACAGCGGCATTTAACTACCGATTCCGGCCGGGCGGCCGGAAATGAGCGCATCGCTGACCCCGTCATATGATCGGGAGTCAGCGGTGCTTCTGCATTGTAACCATAGAGGTCCTTGAGACCTCTATGGTTACTGATCCCGGCTAGCTATGAGCGCCACCCTGTGGTCGGCGCTCATAGCACACCTGCATTTCTGCTGCATAGCAGCGATCTGATGATCGCTGCTATGTAGTAGAGGCGGTCGAGGTGTGCCAGCTTCTAGCCTCCTATGGATGCTATTGAAGCATGGCAAAAGTAAAAAAAAAAGTAAAAAAAATGTGAAAAAAAAAAAAATATATGAAAGTTTAAATCACTCCCCTTTCGCCTCATTCAAAATAAATCAATAAAAAAAAAAAATCAAACCTACACATATTTGGTATCGCCGCGTTCAGAATCGCCCGATCTATCAATAGAAAAAAGCATTAACCTGATTGATAAACAGCAAAGCAAGAAAAAAAAAATTCGAATCGCCAGAATTACGTTTTTTTTGGTCGCCACGACATTGCATTAAAATGCAATAACAGCTGATCAAAAGAACATATCTGCACTAAAATGGTATCATTAAAAGCACCAGCTCGGCACGCAAAACATAAGCCCTCAGCCGACCCCAGATCATGAAAAATGGAGACGCTACGGGTAACGGAAAATGGAGCATTTTTTTTAGCAAAGTTTGGATTTTTTTTTCACCACTCAGATAAAAAATTACCCAGACATGTTAGGTGTCTATGAACTCGTAATGACCTGGAGAATCATAATGGCAGGTCAGTTTTAGCATTTAGTGAACCTAGCAAAAAAGCCAAACAAAAAACAAGTGTGGGATTGCACTTTCTTTGCAATTTCACCGCACTTGGAATTTTTTTCCCGTTTTCTAGTACACGACATGCTAAAACCAATGATGGCGTTCAAAAGTACAACTTGTTTAGCAAAAAATAAGCCCTCACATGGCCATATGGTCACAAAAATAAAAAAGTTATGGCTCTTGGAAGGAGGGGAGCGAAAAACGAACACGGAAAAACAGAAAATCCCAAGGTCATGAAGGGGTTAAAATAATGTGGTTGAAGAAATATACATACAAACCCTTAAACTAACACGTCATTGAAGTACACTTTCAATTTATTGTCGTGTTAAGTCTTTTTGGGCAGTTGTCTATCAGCATGGTACATCTAGAATTGGCAATCTCTCTCCACAAGTCTTTGCAGTAGTGCTCCATATCTGTGAGATTGTGAGGGCATCTCCTCAGTACAGCGCCCTCTTCAGGTCATCCCACACATTTTCAACTGGATTCAGATCTGGGTTCTGGCAGGGCCATTCCACAACTCTCATCTTGTTCTAGAGAAGCCATTTTTTTGTTAATTTGGAGGTATGTTTATGGACATTATCATGCTGAAAGGTGAAATTCATATTTCTATTCATCTTTTTTGCACAAGACTTGCAAAATCAACTGATGTTTAGAACTGTTCAGAATTCCGTCTTCTTTGACTAAAGATCCAGTTATAGTTGCTGAGAAACAGTCCTATAGCCGTGGCATACCACTAATAGCAGCAGACCCTGTGGTTGCTATGGGGCCTGTGAGTTGGTCCCCCATGGCCTAGCATTGTACATTTAACTTTATTGGCATTCTGGATGTTGATACAGTTGAAAAGTAATTATGGAAGAGAGAGCCATCAGCTCCATCCTCCATCATTCTCCCTGTGCGTTTGAGCTCTGACATTTGAGAGCAGAGGTTCAGAACACGCGCTGCAGAGACCAGAGCAGTGAGGAATGAAGAGATATGAGTACTTTTATTTATTTATTTATTTATTTTAAATAAGGCCATTATACTGTTTGGAGAGCTTTGTTGGGGCCATAAAATTGATTGCAGGGCTATGTTGGGATTGTTATACCATTTACTGGGCTATGTGGAGGCACTATACAGTTTGTAGGGCTATGTGGAGACCATTATACTATATGCAGGGCTATGTGCGGGCCATAATACAGTTTGCAGGGCTATGTGGAGGCACTATACAGTTTGCAGGGCTATGTGGTGACCATTATACTGTATGCAGGGCTATGTGGGGGCCATTATACAGTTTGCAGGGCTATGTGGAGACCGTTATACAGTTTGCAGGGCTATGTGAAGACCATTATACTATATGTAGGGCTATGTGGAGACCATTATACAGTTTGCAGGGCTATGTGGGGGCCATTATACTTGATGCAGGGCCATGTGGGGGCCATTTTACAGTTTGCATGGCTATGTGGAGACCATTATACTATATGCAGGGCTATGTGGAGACCATTATACTATATGCAGGGCTATGTTCGGGCCTTTATACAGTTTGCAGGGCTATGTGGATACCAATATACAGTTTGCAGTGCTATGTGAGGACCATTATACCAGAGGCGTATCTAGGGGGGATAGCTGGGGCATGTTGGGATCGTTATACCATTTACTGGGCTATGTGGAGGCACTATACAGTTTGCAGGGCTATGTGGAGACGATTATACTATATGCACGGCTATGTGCGGGCCATTATACAGTTTGCAGGGTTATGTGGAGACCATTATACTATATGCAGGGCTATGTGCGGGCCATTATACAGTTTGCAGGGCTATGTGGAGACCATTATACAGTTTGCAGGGCTATGTGGGGGCCATTATACAGTTTTCAGGGCTATGTAGTGACCATTATACATTTTTCAGGGCTATGTGAAGACCATTATACTATATGTAGGGCTATGTGGAGACCATTATACAGTTTGCAGGGCTATGCGGGGGCCATTATACTTTATACAGGGCCATGTGGGGGCCATTTTACAGTTTGCATGGCTATGTGGAGACCATTATACTATATGCAGGGCTATGTGCGGGCCATTATACAGTTTGCAGGGCTATGTGGATACCAATATACAGTTTGCAGGGCTATATGGAGAACATTATACAGTTTGCAGTGCTATGTGAGGACTATTATACCAGAGGCGTATCTAGGGGGGATAGCTGGGGTATGTGCCCCTGGCACAGCCGTCGGGGGGGCACAGTCGGGCCTCATAATCAGGCTGTCAGAAGTGTCTCCCCTGGTGGCTGCATTCTGCCACCCCCTGACTAAAAGTTGGCTGTTATGTGTGCCGAATGTCAAGTTGACAGCCGGCACAGAGAAGCTGCTGCATGCCGGCCGCATGTGCAGGGATCTTTCCTGCTTCATGCCGTGCTTCGTCTCTCTCACACAGACAGCAGCGCCGCTGGATGACATCATCATTCAGCGGCCAGCTGTGCCAGAGAGAGGAAGCTGCCAACGGTGATGCTTCAGCTGTGGGAGAGCGTGCGGACAGGTGAGAGGTGCTGTGTGTGTCTGTGTGTGTGTGCATCTGTGTGTGTGTGCGTGCATAGTACTGCAGGGGAAAGTGCAGAGAGGTAAATGGTGTTGTGTGTATAGGGGGAGGAGACGGCAAGGATGGGGTGATGTAGAGGGCAATGATGGGTATGGTGGGGAGGAGGAAATGATTGAAGTGGAAGAATGGGCAATGATGGGGAGGGTATACAGCAGGCGTCTCAAACTGCATTCCTTGAGGGCCTCAAACCATGCATGTTTTCAAGATTTCCTTAGCATTGCACAAGGTGCTGGAATCATTCTCTGCAGATGATTAAATTATCACCTGTGCAATACAAGGAAATCCTGAAAACATGACCTGTTTGCAGCCCTCGAGGAATGCAGTTTGAGACCTCTGGTATAGAGTGTACATACTTATGTATAACACAGTCCCTTAGTGTATAGTGCACTCACTTATTATATATAGCACAGTCCCTTAGTATATAGTGTACTCACTAATTCTGTATAACACCATCCTTTGTTACATAGTTTCCTCTTTTATCACGTATAACACCGTTCCTTAAGGTACCGTCACACTCAACGAGAACGACAACGATCCGTGACGTTGCAGTGACGTTGCAGCCTCCTGGATAGCGATCTCGTTGAGTTTGACATGCAGCAGCGATCTGGATCCTGCTGTGATATCGCTGGTCGGAGCTAGAAGTCCAGACCTTTATTTCGTCGCTGCTCACCCACTGTCATCGCTGGATCGGCGTGTGTGACACCGATCCAGCGATGTGTTCACTTGTAACCAGGGTAAACATCGGGTTACTAAGCGCAGGGCCGCGCTTAGTAACCCGATATTTACCCTGGTTACCATTGTAAAAGTAAAAAAAAAACACTACATACTCACCTTCTGATGTCTGTCATGTCCCCCGGCGTCCACGCGCTGCTGCAGAGAGCTATCCCTGCACTGTGTGAGCACCGGCCGGCCGTAAAGCAGAGCACAGCGGTGACGTCACCGCTGTTACTGCCGGCGCCGCTGACACATTCAGTGCACGGAAGATTAAGATCTGAAGATTAAGTGCACGGGGTCGGACAATTTAAGTGGGGATGGGGGGATTTATTGTGTGTGGGGAGAATTTGATTGGGGATAGGGGGATTTATTATGTGTGGGGAGAATTTGAGTGGGAATGGGGGGATTTATTATATGTGAGGAGAATTTGAGTGGGAATGGGGGGATTTATTATGTGTGGGGAATATTGGAGTGGGGATGGGGGTGTTATGGGTGTAGGTAGAATTGGAGTGGGAATGGGGGATTTATTGTGTGTGGGGAGAATTGGAGTGGGAATGGGGGATTAAGGGTATGTGCACACGTTGCAGATTGTCTGCTGCGGATTCGCAGCAGTTTTCCATCCAGTTTACAGTACCATGTAAACCTATGGAAAACAAAATCCGCAGTGCACATGGTGTACAAAATACCGCACGGAAACTCTGCATTGTATTTTCTACAGCATGTCAATTGTTTGGGCTATGTGCACACGTTGCAGTTTCGGCTGCGGATCTGCAGCGGATTGGCCGCAGCGGATTGGCCGCTGCGGATTCGCAGCAGTTTTCCATCCGGTTTACAGTACCATGTAAACCTATGGAAAACCAAATCTGAAGTGCCCATGGTGCGGATAATACCGCGCGGAAATGCCGCGCTGTATTTTCCGCAGCATGTCAATTCTTTTTGTGGATTCCACAGCTGTTTACACCTGCTCCTCAATAGGAATCCGCAGGTGTAAAACCGCATGTGGAATCCGCACAAAAACCACAGGTAAATCCGAGGTAAATCCCCAGGTAAAACACAGTGTGTTTTACTTGCGGATTTTTCAAAAACGGTGCCGAAAAATCTGCACGGGAATCCGCAATGTGGGCAAATAGCCTTATCGTGTGTGGGGAGAATTTGAGTGAGGATGGGGGATTTAATGTGTGGGGAAGATTTGAGGACCCAAAATGAAGAGCAAAGGGGGAGATGGGGGGCATATATGAGGAAACAGTACAGGGCAATGGGAGCATGTATGAGGAAACAGTAAGGGGGAATGAGGGCATGTATGAGAAAACAGTACTGGGGAACGGGAGGCATGTATGAGGAAATAGTATGGGGGAATGGAGGGCATTTATGAGGAAACAGTATGGGGGATGGGTGCAGACAGTATGGGGAGTGAATGGGGGAATGTACACTCACCGGCCACTTTATTAGGTACACCTGTCCAACTTCTTGTTAACACTTAATTTCTAATCAGCCAATCACATGGCGGCAACTCAGTGCATTTAGGCATGTAGACATGGTCAAGACAATCTCCTGCAGTTCAAACCAAGCATCAGTATGGGGAAGAAAGGTGATTTGAGTGCCTTTGAACGTGGCATGGTTGTTGGTGCCAGAAGGGCTGGTCTGAGTATTTCAGAAACTGCTGATCTACTGGGATTTTCACGCACAACCATCTCTAGGGTTTACAGAGAATGGTCCGAAAAAGAAAAAAAATCCAGTGAGCGGCAGTTCTGTGGGCGGAAATGCCTTGTTGATGCCAGAGGTCAGAGGAGAATGGGCAGACTGGTTCGAGCTGATAGAAAGGCAACAGTGACTCAAATCGCCACCCGTTACAACCAAGGTAGGCCTAAGAGCATCTCTGAACGCACAGTGCGTCGAACTTTGAGGCAGATGGGCTACAGCAGCAGAAGACCACACCGGGTACCACTCCTTTCAGCTAAGAACAGGAAACTGAGGCTACAATTTGTACAAGCTCATCGAAATTGGACAGTAGAAGATTGGAAAAACGTTGCTTGGTCTGATGAGTCTCGATTTCTGCTGCGACATTCGGATGGTAGGGTCAGAATTTGGCGTAAACAACATGAAAGCATGGATCCATCCTGCCTTGTATGGAGCATCTTTGGGATGTGCAGCCGACAAATCTGCGGCAACTGTGTGATGCCATCATGTCAATATGGACCAAAATCTCTGAGGAATGCTTCCAGCACCTTGTTGAATCTATGCCACGAAGAATTGAGGCAGTTCTGAAGGCAAAAGGGGGTCCAACCCGTTACTAGCATGGTGTACCTAATAAAGTGGCCGGTGAGTGTATGTGGACACAGTATGAGTAGTGATGTGAGAAAGGTATGTGGACAGAGTACGGGGAGTGAGGGTGATGTGTGCAGACAGTATGGGGAGTCAGGTGAGCAGGCAGTATAGAAAGTGAGGGGGTAAATATATGAGAAGACAGTATGGTGCACAGGGGTATGTGAGAGGAGACAGTATGAGGAGGAGGGAGGGGAATAGTGTGAGGAGACAGTATGGGGGAGTAAAGTGAGTGGGCACAGAATAGAAACTGAGTAGTGGGGTGTAGCATGGAGGGACAGTGTAAGGGCACAGCCAAGAGAGGACAGTATACCAAGGAGGGAGAGTATGACGAGAGAGTACAGTATAAATACTGGGCCCTATAGGGGGGACACAGTATAAGAGGACGGTGTGAAGAGGGGGTGGGTATGGAAGGAAGTGGTAAATGTAAAGAGCATGTACCATAAGAGGGACAATGTGGGGGTCATATTTTGTGCAGACAATATAGTGAGGGGCAATTTTTTAATCAGGAGCATTATAATTACACTTCTATCTTTAAGGGCATCATGTGGAGATTTTCTGAAAAAGAGCAGAGAAGATGGAAGTCTGCAGAGACGAGCTGTGGATGACAAAACTCATCATGGGGTCTGGACAAGGTGAAGAAAAGAACGAGAACGACTCCAGAGACGACTTCATCTATAAGGTACCTGGATGTAAATGTTATTTGTGATACTGACTAATTCTCATATTTTTATTTATGTTAGGAGCATTAAAAGGGATGTCCAGGTTTGTAATGAGTCTGCAGTCATTCTTTGTGACTGCAGACTTCTGAGTTCTCACAGTGCGCCCTGCACGCTGTCACGATTCTCTCGTGCTGGTGATTTACATACATGAAGTCATGCGCTGACTAGACATGTGTGGCATCACAATGAACTAAGCGAGGCCAGGCACGTTTAGTCAGAATGTGGTCAGAAGTATACAAATCGCATGCTTGTGCTGACATGACTTTCCACCGGCAAGGGAGAATCCTAAAAGTGTGCAGTGCATTAGTTGTGAGAATTCGGAAGCCTGCAATGTCAGGATTCAGCTCTGCAGGTTTCACCACATGGACACTTCACTCATATGCGACTTTCATACTTATGGTCCTGTGACAACTAGCTGCTCTTCCTGCTTCTCTCAGTTTTTCACTGAACATTGAGAACATTAGGGAGAGGACCTCATGGGTACATGACTAAGTGTGCAAATCGCATATGTCCTTGGGAGGGGGGTGGGCGCCAAAATGAATATTTGCTAAGGATGCCAGAAAACGTAGATACACCTCTGAATTATACTATATGTAGGGTTATGTGGAGACCATTATACTATATGCAGGGCTATGTGGGGGCCATTATACAGTTTGCAGGGCTATGTGGAGACCATTATACAGTTTGCAAGGCTATGTGGAGGCCATTATACTATATGCAGGGCTATGTGGAGACCATTATACTATATGCAGGGCTATGTGGGGGCCATTATACAGTTTGCAGTACTATGTGGGCACCATTATACAGTTTGCAGGGCTATGTGGGGGCCATTATACTATATGCAGGGCTATGTGGGGGCTATTATACAGTTTGCAGGGCTATGTGGGGGCCATTATACTATATGCAGGGCTATGTGGGGGCCATTATACAGTTTGCAGGGCTATGTGGGCACCATTATACAGTTTGCAGGGCTATGTGGGGGCCATTATACTATATGCAGGGCTCTGTGGGGATCATCATACAGTTTGCAGGGCTATGGGGCTATGTGAGGACCTTTATACAGTTTGTATGGCTCAAAGGCATTATATAGTTTCAAGGCTATGTGGGGGCCGTTATATTGTTTGGAGGACTAATGGGGCCATTATACTGGGTGCAAGCCATTAGACAATGCAAAGGATTGTGTTGCGGTCATCATATTGTGTTAACGGTTGTTTAGAGGTCATAATAATGTATGGAGGGGTGTAATGGCGGTTATACTGTATGGAAAACTAACGATAATAAGGGAAAAGTATGCAATAAGATGGATCATCAATAGAAACTCAATGTTTATTTGTATATAAGTCAAGGCATATATTAAGAACATTTACAAATCTATAACTAGTGATAACCAGACAAACCCTTAATAGAGCTAGAGTCCGCCCTATATGTCAAAATAATGAACAGATCCCAATAGCAAGTATAATAAACACCTAAAGATGAGTCCCCAGCGCTGGACCTGGGGATGTGTGACTGCAGACTTGTGAGTCCTCCCAGGTCACGCACTGTGCGCTGCGAGGATTCACCATTGTCTGGGAACGGCGGTCAGGCATGCATACTCCTGGCCAGAACCCTCAAAATGATTTCAGGTGGTTTCTCAATAGATTTGTACGGATTGAGTGACATAAAAGGTGGAAAAAGTTCTGAAATGATTCTTTTTAGTATGATTTTTTTTACAGGACAGAAACCTGGCATTTTAATAAGGGTGTGCAGACTTTTTATATCCAGCCTAAGTCCAATACATTTTTTTCCTTCAGACCTCAGTTCTTTTGCCAATATTGTATATTATTCACTAAACGTATTATATTTTATATAAACTATTGGAAACTATAAACTTTAGTAGAGACCTCCAGGGAAATATTGATTCTTCTTTTTGAAGATGAGGACCTTTCGTCTATATCTGGAAAAAACAACCTGAGAATATATACAAGGTATAAATGTAGGAGAAGGAAGAAGAGGGTAAGGCTATGTGCCCACGTGGCGGATTCATGTGCGGATTATTCCGCACCGTTTTTGAAATGACATGCTGCCTCATGATCCTGCACCATCTCTCTCATCCTGCCCCATCTGTCTCCATCCTGCCCCATGTGTCTCCATCCTGCCTCATCTGTCTCCATCCTGCCCCATGACGACATTTTGCAGGATCATGGGGCAGGAAGGAGACAGATGAGGCAGGATGGAGATACATGTGCTGTCGAAACATATTGTTACTTGCCACTATTAATAAAAATAAAAAATAAAAACTTTCTCCTCGCGGTCCAGCGGCGATGTTCCCTCCAGGCATTTCAAGCACGGACTCACTGGCGAATGACAATGACGTCAGCTGCCAGTCTCTGATTGGTTGGGGCATTTAACTATTGCCATTCAGGCCCCCACAGCAATAGAGTTTAACTGAACCTTTGTCTCGGTCTTGAACACAGGTTCATTTACTGAATCCTGCCGCTGGGGGCCAATGAGCAGAAGAGAGGGGGCCCAATGCTGGCCCCCTCTGCTTATCGGGCCCCATAATCCAGTAAGGGCAGTAATGCCCTGATGGCGGCCCTGATTGTGCCAATTATCTCGCATGAGAGAATATACAATAGTGTGACCCTGGTCTAATGACTATTCTCGTGGCTGTGCATTTTTTTGGGACAGAGAGGTCCACCCCAAATCTAGGAGACATGTTCGAGTTTGGTCCGTCAGTGATCACACTTGCCAATCAAATTCTATGGGTCACTAAAAAAAAAATCAGACAGCACATCAGACTTTTTTTTTCATATAAGAAAAAAATGGTGAAACTCTGATGGTAAAAGCTGAGACACTGACCAAACACTGAGGAAAATCTGATCCAGCACTGAGGGAAATCAGACTATTTTTGTGCATGTGAAAAATCGCTGACTTGTAAATGAGGTCTTAGCTTACATATGTAGATAGCAACTTCATCCACATATATTGTAATCTACATTTTCCATGATACTTGGTGTGAAGTCCACACCAAGAACCTGCAACAAATCTGTAATATCTGAGCAAAACCTTCATGGGGTCAGGCTACGTTCACATTTGCGGTCAGCGCCGCAGCGTCGGGCGCCGCAGCGGCGCCGCATGCGTCATGCGCCCCTATACTTAACATGGGGGCGCATGGACATGCGTTGTGCTGCGTTTTGCGCCGCATGGCCGCAAGCGTTGGACGCAAGAAACGCATCAAGTTGCATTTTTTTTGCGTCCAACTTTCGGCCAAAAACGACGCATGCGGCGCAAAACGCAGCGTTTTAGCGTGCGTTTTGCCGCGTTTTTGTTTGCGTTGTGCGCTGCGGCGCCGACGCTGCGGCGCACAACGCAAATGTGAACGTAGCCTTATCTGGGACAATTTTATTGTTTTCTCACGTGGCTAAGATCTGACAGGCAGTAATCATGTAAGGTGTTTCATATATACCTTGATTTCCTTACCCTTTCAGTTCCTACAGTTGGCATTACCATCACCAGACTGCATACAGCCGCCTTTATTCCCATAATTTCATATGACATCCAGGTATCTACTTCTCATAATTATTTTTACAATTACCTTAAGGTCACTAGTCACAGCATAACTGCCATTAACCCTTTCTTAGGGCTGTCCCACACGTCCAGATAATTCCGGTACCGGAAAATTCGGTACCGGAGTTATCCGTGTCCGTGTGCCCGTGAGCTCACGTAGGCCATACGTGTGGCACACGTGTACCGCCCGTGTGGCGAGTGGGTACCACACGGAGCGTGCAGGAGACAGCGCTAAAGTTTAGCGCTGTCCCCTGCATCGTGCTGAAGCCGCGATTCATATCTTCTGTGCAGCAGCGTTTGCTGCATAGAAGATATGAATAATATTGTTTAAATGAAAGATCTATGTGTCCGCCGCCCCCCCACCCCCTGTGCGCCCCCCCGCTGTTCAGAAAATACTCACCCGCATCCCTCGTTGGCTGTCGCTCCTTCCTGGTCTGGCCGCGGCTTCCACTGTATGCGGTCACGTGGGGCCGCTCATTTACAATCATGAATAGGCGGCTCCACCTCCCATAGGGGCGGAGCCGACTATTCATGATTGTAAATGAGCGGCCCCACGTGACCGCATACAGTAGAAGCCGCGGCCAGACCAGGAAGCAGCGACAGCCAATGTGGGAGTGGGTGAGTATTTTCTGAACAGCGGGGGGGCGCACAGGGGGTGGGAGGGCGGCGGACACATAGATCTTTCTTTTAAACACTATTATTCATATCTTCTATGCAGCAAACGCTGCTGCAGAGAAGATATGAATGGCGGCTTCAGCACCATGTGGGGGGGACAGCGCTTACTGTAGCGCTGTCTCCTGCACGCCACAGGGACTGCACACGGAGACCGTCCGTGTGTGGTCCGTGTTTTACACGGACCCATTGACTTTAATGGGTCCGTGTAATACGTGCGCTCCCACGAACACTGACATGTCTCCGTGTTTGGCACACGGAGACACGGTCCGCAAAAAATCAATGACATCTGCACAGATGCATTGATTTTTATGGGTCTACGTGTGTCAGTGTCTCCGGTACGTGAGGAAACTGTCACCTCACGTGCCGGAGCCACTGACCTGTGAAACCGGCCTTAGGCCTCTTTCACACGTCAGTGTCTCCGGTACGTGTAGTGACAGTTTTCTCACGTACCGGAGACAATGACACACGTAGACCCATTTAAATGAATGGGTCTATGCACATGTGCGTGTTTTCACACGGACCGTATGTCCGTGCTGAAAACACGTAGACATGTCCGTTTTTTACCGGCAGCACGGACCACAATACGGTCAGCACACGTGCACACGGAGAACAGTGTGCACTCTCCTCCGTGTGCACGTACCGACCGCAGGAGAGACAGCGCTACACTAAGCGCTGTCCCCCCCGCTGTGGTGCTGAAGGCGGAATTCATCTCTTCTCCCCCGCCGGAGAGAAGAGATGAAAGATCAAGGTTTTTTTTAAAATAAATTTTGCATGTGCCCCCCGCCTCCCCCCTCAGTGCGCCGCCTGGCCCCTTGCCGCAGAAATACTCACCTAGCTCCCGCGATGTCTCCTCTGTCCTCTCAGCGCTGGCAGCTTCTTCTGTGTGAGCGGTCACGTGGGACCGCTCATTACAGTCAGTGAATATTCCCTGACTGTAATGAGCGGCACCACGTGACCGCTCACACAGGAGAAGCTTCCAGCGCTGAGAGGACAGAGGAGACATCGCGGGAGCTAGGTGAGTATTTCTGCGGCAAGGGGCCAGGCGGCGCACTGAGGGGGGAGGCGAGGGGCACATGCAAAATTTATTTTTCACTCCCCCCCCAAAAAAAAAAAGATCTTTCATCTCTTCTCTCCAACGAACGCTGGGGGAGAAGAGATGAATTCTGCCTTCAGCACCACATGCGGGGGGGACAGCGCTTACTGTAGTGCTGTCTCTCCTGCACGGTCCGTGTGGTCCTCGGGCGGCACACGGATGCCGCACGTGTGCCACACTGATGTGCCACTTGAGCACACGGACATACGGACACGGATATCTCCGGTACCGTTTTTTCCGGTACCGGAAATATCAGGACGTGTGAAAGAGGCCTTACTAAGATTATTTCAGGAAGGTTATTTTCCCTACAGCACAAAACTGTTACCTGTGGATTCACTTTCTTCAACCGCGATATTATAACAAAGTGTTTCTTTTCCAGGTACTTCCATGGTTTCACACCTAGTTCACGTTACTTTTACTGAAACAGTTTTTATTACTTCTTGTTCACTGTAAGCACCCTTGGATAGAATATCTTCTGTCATCTCCTATCGCGTCAAATCGTTTGACAAGTGGAATCATACTAACATTTTACCATGTATTTTGTATTCCACGACATATTGTTGATCTTCATAAAAAGCAAAGCAGGCTGACAGCACTCACTGTTACCGGAGCGCTCGTTCCACAACCAGGGAACCGTCCTGGATATCATCAGACCAAGGAATATATAATGAACAGCGCTCCATCCAGGTGTAAAAGTCTTCAAGGTAAACTTTATTTAAGCCATGGTTCAATAGCGACGTTTCGACCACAACATGGTCTTTATCAACCATGGCTTAAATAAAGTTTACCTTGAAGACTTTTACACCTGGATGGAGCGATATTGTTGATCTTGTCTTGTTTCGTTTTTCTATTTTATGTATACTCTAGTTTTCTCCAATAAGGAAATTCTGATCAAGGTCCTATGACGGACCGAAAACGTTTAGGCTGTGTGCACACGTATAATAGTCCACTGCGGATTTTTCCGCAGCGGATTTGATAATTCTGCAGGGCAAAAACGCTGCGTTTTTGCTGAAGATTTATTGCAGATTTACAGCAGATTTACCGCAGTTTTACTGCGGATTTCACTGCAGTTTTACAACTGCGGTGTTCTATAGGAGCAGCTGTAAAACCGCTGCGGAATCCGCAGAAAGAAGTGACATGCTGCGGAATGTAAACCGCTGCATTTCCGTGCGTTTTTTTCCGCAGCATGTGCACAGCTTTTTTTGTTTCCCATAGGTTTACATTGTAATCCGCAGCGTTTTCCGCATCGTGTGCACATCCCTTAGATTAAACTATTTGGTCTAGATGTACAATAAAGAAGGAATCATTTTTTTCAATTACTGAGTGCCAAGTAATTTTTTTGCCTAAGATCTGACTGGCGACAGCTCAGAGATCACAGACCACTCCTGGCGATTCTGCTGCTTCACATCAACATAGTAGCTGCTTCTGTTTGGAGCTGCTCTGTCAACTAAGTGAGACTGCTGATGTCATGCTGATTGACACCCAGCTCCCCCTAGTTAGACAGCGGGGATCAGACTGTCTATCAGCATGACATCAGCAGTCACGCCACGACCCATCAACTGAGCAGAAGAAAAGCAGCTGCTCTGTCTATATGATGCCAATGGAAACAGCAGAATCGATTACAAAAGTGGTATGTGACCTCCCAGATTGGCACCGGGCACAACAGACAGATAGTTAGCAACTATATGGCTGTTAGTCTTTGGCCCTTAAGAGAAAAATATAATAAACCTAAATAACAGTGGCATAGAGTGCAATGGACACTGTTGCAACATTTGGACCAGGGCCTCCCAGCATGTTGGTCAGATGTATGGGCCCTCATACCATTCTAAATCCTAGAAGGAAATATGTGTTTCCCCCTTTCAGCATTATACAGTAATGTCCCCTATCCTGGGTTCATTCTGGTATTTATGTCCCTCATCCTGGCCCCATCCTGACATATATGCTCCCAATCCAGGGAAATATGTTCCCCATCCTGGACTTATCCAGGTATATAGGTATATACTGTATGTTCCCTATCCTGGATCCATCCTGGTATATATGCCCTCAATCCTGGGCTCATCCTGGTATATATGTCCCCAATCCTCATATATATGTTACCAATCCTGGTATATGTCCCTCATCTTGGCCCCATTCTGGTGTAGATGTTGCTTATCCTGGACCTCATCTTGGTATATATGTGCCCCATCTCTATCCTGCCCCAAGATCCTGCACCGTGTATCTCCATCCTTCCCCAAGATCCTGCACCGTGTATCTCCATCCTTCCCCATGATCAGGGCCGTATTTGGCCTTCATGCTGCCCTAGGCACTTTTCGTGGTTGCGCCTCTTACTGACGTCACACACTGAGTCTGTGCACACGACATCTATTTAAGGCAGATGCACTCTGTAAAACGCTTTAAAAAGCGCTAAACAAACACTAAAAGTATGAACGCCTGCACTTGCTGTACACAGGTTCAGTCTTTTGAGCGTTTTTTTTAACACCTTCAGCTTTTCAAAGTCATCTATAGGAATATGCCCCCCAATCCCTATTCTAAAGTGTCAGCCACCCCTAAATTGCCAGCCTGCATAGCACCAGTCTCCAGGGGCTGGGTGGCAAATTTTAGCCTTGGGGGCAAGCACAGCAGTGGCCCATGAGTAGCGGCCCATCGTTAAAAAGGTTGTCCGATCTTAAGCTTCAAGTCTAAAGTCACTATATGTGAATCCACACATCATGTGCACACTGCGCTGTGAGGATTCTCTGGTGCTGGTGGTGGGATCGGGCAGTTAATGTGATGCAGGGTCAGAACCACCATCAGTAGATGAATGCAGGGTCAGAACCACCATCAGTAGATGAATGCAGGGTCAGAACCACCATCAGTAGATGAATGCAGGGTCAGAACCACCATCAGTAGATGAATGCAGGGTCAGAACCACCATCAGTAGATGAATGCAGCAATACAATCACCATCAGTAGATGAATGCAGGGTCAGAACCACCATCAGTAGATGAATGCAGGGTCAGAACCACCATCAGTAGATGAATGCAGGGTCAGAACCACCATCAGTAGATGAATGCAGGGTCAGAACCACCATCAGTAGATGAATGCAGGGTCAGAACCACCATCAGTAGATGAATGCAGCGATACAACCACCATCAGTAGATGACTGCAGGGTCAGGACCACCATCAGTACATGAATGCAGCAATACAATCACCATCAGTAGATGAATGCAGGGTCAGAACGACCATCAGTACTGTAGATGAATGCAGGGTCAGAACCACCATCAGTAGATGAATGCAGGGTCAGAACCACCATCAGTAGATGAATGCAGGGCCAGAACCACCATCAGTAGATGAATGCAGCGATACAACCACCATCAGTAGATGACTGCAGGGTCAGGACCACCATCAGTAGATGAATGCAGGGTCAGAACCACCATCAGTAGATGAACGCAGCAATACAATCACCATCAGTAGATGAATGCAGGGTCAGAACCACCATCAGTAGATGAATGCAGGGTCAGAACCACCATCAGTACTGTAGATGAATGCAGGGTCAGAACCACCATCAGTAGATGAATGCAGGGTCAGAACCACCATCAGTAGATGAATGCAGGGTCAGAACCACCATCAGTAGATGAATGCAGGGTCAGAACCACCATCAGTAGATGAATGCAGGGTCAGAACCACCATCAGTAGATGAATGCAGCACCACACTTATTATGGTGGTCAATTTCATTGTTAGATCAGCCCCATGATACAATTGTATGACATGAACATGTACCTCCCAGTATGTCCTTAACTACAGTAAGGAGATACTGGGAGTTGTTGTTACCTTCATCATCAGACTGTGGACCATACAGGAACCTCACCTACTTATGAGATGTACTAAGCCCATTGGGGCTAAACTTTTTGGGTGTTGGCCAGTGATCCACAGCCCCTGTCCTCACAGGGCATGATTTTGTATTTTTGTGTGTTTTTTAAACGTTTTTTATATTTTTGTGTGGTTTACATATAGTCTAATAAATTTTTATATATTTTTTATGGTGATCCCTGCATGAATGCATGACGGTCACATGTCTTCTCCGTCTAAAGTGCTGCCGGCTTTTGAACGTAGGTGATTCCTCATATGTTGATTGAACTGTGCGGAATCACTGAGTCCAATATATTGTACGGGTGACATTTATCTAGCGGAGACGGAGCGTCTCCACAAAATAAATAGACATGCTGCAGTCCGTAAAAGACGAGCCGCACATGTGTCTCTGCAGGAAAGCAGGAGGAGTCATTGCATGGATAGTGGAGATGGGATTTCATGAAATCCCGTCCACTATGCTGTAACATCTGGACGCAGTGGGTGTACGTACCGTCCAACACGCAGTGGGTACAGAACGTGGGAACGTACACACACACTCTCATACACACACACACTCTTAGGGCTCATACTCACATGCGAGAAACTCGGACAGAGTCTCGCATGTCAATACTCGGCACTGCACCCGGCACTCAGGAGCGGAGCTGCAGTGTCGGGTATTGACGTGTGAGACTTGTTCGAGTTTCTCGCATGTGAGTATGAGTCCTTACACACACAAACACAAACTCATATAGACACACACACACAATGCCATGCGGCTGCCCTCGTGGACTACTAACACCATGGCCCATTCCCTATACACAGCAAATGACAGATCTCTAATCTTGAGCAGCTCAGCTTCTGCTCCTCATCGGAGCGCTGCTCACCATTCTTCACGCCGGCCGCTGCGTCCCCGCCTCTTCTGCCCCGCTCCGCGTTGCCAGCAGCAGCAGAGTGATGAGGTCGCAGCCTGATGACCTCATCACTCTGCTGCACGCTAGGCCACGGCACGGGAACAACCGTGATGCTCTGCTCTGTGCCGTATATCATGCATTCAAATGTATTCGCGTCTCAAAGAGGCGAATACATGTGGATGCATCATGCAAGATCAGGAAGGAGTCTGCCAGCCAGGCTGCAAATTAAGTTTTGGCATCCGCAATCAAAAGTACGGTGCCGATCCTCCGGCAGCCCTGAACAGCTGCCTGGGGACCGGCCCAGGGGGAAAATGCATCCCTGCCACCCGACCCAGCCTGCCACTGCCAGCCTCCCCTGTTCCCCAGTATAAAACAGCTCCAGCCTCCCCAGTATATAGCTGCCCCAGCCTCCCCTGTTCCCCAGTTATAGCAGCTCCAGCCTCCCCTGTTCCCCAGTATATAGCAGCTCCAGCCTCCCCTGTTCCCCAGTTAATAGTAGCTCCAGCCTCCCCTGTTCCCCAGTATATAGCAGCTCCAGCCTCCCCTGTTCCCCAGTATATAGCAGCTCCAGCCTCCCCTGTTCCCCAGTATATAGCAGCTCCAGCCTCCCCTGTTCCCCAGTATATAGCAGCTCCAGCCTCCCCTGTTCCCCAGTATATAGCAGCTCCAGCCTCCCCTGTTCCCCAGTATATAGCAGCACCAGCCTCCCCTGTTCCCCAGTATATAGCAGCACCAGCCTCCCCTGTTCCCCAGTATATAGCAGCTCCAGCCTCCCCTGTTCCCCAGTATATAGCAGCACCAGCCTCCCTTGTTCCCCAGTATATAGCAGCACCAGCCTCCCCTGTTCCCCAGTATATAGCAGCATCTGCCTCCCCTGTTCACCAGTATATAGCTGCTCTAGACTCTCCCCTGTCACCAGTATATAGCTCTTCCAGACTCCCCCTGTCACCATTATATAGCTCCTCCAGACTCCCCCGTCACCAGTATATAGCTCCTCCAGACTCCCCCGTCACCAGTATATAGCTCCTCCAGACTCCACCGTCACCAGTATATAGCTCCTCCAGACTCCCCCCTGTCACCAGTATATAGCTCCTCCAGACTCTCCCCCGTCACCAGTATATAGCTGCTCCAGACTCTCCCCTGTCACCAGTATATAGCTCCTCCAGACTCTCCCCCGTCACCAGTATATAGCTCCTTCAGACTCCCCTGTCACCAGTATATAGCTGCTCCAGACTCCCCCCTGTCACCAGTATATAGCTCCTCCAGACTCCCCCCTGTCACCAAACTCTTTCCCCCCCCCCCCATCTTCAGCTCTATGAGCAGTGTAGTTTATCAATGCAGTTTGGCACTTTTGAAGTTAAGACTCTAATAAAAAAAACAAATTTGGGCTGTCTTAGTAATGTGATCCCTCCTTATTTAGCATTGGTGATGCAGCAGATAAATAGAAGCAACGTAGTAACTTTGGTTACTATACCTTTAAGAAGCTTCAACTTTGTGCACAAAATGCCGTGGATAGCTGTAGTCCGAGAAGGGGGGAGCAATGAAGCAGCACGGAGCCAGGAAGGATGATAAGGTGAAAGCACCGCGTGTACAGAGCCAGGGACGCTCTGGCAGGTAGCGTCCCTGGAAACCAGGGAAATCCAAGATGGACGGCGTCTACTGGAATGAGTGTGACCTCACAAGGTATGGAGGCCTAGAAATACCAAAAATTCAACCCATTTCATGGGTTGTCTGACGGAGGGAGGTTAAAAAAAAAAAAAAAAAAGTTCTTCTCTGTCTTGGTGCCGCCCCCTGCAGCCTGCCGCCCCTAGGCACGTGCCCTCCAGTGCTTAGTGGCAAATACGGCCCTGCCCATGATCCTGCTCCAGGTGTCTCCATCCTGCCCCATCTATCTCCATACCTCCCTATCTGTCTCCATCCTGCCCCATGATACTGCATTATGAGTCTCCATCTTGCCCCATGTTCTGCCCCATCTGTCTCTATTCCTCCCTATCTGTCTCCATCCCTCCCTATCTATCTTCATCCTGCCCCATGATCCTGCTCCATGTGTCTCCATCCTGCCTCATCTGTCTCCATCCTGCCCCATGTTCCTGCCCCATCTGTGTACATCCTGCCTCATGTCTCCATCCTGCACCATGTGTCTCCATCGTGCCCCATCTCTTTCCATCCTGCGCCATGTGTTTCCATCCTCCACCATCTCACATGGTGCAGGATCATGATGCAGGAAGGAGACAGATGGGGCAGGCAGAAGACACATGTTCCATGTGGCTCCATCTTGCTGCACAAACATCTTGAGGCTTGCCGCTTTCAATAAAAATAATAATAAAAAAAACACTTTCTCCTTACCTGGCCGCGTTCCAGTGGCGATGTCCAAGCCAGGCATTTCAAGCGGGGACTCGCCAGCGAATGACAATGATGTCATACGCCGGTAACGTGTGTGCTGACGTCAGCTGCCAGCCTCCTATTGGCTGGCGGCTTTTAACTATTGCCGTGCGGGCCCGCAATAGAGTTTAACTGAACCTGCGTCTCGGACGCAGGTTGAGTAACTGCACCCGCAGAATCCTGCAGAATCCTGCAGCTGGGGCCCGGTGAGCAGAAGAGAGGGGGCCCGATGTGGACCCCCTCTGTTCACCGGGCTCCATACGCCATTCAGAGCAGTAGTGCCCTGATGGCGGCCCTGAGGATACGTTCACACAACCGTATTTTCAGTCTTAGAATAGTATTCTGTGTATGAAAAAAGCAGACAGCATTCAAACCAATATTATTCAACGGGGCAGAGCAGATGAGCAATTTTTTTCACTGACCGAATCTGTGTGTGAAAAAATGGCGACAAACACGAGTTTAGTCTGCAAATCGAAGGAGATTCTACTGTTCTAATCTATGGGTGTGAAAAAATACTGACGCCATGCGGAGCCACAGTGTAGCATTCAATTTTTATGGATACATTGTAATTCTGTAAAAAAGAAAGTGTAAAGGGTCTTGTAAATAATTAATAGCTGCTTCTGTAAAAACAAATTTGAATGTTTTTTTAGATGCTCGTGTGAACCTACCCTCACTTTGATCTTTGTTTAATTAATTAAAAGGCTAGTAATATTACTATAAAAATAAATAAATTAACATATTTGGTATTAATGCATTCATAAAACTCACCTATCAAAATCTGAAATTAATTAACCTGATTGGTGAACAAAA
Organism: Ranitomeya variabilis; assembly: GCF_051348905.1. Taxonomy (NCBI): domain Eukaryota; kingdom Metazoa; phylum Chordata; class Amphibia; order Anura; family Dendrobatidae; genus Ranitomeya; species Ranitomeya variabilis. The sequence continues at coordinate 121,607,212 of NC_135235.1, forward strand.
AAAATAAAAACGCCAGAAATACGGGTTTTTTTCTTACCATGCCTCCCTAAAAAAATACAATAAAAAGTAATTAAAACATCTTATGTCCCCCAAAATAGTATCATTGCAAACATCAGTTTGGTGACAAAAAAAACACATTATTTTCTACAAACTTCTGAATTTTTGTTCACCACTTTAAAAAAATTAAAAGGAAGTTTGCCATCACCATAATAATACTGACCTAGAGCACACTGACCTACTGACCTCGGTTCCCAGGTCATTTTTACAACACAATGAACGCTGTAAAGACAAAACCCAAAAAACGAGTTCAGAATATCATGTTTTTCACCATTTTATCGCATTGAATTATTTCCTTTGTTTTTCGGTAGATGATATGATAAAATGAACGGCGTCAATCAATAATCCATAGCTCAAATGGCTTTGTTGATGGAAAAATAAAGTTACAGCTTTTGTTAAAAGAGGACAAAAAAAAATAAAGGCTATGTGCACACGTTGCGGATTCGTGTGCAGATTATTCCACGCAGAATTTGAAAAATCAGCAGGTAACACGCCTTGCTTTTAACCTGGGGATTACCTGCGGATTTACAGCAGTTTTTGTGCGGTTTTCACATGCGTTTTTACACCTTCGGATTCCAATTATAGAGCAGGTGTAAATCGCTGCGGAATCCGCACAAAGAATTGACATGCTACGGAAAATAAACCGCAGCGTTTCCATGCGGTTTTGGTTTTCCATAGGTTTACATGGTACTGTACAACGCATGGAAAACTGCTGCGAATCCGCAGCCAAATCCAAAACGTGTGCACAAACCACAAAAGTGTAAAAAGTTTTTTTTGTTTTTTTTTATAGCCACAAAGGGATTGGGTGATTGGGTAACAGTGATTTTTGATTAGCAGGTTTTTTTTATTTATTTATTTTTGTTTTGGGTTTTATTTATTTTTTATGCATGTTTTTATTTCCAATTTATTTCACATAGTGTGTGGATCACCAGGTCATAAGACCTTCGGGGGGCATTATTAGGAGAATTTAATATTCCATATATATACTGAGTGTGATATATATATATATATATATATAATCTTTTTACTTGAGCAATTCGGTTAATGAACCATGCCCCCCACCATATTCACAAACAGAGCGGCCAACCCTATCTAGCCAACATTCCCTCACATCATACAGGTGACCTCACAGCTACTAGGTAATGAGAGAGCGTTCTACCTGTCATAATGGCCTCAGGGTGTAGGACATTCTACTGGCAGCCCACAAGTTATTAGCAACCCGCCTGGTACCATCAAGACATCATGGCTTCTCACAAGAAAAGCAGGAGATCCTATCCCAGAAGGAGAAGGACTCGCAGACCCCATAAAATGGGTAAATGTTATTGAGCCTACACTAAACAGTATAACCTCCATTATAATGCTATACATGTAATTCTTGGCAATGGGGAACCTTATATTTATACATTGGCTTCTTCTAGGTCATAAACGTAGACACCGTTATTACTCCAGAAGGCGGATGTAGCAGGACCAGGAATAGCCCCTTACTGCTGTCACCGATGACCACTTCTCTCCAGATCGAGTCCACTGGGGAAGTTGAAAACAAGAAATTCAGAACTTCATAATCTGTCAATAAATCAGCATAAGGGCACCGGCATGAAATAAACGACCATGAGCAGATTGCAGTCTCTTCTCTTAGTTTTATAGAACTAAAATTATTTAGATAAAATAAGGTAAAACAGGACTTACAGTGGATATAAAAAGAAACATTTTAGAATTTCTTCCACTTTTAAAGTCACCTGTAATCTGTACAAATCCACTGCAAAACAAACGGAAATCTTTTTGGATGGAAAAATAAAAAAATTAAATTAACCCCTTTCTGACCTCGGACGGGATAGTACGTCCGAGGTCAGAACCCCCGCTTTGATGCGGGCTCCGGCGGTGAGCCGCATCAAAGCCGGGACATGTCAGCTGTTTTGAACTATTAACTAGTTAAATGCCACTGTCAAACACAGACAGAGGCATTTAACTACCGCTTCCGGCCGGGCGGCAGGAAATGAGCGCATCGCTGACCCCCGTCACATGATCGGGGGTCAGCGGTGCTTCTGCATTGTAACCATAGAGGTCCTTGAGACCTCTATGGATACTGATCCCGGCTAGCTATGAGCGTCACCCTGTGGCCGGCGCTCATAGCACACCTGCATTTCTGTTGCATAGCAGCGATCTGATGATCGCTGCTATGTAGCAGAGGCGGTCGAGGTGTGCCAGCTTCTAGCCTCCTATGGACGCTATTGAAGCATGGCAAAAGTAAAAAATGAAAAAGTTAAAAAAAATGTGAAAAAAATAAAAAAATTAAATATTAGTTTAAATCACCCCCCTTTCGCCCCATTCAAAATAAATCAATAAAAAAAAAATCAAACCTACACATATTTGGTATCGCCGCGTTCAGAATCGCCCAATCTATCAATAGAAAAAAGCATTAACCTGATCGCTCAACAGCAAAGCGAGAAAAAAATTCGAAACGCCAGAATTACGTTTTTTTGGTCGCCGCGACATTGCATGAAAATGCAATAACGGCCGAGCAAAAGAACGTATCTGCACTAAAATGGTATCATTAAAAACACCAGCTCGGCACGCAAAAAATAAGCCCTCAACCAACCCCAGATCATGAAAAATGGAGACGCTACGGGTATCGGAAAATGGAGCATTTCTTTTTAGTAAAGTTTGGAATTTTTTTTCACCACTCAGTTAAAAAATTACCCAGACATGTTAGGTGTCTATGAACTCGTAATGACCTGGAGAATCTTAGTGGCAGGTCAGTTTTAGCATTTAGTGAACCTAGCAAAAAAGCCAAACAAAAAACAAGTGTGGGATTGCACTTTTTTTGCAATTTCACCGCACTTGGAATTTTTTTCCCGTTTTCTAGTACACGACATGCTAAAACCAATGATGTCGTTTAAAAGTACAACTTGTTTAGCAAAAAATAAGCTCTCACATGGCCATATGGATATGGACAGAAAAATAAAAAAGTTATGGCTCTGGGAAGGAGGGGAGCGAAAAACGAACACGGAAAAATGGAAAATCCCAAGGTCATGAAGGGGTTAAAATAATGTGGTTGAAGAAATATACATACAAACCCTTAAACTAACACGCCATTGAAGTACACTTTCAAGTTATTGTCGTATAAAGTGGAGCGTCCCCAGACGCAGGGCCGCGGGGTACTCGGTACCGGGCCTCTCTCTGTCGGTCTTGGGGTTGTCACGGTGGCCTGACCCGGTGCGTGACCCTGCTAAGGGGCGTCCAAGTAAAGGTGGTGGTGCGTGGTGCGATGAATAACGAGGACACAGGGTTGCAGTCTCTTTACCTCTTTACTGAAGGCTTCGGGATCCGCAATCCAGAGCACTGCTAACAGGGCTGTCCGAGACCAGCCGGTCCGAAGGCACATCCAGAGTTCCCTTTGCAGGTGGAAATCAGTGCCTACCTACTAGCGCCTGGGTGTTGTAGTACTTCCCTGCTGAGCACCACGGGATAGTCCACACAACTGTCGTGTATGTTTCTGTTCTTTCTCTCCGTCCCCCAGATGATATGGATAGGACGCACCCGTATGACAGGGTAGGCCTGGAGCTATTTTATAGGGACCCTAGAGACGCCCCTCTCCCACAATTTGCCTCCGTTGTCTTCATTAGGTGATTAAGGTGAGACAGCCAACCTATAATTAACTGTCCTGCCGTTGGTTTGAAGTAATGCTTAGAGCCCAATACTTCCTCGGCGTTCCGGCCACCGGCTACGCGCCTCAGTAGGATGTTGCCAATCTCTTGGCACGACTCCTACTGGTTCTATCGCCTTTTGCTGTGATCTCGTTTCTCACTTCTCCACAATAAACCTCGCTTCTTGTCCTTTCTTAAGATACCGCCGCAATGTAGAGCAGACGCGGTTCTGTAACGATCTGTTCTGTTCGCTAGGCCACTGTCAGGATCCCACCCCTGACAGGGACCCCCCTGAATCTTCCCAAGCAACCTCTTCTCTCACCAGGTGTTGCCTGGGCAAAACCCAGTCAGCTTCTCCCTAACTTCCTATCCAACCCCCAGTTTTACCCAAGTGTGAGGAGTGGCCTAATACATAGAACCCTTTGCTCCCCCTGGTGGCCAGAGTGTGAAGTGTAATGTGTGACTGTGATACCTGGTCAGGTGAACTCCTTTAGTGCAATCAGACGTACCATCACTCCCCTTAGTGGCAGAGCCACGTTACTGCAACGACCAGGTCTCTGGGGCGCTGCACTCCCCCCCCCCCCCCCCCCGGTTAAATCCAGTACTCCCGGACTGGGAAGAAAACAACAATACATGTCAGCAAAAGACATACAAAATTTTGAAATGCAATGAACAAGTAAATTTAACAGTGCTTCCCTTTATGGGAGGTGAGGACACTTGAACGTTACAAACAGAAACATATTTCAAGTTTTTAAATAACACTCATTAATTAACTGACTATAAGTAACCATCTTTACCCAGCCGGGTATTCTACCTACTAAGTGCAAATTCTGGGACAATAATTTAACTTTTCCTTTAAGGGCATATAGGCTGAACCCACTAAAGGCTTACTATAAAACTCTAGAATATAAATTAACTTTGTCTTTATTTCTCTTTTCTAAATGCAATATTTTTCTTTACTCTCTCTGATTCTGAAGATGCAGGACCGCCTGGCTACTCGTCCGGGCCTACTGCCTCTTTTCTTTTGTAAGCTTTATTCTTCTTTATTCACAGTATAAGATCAATCAACCATCTCTCTATGGTTTCCAGGAGGACTCACTAACCCCTACGGGTTCACTTTCTTTGAAATTCGGCTTTAAATTCTTTCCTGTCCTCAATCTCTAATAACATCATTAAACATTGTCTATCTTAAATACCTAAACACTATCTACTACCATTCAACATTTTCAAAGTAACATAATACTTAAGTGCAACATGTGAACATCCCCTTTAAGAGGAACACCAAGTCTCTTTGAGGTAGCGCAACTTCTCAAGTTGCAAGTCCGTTTCAAAGCAGGAACCTCTGCGCTGTTTCCTGGAACAGTCCCTTCGAAAAGCTCCTTTTTTTGTAAAACCAGTAGAGGGCACCTTTAATAAGGTGCGAACTATTTACAGCACAGTTTGTGAACCATTCACCGTCCATGATTCGGCAGTCTTTAAAACAGTGATGAACAAAAGCAAAAACAAAAAGCAAAAATAATAGGGATCCCGGGTAAACAAAGGGATCCCTTTAAGAATAACCCTGATCGGGTATCAGCAGCAAAACAGACAAACAGGCAGTTAACTATTTACAGTTGCATGGCTTTAAGGCTTACTCTGGTAAATCAGGGGGTGGCCTCCACAGGGGCTTTACCTGACAGGTGGCCCTCTGTGGCCCAGGCAGGCTTGTCTCCAAGTCTACTCCCGGTGCCAGGTACACTCCATGAGTTTGAGCCTTCTGCACGACCAGGTCGTGCGCCGCGATGAGTGTCTGCGTGGGCCAGTGAATAACGCTGGCGGCGGTAGAGGCTGCTGCAGCCGCTTCAGCGGCAAGCTCCTCCCCCTCGGTTCTGGAGACCGCCAGGACGGCTGTACAGCGCTGCATTTCCCGGGCCCACCAACCTCTTCCCTTTAGATGATGGCGATATGTCACCACATCTCCCGACCTCAGGAGGGACTTGGCGCCGTCTCCACACAAGCAGGGTTCCACCTCGCCCCGGGTGATGCGGACTCTCAGGGCTGCTCCAATTTCTTGAACGAAGCCTTTCCCTTCCTGGGGCTGGTAAACAATCACAACGCCCCATTTCGGCAAGGAGCCCTCCAGCAGCTCACCTCGCGCTTCCCACTCCACTTCCCGCTGGAACTCCGCGATTAGATGGTTCCCATATTCTCCCCAAGGGAAGGGCCCAAGGTCCTGCCCCCCCCGGTAATTCGGGGCCAGGCAGCGGGGCCATCGGGGCACAAATGGCCGCGGTGGTGACTGGATCAGGTGCGGGGGTGAGGCGTCCTCCCCGGGGGTCGCGGCACTGAGTACCTACGCTTGAGGTAACTCCTCCGGTGCCACTCCACTCTCCTGAGGGAGGCGTACGGACTGGGGACCGTTCAGGCACGGGATGCCCCCCCGGCAGCTCCCATGGATCCAAATCCTCCTACAGGGGCATGTCGGCGTAGTCCTCTAGTGACGGGGGCCGGTGCGGGGCCATTCTTTTTCGCAGGCCTTCTCTGGTCTCCAGTCCCACCTCATCTGAGTCATAGTTTCGTTTCTTCAGTCTCCGCCTGCCATAGAAGATCAGGAGGCGGGTTTCAGCTGCAGACGGACACGTCCTTAGGAAATAGTAATATTTAGACTGGGCAGCCATTGTCTTTTGCGCTCTCCAGCTTGTGTTCGCCCACTTCCACGCCCTTCTTCTCCTCTTGCGGTCCTCTTGGCGCTGTAATGGCGGCGGTTTTGGTGGCAAGTGGCAATGCACAGTCTTTGCAATAAATCACAGTTCAAGCACAATTCAATCACAGTTCCAAGGCACACATGACCTGATTCTTCAGGCTTAAGTAGATCCTGTTCGTGACGCCAAGTTTTGGAGCGCCCCCAGACGCAGGGCCGCGGGGTACTCGGTACCGGGCCCCTCTCTGTCGGTCTTGTGGTTGTCACGGTGGCCTGACCCGGTCCGTGACCCTGCTAAGGGGCGTCCAATTAAAGGTGGTGGTGCGTGGTGCGATGAAATAACGAGGACACAGGGTTGCAGTGTCTAGCGCCTGGGTGTTGTAGTACTTCTTTGCTGAGCACCACGGGATAGTCCTCACAACTGTCATGTATGTTTCTGTTCTTTCTCTCCCTCCCCCAGATGATTTGGATAGGACGCACCCGTATGACGGGGTAGGCCTGGAGCTATTTTATAGGGACCCTAGAGACGCCCATCTCCCACAATTTGCCTCCGTTGTCTTCATTAGGTGAATTAGGTGAGACAGCCAACCTATAATTAACTGTCCTGCCGTTGGTTTGAAGTAATGCTTAGAGCCCAATACTTCCTCGGCGTTCCGGCCACCGGCTACGCGCCTCAGTAGGATGTTGCCGATCTCGGGGCACGACTCCTACTGGTTCTATCGCCTTTTGCTGTGATCTCGTTTCTCACTTCTCCACAATAAACCTCGCTTCTTGTCCTTTCTTAAGATACCGCCGCAATGTAGAGCAGGCACGGCTCCGTAACGATCTGTTCTGTTCGATAGGCCACTGTCAGGATCCCACCCCTGACAGGGACCCCCCTGAATCTTCCCAAGCAACGCTCTTCTCTCACCAGGTGTTGCCTGGGTAAAACCCAGTCAGCTTCTCCCTAACTTCCTATCCAACCCCCAGTTTTACCCAAGTGTGAGGAGTGGCCTAATACATAGAACCCTTTGCTCCCCCTGGTGGCTGGAGTGTGAAGTGTAATGTGTGACTGTGATGCCTGGTCAGGTGAACTCCTTTAGTGCAATCAGACGTACCATCACTCCCCTTAGTGACAGAGCGACCAGGTCTCTGGGGCGCTGCACTAAGTCTTTTTGGGTAGTTGTCTATCAGCATGGTACATCTAGAATTGGCAATCTTTCTCCACAATTCTTTGCAGTAGTGCTCCAAATCTGTTAGATTGCAAGGGCATCTCCTCAGTACAGCGCCCTCTTCAGGTCATCCCACACATTTTCAATTGGATTCAGATCTGGGTTCTGGCAGGGCCATTCCACAACTCTGATCTTGTTCTAGAGAAGCCATTTTTTTGTTAATTTGGAGGTATGTTTATGGACATTATCATGCTGAAAGGTGAAATTCATATTTCTATTCATCTTTTTTGCACAAGACTTGCAAAATCAACTGATGTTTAGAACTGTTCAGAATTCCGTCTTTTTTGACTAAAGATCCAGTTATAGTTGCTGAGAAACAGTCCTATAGCCGTGGCATACCACTAATAGCAGCAGACCATGTGGTTGCTATGGGGCCTGTGAGTTGGTCCCCCATGGCCTAGCATTGTACATTTAACTTTATCGGCATTCTGGATGTTGATACAGTTGAAAAGTAATTATGGAAGAGAGAGCCATCAGCTCCATCCTCCATCATTCTCCCTGTGCGTTTGAGCTCTGACATTTGAGAGCAGAGGTTCAGAACACGCGCTGCAGAGACCAGAGCAGTGGGGAATGAAAAGATATGAGTACTTTTATTTATTTATTTATTTATTTTAAATCAGGCCATTATACTGTTTGGAGAGCTTTGTGGGGGCCATAAAATTGATTTCAGGGCTATGTTGGGATCGTTATACCATTTACTGGGCTATGTGGAGGCACTATACAGTTTGCAGGGCTATGTGGAGGCCATTATACTATATGCAGGGCTATATAGTATATATATATATATATATATATATATATATATATATATATATATATATATATATACACTCACCGGCCACTTTATTAGGTACACCATGCTAGTAACGGGTTGGACCCCCTTTTGCCTTCAGAACTGCCTCAATTCTTCGTGGCATAGATTCAACAAGGTGCTGGAAGCATTCCTCAGAGATTTTGGTCCATATTGACATGATGGCATCACACAGTTGCCGCAGATTTGTCGGCTGCACATCCCAAAGATGCTCCATACAAGACAGGATGGATCCATGCTTTCATGTTGTTTACGCCAAATTCTGACCCTACCATCCGAATGTCGCAGCAGAAATTGAGACTCATCAGACCAAGCAACGTTTTTCCAATCTTCTACTGTCCAATTTCGATGAGCTTGTACAAATTGTAGCCTCAGTTTCCTGTTCTTAGCTGAAAGGAGTGGTACCCGGTGTGGTCTTCTGCTGCTGTAGCCCATCTGCCTCAAAGTTCGACGCACTGTGCGTTCAGAGATGCTCTTAGGCCTACCTTGGTTGTAACGGGTGGCGATTTGAGTCACTGTTGCCTTTCTATCAGCTCGAACCAGTCTGCCCATTCTCCTCTGACCTCTGGCACCAACAAGGCATTTCCGCCCACAGAACTGCCGCTCACTGGATTTTTTTTCTTTTTCGGACCATTCTCTGTAAACCCTAGAGATGGTTGTGCGTGAAAATCCCAGTAGATCAGCAGTTTCTGAAATACTCAGACCAGCCCTTCTGGCACCAACAACCATGCCACGTTCAAAGGCACTCAAATCACCTTTCTTCCCCATACTGATGCTCGGTTTGAACTGCAGGAGATTGTCTTGACCATGTCTACATGCCTAAATGCACTGAGTTGCCGCCATGTGATTGGCTGATTAGAAATTAAGTGTTAACAAGAAGTTGGACAGGTGTACCTAATAAAGTGGCCAGTGAGTGTATATATATATATATATATATATATATAGCCCTGCATATAGTATAATGGCCTCCACATAGCCTTGTAAACTGTATAATGGCCCCCACATAGCCCTGCAAACTGTATAATGGCCCCCACATAGCCCTGCAAACTGTATAATGGCCCCCACATAGCCCTGCATATAGTATAATGGTCTCCACATAACCCTACATATAGTATAATTCAGAGGTGTATCTACGTTTTCTGGCATCCTTAGCAAATATTCATTTTGGCGCCCACACCCCCTCCCAAGGACATATGCGATTTGCACACTTAGTCATGTACCCATGAGGTCCTCTCCCTAATGTTCTCAATGTTCAGTGAAAAACTGAGAGAAGCAGGAAGAGCAGCTAGTTGTCACAGGACCATAAGTATGAAAGTCGCATATGAGTGAAGTGTCCATGTGATGAAACCTGCAGAGCTGAATCCTGACATTGCAGGCTTCCGAATTCTCACAACTAATGCACTGCACACTTTTAGGATTCTCCCTTGCCGGAGGACAGTCATGTCAGCACAAGCATGCGATTTGTATACTTCTGACCACATTCCGACTAGACGTGCCCGGCCTCGCTTAGTTCATTTTCATTAAGTGATGCCACACATGTCTAGTCAGCGCATGACTTCATGTATGTAAATCACCAGCACGAGAGAATCGTGACAGCGTGCAGGGCGCACTGTGAGAACTCAGAAGTCTGCAGTCAAAAAGAATGACTGCAGACTCATTACAAACCGGGACATCCCCTTTAATGCTCCTAACATAAATAAAAATATGAGAATTAGTCAGTATCACAAATAACATTTACATCCAGGTACCTTATAGATGACGTCGTCTCTTGAGTCGTTCTCGTTCTTTTCTTCACCTTGTCCAGACCCCATGATGAGTTTTGTCATCCACAGCTCATCTCTGCAGACTTCCATCTTCTCTGTTTTTTTTCAGAAAATCTCCACATGATGCCCTTAAAGATAGAAGTGTAATTATAATGCTCCTGATTAAAAAATTGCCCCTCACTATATTGTCTGCACAAAATATGACCCCCACATTGTCCCTCTTATGGTACATGCACTTTACACTGACGACTTCCTTCCATACCCACCCCCTCTTCACACGGTCCTCTTATACTGTGTCCTCCTATAGGGCCCAGTATTTACACTGTACTCTCTCATCACACTTTCCCTCCTTGGTATACTGTCCCCTCCTGGCTGTGCCCTTACACTGTCCCTCCATGCTACACCCCACTACTCAGTTTCTATTCTGTGCCCACTCACTTTACTCCCCCATACTGTCTCCTCACGCTATTCCCCTCCCTCCTCCTCATACTGTCTCCTCTCACATACCCCTGTTCACCATACTGTCTTCTCATATATTTACCCCCTCACTTTCTATACTGCCTGCTCACCTGACTCCCCATACTGTCTGCACACATCACATCACCCTCACTCCCCGTACTCTGTCCACATACCTTTCTCACATCGCTACTCATACTGTGTCCACATACATTCCCCCATTCACTCCCCATACTGTCTGCACCCATCCCCCATACTGTTTCCTCATAAATGCCCTCCATTCCCCCATACTATTTCCTCATACATGCCTCCCATTCCCCAGTACTGTTTTCTCATACATGCCCTCATTCCCCCATACTGCTTCCTCATTCATGCCCCCCATTCCCCCTTACTGTTTCCTCATACATGCCCCCATTCCCCTGTACTCTTTCCTCATATATGCCCCCATCTCCCCCTTTGCTCTTCATTTTGGGTCCTCAAATCTTCCCCACACATTAAATCCCCCATCATCACTACAAATCTCTCCACACACAATAAATAACCCAATCCCCACTCCGTACCTCCACACATACATTAAATCCCCCATCCCCACTCCAAATCTCACCCCACACACAATAAACACCCCCATCCCCACTCCAAATCTCACCCCACACACATTAAACAACCCCATCCTCACTCCAATTCTCCCAACACATAATAAATCCCCCATCCTCACTCCAATTCTCCCCACACACAATAAGGCTATGTGCCCACATTGCGGATTCGTGTGCGGATTTTTCCACACCGTTTTTGAAAAATCTGCAGGTAAAATGCACTGTGTTTTATCTGCGGATAACAAGCCGATTTATTGCGGATTTCCAGCATTTTTGGTTCGGATTTCACCTGCTTTTTACCACTTGCGCATTCCTATTGAGGAGCAGGTATAAAACGCTGTGGAATCCGCACAATGCTATATCCCCACGTTGCGGATTCCTGTGCGGATTTTTCGGCACCGTTTTTACAAAATCCGCAGGTAAAACACACTGTGTTTTACCTGGGGATTTACCTCGGATTTACCTGTGGTTTTTGTGCGGATTCCACATGCGGTTTTACACCTGCGGATTCCTATTGAGGAGCAGGTGTAAACAGCTGCGGAATCCACACAAAGAATTGACATGCTGCGGAAAATACAGTGCTGCATTTCTGCGCGGTATTATCCGCACCATGGGCACTTCGGATTTGGTTTTCCATAGGTTTACATGGTACTGTAAACCGGATGGAAAACTGTTGCGAATCCGCAGCGGCTAATGCGCTGCGGATCCGCAGCCAAAACTGCAACGTGTGCACATAGCCCACACAATTGACATGCTGTAGAAAATACAATGCAGAGTTTCCATGCGGTATTTTGTACACCATGTGCACTGCGGATTTTGTTTTCCATAGGTTTACATGGTACTGTAAACTGGATGGAAAACTGCTGCGAATCCGCAGCAGCCAATCTGCAACATGTGCACATACCCTTAATCCTCCATTCCCACTCAAGTTATCCCCACACACAAATTCCCCCATTCCCACTCCAATTCTCCCTACACACATTAAACACCCCCATCCCCACTCCAATTCTCCTCACACACATTCAATCCCCCATCCCCACTCCAATATTCCCCACACATAATAAATCCCCTCATCCCCACTCCAATTCTCCCCACACATAATAAATCCCCCTATCCCCAATCAAATTCTCCCCACACACAATAAATCCCCCCATCCCCACTTAAATTGTCCCACCCCGTGCACTTAATCTTCGGTGTTTTCAGCTCCACTGGAGCACTTACCACCAGTGTCCACCTCTACCAGTGCAAGTGAGTGACGTCAGCAGCGTAATCGCATGATCTGATCACGTTGCTCACGTTGCTCTGACCCGGCAGTCAGAGCCTCAAGTGCATTCTCGCTTCTGTAAGATGCGAGTGCAATTGATGCCTAGGCAGAGGCGGTCACTGACAGCTTGGGGACCCTGTGCAAGAAATGTGTGGCGAAAAAGCTACTGTGTGTATGTATGTATGTATGTATGTATATATATATATATATATATATATATAGCCACATACATGTGTATATATTTATTATGTATATTGCCGTCCCTTATTATACAGTGCCCTCTCTTGTTATGTACAGTACCGTCCCTTACATATTGGATTATGTAGAGCCCTGTTTTTTATTACATACCATCCTCTTTTGTTAGCGGTATAATGCAATTATGGCTGATAGAGCATAGGAAAGCTTCTTTTCTAATGAAGGAGCTGATGGTCTGGTCGTCTCGTCACCGGCTCCTCTATCAGCAGTCATTTTATATCTAAAAGGAGAGGGGACTATGTAATAAAAGAGGGCGCTGTGAATAACAAAATAACAAGAATACACTATGTAAGAGACAGCATTGTACATAACAGCAGAGGAAGCTATATAATAAGGGACGGCACCATATATAACTGAAGAGAATGGTCCGCAATAAGGAACGGTGTTATACGTGATAAAAGAGGAAACTATGTAACAAAGGATGGTGTTATACAGAATTAGTGAGTACACTATATACTAAGGGACTGTGCTATATATAATAAGTGGGTGCACTATACACTAAGGGACTGTGTTATACATAAGTATGTACACTCTATACCAGACGTCTCAAACTGCATTCCTCGAGGCTTTCGGCACACATAACAGCCGACTTTCAGTCAGGGGGTGGCAGAATGCAGCCACCAGGGGAGACACTGCTGACAGCCGGATTATGAGGCCCGACTGTGCCCCCCGACGGCTGTGCCAGGGGCACATGCCCCAGCTATCCCCCCTAGATACGCCTCTGGTATAAAGGTCATCACATAGCCCTGCAAACTGTATAATGTTCTCCATATAGCCCTGCAAACTGTATATTGGTATCCACATAGCCCTGCAAACTGTATAATGGCCCGTACATAGCCCTGCATATAGTATAATGGTCTCCACATAGCCCTGCATATAGTATAATGGTCTCCACATAGCCATGCAAACTGTAAAATGGCCCCCACATGGCCCTGCATAAAGTATAATGGCCCCCACATAGCCCGGCAAACTGTATAATGGTCTCCACATAGCCCTACATATAGTATAATGGTCTTCACATAGCCCTGCAAACTGTATAATGGTCTCCACATAGCCCTGCAAACTGTATTATGGCCCGCACATAGCCCATTATACTATATGCAGGGCTATGTGGGGGCCATTATACAGTTTGCAGGGCTATGTGGGCATCATTATACAGTTTGCAGGGCTATGGGGGGGCCATTATACTATATGCAGGGCTATGTGGGGGCTATTATACAGTTTGCAGGGCTATGTGGGGGCCATTATACAGTTTGCAGGGCTATGTGGGGGCCATTATACTATATGTAGGGCTATGTGGGCACCATTATACAGTTTGCAGGGCTATGTGGGCACCATTATACAGTTTGCAGGGCTATGTGGGGGCCATTATACTATATGTAGGGCTATGTGGGCACCATTATACAGTTTGCAGGGTTATGTGGGGGCCATTATACTATATGCAGTGCTCTGTGGTGATTATCATACAGTTTGCAGGACTACGTGAGAACCATTATACAGTTTGTATGGCTCAAAGGCATTATATAGTTTCAAGGCTATGTGGGGGCCGTTATATTGTTTGGAGGACTAATGGGGCCATTATACTGGGAGAAATCCATTAGACAATGTAAAGGATTGTGTTGCGGTCATCATTAGTGTTGAGCGATACCGTCCGATACTTGAAAGTATCGGTATCGGAAAGTATCGTCCGATACCGGCAAAGTATCGGATCTAATCCGATACCGATACCCGATACCAATACAAGTCAATGGGACTCATGTATCGGACGGTATTCCTGATGGTTCCCAGGGTCTGAAGGAGAGGAAACTCTCCTTCAGGCCCTGGGAACCATATTAATGTGTAAAATAAAGAATTAAAATAAAAAATATTGCTATACTCACCTCTCCGACGCAGCCTGGACCTCACCGCGGGAACCGGGAGCCTTCTTTGCTTAAAATGCGCGCTTTTCCTTCCTTCCGTGACGTCACGGCTTGTGATTGGTCGCGTGCCGCCCATGTGGCCGCGACGCGACCAATCACAGCAAGCCGTGACGTAATTTTCAGGTCCTTCTAGGCATTCAGTATTTTAAAATTACGTTCCGGCGTTGTGATTGGTCGCGGTCACATGGGCGACGCGACCAATCAGAAGCCGTGATGTCACGGAAGGAAGGAAAAGCGCGCATTTTAAGAAAAGAACGCTGCCGGTTCCCTCGGTGAGGTCCAGGCTGCGTCGGAGAGGTGAGTATAGCAATATTTTTTATTTTAATTCTTTCTTTTACACATTAATGTTGTTTCGATACCCGATACCACAAAAGTATCGGATCTCGGTATCGGAATTCCGATACCCGCAAGTATCGGCCGATACCCGATACTTGCGGTATCGGAATGCTCAACACTAGTCATCATATTGTGTTGACTGTTATTTAGAGGTCATAATAATGTGTGGAGGGGTGTAATGGCGGTTATACTGTATGGAAAACTAATGATAATAAGGGAAAAGTATGCAATAAGATGGATCATCAATAGAAACTCAATGTTTATTTGTACTTAAGTCAAGGCATATATTAAAAACATTTAAAAAGCCAAAAATCTATAACTTGTGATAACCGGACAAACCCTTAATAGAGCTAGAGTCCGCCCTATATGTCAAAATAATGAACAGATCCCAATAGCAAGTATAATAAACACCTAAAGATGAGTCCCCAGCGCTGGACCTGGGGATGTGTGACTGCAGACTTGTGAATCCTCCCAGGTCACGCACTGTGCGCTGTGAGGATTCACCATTGTCTGGGAACGGCGGTCAGGCATGCATACTCCTGGCCAGAACCCTCAAAATGATTTCAGGTTGTTTCTCAAAAGATTTGTATGGATTGAGTGACATAAAAGGTGGAAAAAGTTCTGAAATTATTCTTTTTAGTATAATTTTTTTACAGGACAGAAACCTGGCATTTTAATAAGGGTGTGCAGACTTTTTATATCCAGCCTAAGCAGGGCCGTATTTGGCCTTCATGCTGCCCTAGGCACTTTTCGTGGTTGCGCCTCTTACTGACGTCACACACTGAGTCTGTGCACACGACATCTATTTAAGGCAGATGCACTCTGTAAAACGCTTTAAAAAGCGCTAAACAAACACTAAAAGTATGAACGCCTGCACTTGCTGTACACAGGTTCAGCATACCTCCCAACCGTCCCGATTTCAGCGTGACAGTCCCGCTTTGGCACCGGGGTCCCGCTGTCCCGCTTCGGGCATTTAAAATCCCAAATTTGCGGCCGCCGGTGAAGCCCCGCCCACTTCCGGGACGTAGAGAGAGCCCGATTAGGACTCCCGCACTCCGGGCGGGGTCAGGAAGGAGTGACGTAAGCGGCCGGCATGATCTATTGCAGTGATGGCGAACCTATGACACGCGTGTCAGTGCTGACACGCGTAGTCATTTTCAGTGACACGCCGGCCGCGGCCCCATAGAAATTGCTTCTTTCCCAGGGTCTGAAGGAGAGGAAACTCTCCTTCAGGCCCTGGGAACCATATTAATATGTAAAATAAAGAATTAAAATAAAAAATATTGCTATACTCACCTCTCCGACGCAGCCTGGACGTCCGCGAGGGAACCGGCAGCGTTGTTTGCTTAAAAATCGCGGTTTTCCTTCCTTACTTGAAGTCCCGGCTTGTGATTGGTTGCGTGCCGCCCATGTGACCGAGACGCGACCAATCACAGCAAGCCGTGACGTAATTTTAGGTCCTTCAGGATTTTAAAATTACGTTCCGGCGTTGTGATTGGTTGCGTCGCCCATGTGACCGCACGCAACCAATCACAACGCCGGAACGTAATTTTTAAATCCTGAAGGACCTAAAATTACGTCACGGCTTGCTGTGATTGGTCGCGTCTCGGTCACATGGGCGGCACGCAACCAATCACAAGCCGGGACTTCAAGTAAGGAAGGAAAACCGCGATTTTTAAGCAAACAACGCTGCCGGTTCCCTCGCGGACGTCCAGGCTGCGTCGGAGAGGTGAGTATAGCAATATTTTTTATTTTAATTCTTTATTTTACACACATTAATGTTGTTTCGATACCGATACCCGATACCACAAAAGTATCGGATCTCGGTATCGGAATTCCGATACAGCAAATATCGGCCGATACCCGATACTTGCGGTATCGGAATGCTAAACAATGGCATCCGATCCGATTTTTTATCGGATCGGATGCCATGCAGGAGGTCTGTGGGTCCAAACAACAGAGCTCCGGTGCAGAGCGTCTAGGCCTGGGACTTCCGGTAGGCCAGGCGCAGCTCCCGGAAGTCCCAGGCCTCTGCGTCGGATCTGTGTTGTTTGGGCGGCATTGCGCTGCTCCCTGCTCCCTGCTGCGCCGGCCAGAAGTCCCAGGCTGCACTTCTGAGGCCTGAGGAGATAGCTGTCTGGAGGCCCTGTGATAGCTGTCTGGAGGCCGTGTGATAGCTGTCTGGATTCAGGCCCTGTGATAGCTGTCTGGACTCAGGCCCTGTGATAGCTGTCTGGACTCAGGCCCTGTGATAGCTGTCTGGACTCAGGCCCTGTGATTGCTGTCTGGACTCAGGCCCTGTGATAGCTGTCTGGACTCAGGCCCTGTGATAGCTGTCTGGACTCAGGCCCTGTGATTGCTGTCTGGACTTAGGCCCTGTGATAGCTGTCTGGACTCAGGCCCTGTGATAGCTGTCTGGACTCAGGCCCTGTGATAGCTGTCTGGACTCAGGCCCTGTGATAGCTGTCTGGACTCAGGCCCTGTGATTGCTGTCTGGACTCAGGCCCTGTGATTGCTGTCTGGACTCAGGCCCTGTGATAGCTGTCTGGACTCAGGCCCTGTGATTGCTGTCTGGACTCAGGCCCTGTGATAGCTGTCTGGACTCAGGCCCTGTGATTGCTGTCTGGACTCAGGCCCTGTGATAGCTGTCTGGACTCAGGCCCTGTGATAGCTGTCTGGACTCAGGCCCTGTGATTGCTGTCTGGACTCAGGCCCTGTGATAGCTGTCTGGACTCAGGCCCTGTGATTGCTGTCTGGACTCAGGCCCTGTGATTGCTGTCTGGACTCAGGCCCTGTGATTGCTGTCTGGACTCAGGCCCTGTGATTGCTGTCTGGACTCAGGCCCTGTGATAGCTGTCTGGACTCAGGCCCTGTGATAGCTGTCTGGACTCAGGCCCTGTGATAGCTGTCTGGACTCAGGCCCTGTGATAGCTGTCTGGACTCAGGCCCTGTGATTGCTGTCTGGACTCAGGCCCTGTGATTGCTGTCTGGACTCAGGCCCTGTGATAGCTGTCTGGACTCAGGCCCTGTGATTGCTGTCTGGACTCAGGCCCTGTGATAGCTGTCTGGACTCAGGCCCTGTGATTGCTGTCTGGACTCAGGCCCTGTGATAGCTGTCTGGACTCAGGCCCTGTGATAGCTGTCTGGACTCAGGCCCTGTGATTGCTGTCTGGACTCAGGCCCTGTGATAGCTGTCTGGACTCAGGCCCTGTGATAGCTGTCTGGACTCAGGCCCTGTGATAGCTGTCTGGACTCAGGCCCTGTGATAGCTGTCTGGACTTAGGCCCTGTGATTGCTGTCTGGACTCAGGCCCTGTGATTGCTGTCTGGACTCAGGCCCTGTGATTGCTGTCTGGACTCAGGCCCTGTGATTGCTGTCTGGACTCAGGCCCTGTGATTGCTGTCTGGACTCAGGCCCTGTGATTGCTGTCTGGACTCAGGCCCTGTGATTGCTGTCTGGACTCAGGCCCTGTGATTGCTGTCTGGACTCAGGCCCTGTGATAGCTGTCTGGACTCAGGCCCTGTGATAGCTGTCTGGACTCAGGCCCTGTGATTGCTGTCTGGACTCAGGCCCTGTGATAGCTGTCTGGACTCAGGCCCTGTGATTGCTGTCTGGACTCAGGCCCTGTGATAGCTGTCTGGAGGCCCTGTGACTACTACAGCAACCATCATCCAGTGAACTGTGGGGTGTCATTGGCCATTACTGAGATAAGTGAGAGGGAGGCATCAGTGATGGCGAACCTGTGGCAGTCCAGCTGTTGCAAAACTACAATTCCCATCATGGCTGGCCATTCAAAGCAAAGGCTTTGGCTGTGAAGACATGATGGGAATTGTAGTTTTGCAACAGCTGGAGTGCCACAGGTTCGCCATCACTGGAAGAATTCCCCCTCCCCCTCACTTATCTTAGTTCACGGCACCCCACACAAGTTAAATAATAGCAAGACCAACAAAAGAAACCAACTGACAGATGAACAAAGAAGTCACTAAGCAGGTAAGTTAATTCTAATTATACATATTTGTTATTTAAACTATACATGTCGCAAAATTATGTTTTTTTATCAAGGTGACACACCACCCAAGTTATGCTCGGTTTTTTGGCGAATTTTGACACACCGAGCTCAAAAGGTTGCCCATCACTGATCTATTGTCTGGTCATGCTGCTGCATCACTCCTGATCGTTTCCGGAGGTCTTGGTGGCGGGCAGCCCGTGCAGTAAGCAAAGTGCGGTGGAAGATTCTGGAGGCGGCGGAGAGGTGAGTAATGGGGAGGGGGGTCGGCAGCATACTTATTACCGCATCATGATTGCTTTGCGGTAAGCATTGCTGCCGTATTTAGCGTTTTGGGGTGGCAATAGTAATACCTTACCCCTCTAAGCATCACCTCCAGCAGAACCCGCCGCTGTGCCCCATTGCCTCTACTAGTACTGCTACTGCCCCCCCCACTGTGACCTCCAGCATGCCCTCATCGCCTCCAGTTGTTCACATTAATTGAAGTAGGTGGAGTGTGGGATGGGTGTGGCCAGGGGTGGGGTTATGAGGGTGGGCGGGGCTTGGTTGTCCCTCTTTCCGTTCCTGTAAAGTTGGGAGGTATGGGTTCAGTCTTTTGAGCGTTTTTTTTAACACCTTCAGCTTTTCAAAGTCATCTATAGGAATATGCCCCCCAATCCCTATTCTAAAGTGTCAGCCACCCCTAAATTGCCAGCCTGCATAGCACCAGTCTCCAGGGGCTGGGTGGCAAATTTTAGCCTTGGGGGCAAGCACAGCAGTGGCCCATGAGTAGCGGCCCATCGTTAAAAAGGTTGTCCGATCTTAAGCTTCAAGTCTAAAGTCACTATATGTGAATCCACACATCATGTGCACACTGCGCTGTGAGGATTCTCTGGTGCTGGTGGTGGGATCGGGCAGTTAATGTGATGCAGGGTCAGAACCACCATCAGAAGATGAATGCAGGGTCAGAACCACCATCAGTAGATGAATGCAGGGTCAGAACCACCATCAGTAGATGAACGCAGCAATACAATCACCATCAGTAGATGAATGCAGGGTCAGAACCACCATCAGTAGATGAACGCAGCAATACAATCAACATCAGTAGATGAATGCAGGGTCAGAACCACCATCAGTACTGTAGATGAATGCAGGGTCAGAATCACCATCAGTAGATGAATGCAGGGTCAGAACCACCATCAGTACTGTAGATGAATACAGGGTCAGAACCACCATCAGTAGATGAATGCAGGGTCAGAACCACCATCAGTAGATGAATGCAGGGTCAGAACCACCATCAGTAGATGAATGCAGCGATACAACCACCATCAGTAGATGACTGCAGGGTCAGGACCACCATCAGTAGATGAATGCAGGGTCAGGACCACCATCAGTAGATGAATGCAGGGTCAGAACCACCATCAGTAGATGAATGCAGGGTCAGAACCACCATCAGTACTGTAGATGAATGCAGGGTCAGAACCACCATCAGTAGATGAATGCAGCACCACGCTTATTATGGTGGTCAATTTCATTGTTAGATCAGCCCCATGATACAATTGTATGACATGAACATGTACCTCCCAGTATGTACTTAACTACAGTAAGGAGATACTGGGAGTTGTTGTTACCTTCATCATCAGACTGTGGACCATACAGGAACCTCACCTACTTATGAGATGTACTAAGCCCATTGGGGCTAAACTTTTTGGGTGTTGGCCAGTGATCCACAGCCCCTGTCCTCACAGGGCATGATTTTGTATTTTTGTGTGTTTTTTAAACGTTTTTAATATTTTTGTGTGGTTTACATATAGTCTAATAAATTTTGATATATTTTTTATGGTGATCCCTGCATGAATGCATGACGGTCACATGTCTTCTCCGTCTAAAGTGCTGCCGGCTTTTGAACGTAGGTGATTCCTCATATGTTGATTGAACTGTGCGGAATCACTGAGTCCAATATATTGTACGGGTGACATTTATCTAGCGGAGACGGAGCGTCTCCACAAAATAAATAGACATGCTGCAGTCCGTAAAAGACGAGCCGCACATGTCTCTGCAGGAAAGCAGGAGGAGTCATTGCATGCATAGTGGAGATGGGATTTCATGAAATCCCGTCCACTATGCTGTAACATCTGGACGCAGTGGGTGTACGTAGCGTCCAACACGCAGTGGGTACAGAACGTGGGAACGTACCCACACACTCTCATACACACACACACACACACACATTCTTAGGGCTCATACTCACATGCGAGAAACTCGGACAGAGTCTCGCATGTCAATACTCGGCACTGCACCCGGCACTCAGGAGCGGAGCTGCAGTGTCGGGTATTGACGTGTGAGACTTGTTCGAGTTTCTCGCATGTGAGTATGAGTCCTTACACACACACACACAAACTCATATAGACACACACACACACAATGCCATGTGGCTGCCCTAGTGGACTACTAACACCATGGCCCATTCCCTATACACAGCAAATGACAGATCTCTAATCTTGAGCAGCTAAGCTTCTGCTCCTCATCGAAGCGCTGCTCACCATTCTTCACGCCGGCCGCTGCGTCCCCGCCTCTTCTGCCCCGCTCCGCGTTGCCAGCAGCAGAGTGATGAGGTCGCAGCCTGATGACCTCATAACTCTGCTGCACGCTAGGCCACGGCACGGGAACAACCGTGATGCTCCGCTCTGTGCTGTATATCATGCATTCAAATGTATTCGCGTCTCAAAGAGGCGAATACATGTGGATGCATCATGCAAGATCAGGAAGGAGTCTGCCAGCCAGGCTGCAAATTAAGTTTTGGCATCCGCAATCAAAAGTACGGTGCCGATCCTCCGGCAGCCCTGAACAGCTGCCTGGGGACCGGCCCAGGGGGAAAATGCATCCCTGCCACCCGACCCAGCCTGCCACTGCCAGCCTCCCCTGTTCCCCAGTATAAAACAGCTCCAGCCTCCCCAGTATATAGCAGCCCCAGCCTCACCTGTTCCCCAGTTATAGCTGCTCCAGCCTCCCCTGTTCCCCAGTATATAGCAGCTCCAGCCTCCCCTGTTCCCCAGTATATAGCAGCTCCAGCCTCCCCTGTTCCCCAGTATATAGCAGCTCCAGCCTCCCCTGTTCCCCAGTATATAGCAGCTCCAGCCTCCCCTGTTCCCCAGTATATAGCAGCTCCAGTCTCCCCTGTTCCCCAGTATATAGCAGCTCCAGCCTCCCCTGTTCCCCAGTATATAGCAGCTCCAGCCTCCCCTGTTCCCCAGTATATAGCAGCTCCAGCCTCCCCTGTTCCCCAGTATATAGCAGCTCCAGCCTCCCCTGTTCCCCAGTATATAGCAGCTCCAGCCTCCCCTGTTCCCCAGTATATAGCAGCACCAGCCTCCCCTGTTCCCCAGTATATAGCAGCTCCAGCCTCCCCTGTTCCCCAGTATATAGCAGCACCAGCCTCCCCTGTTCCCCAGTATATAGCAGCACCTGCCTCCCCTGTTCACCAGTATATAGCTGCTCTAGACTCTCCCCTGTCACCAGTATATAGCTCCTCCAGACTCCCCCCTGTCACCATTATATAGCTCCTCCAGACTCCCCTGTCACCAGTATATAGCTCCTCCAGACTCCCCCCTGTCACCAGTATATAGCTCCTCCAGACTCCCCCCTGTCACCAGTATATAGCTGCTCCAGACTCCCCCCGTCACCAGTATACAGCTCCTCCAGACTCTCCCCCGTCACCAGTATATAGCTGCTCCAGACTCTCCCCTGTCACCAGTATATAGCTCCTCCAGACTCTCCCCATCACCAGTATATAGCTCCTCCAGACTCTCCCCGTCACCAGTATATAGCTCCTCCAGACTCTCCCCTGTCACCAGTATATAGCTCCTCCAGACTCTCCCCCGTCACCAGTATATAGCTCCTTCAGACTCCCCTGTCACCAGTATATAGCTGCTCCAGACTCCCCCCTGTTACCAGTATATAGCTCCTCCAGACTCCCCCCTGTCACCAAACTCTTCCCCCCCCCCCCATCTTCAGCTCTATGAGCAGTGTAGTTTATCAATGCAGTTTGGCACTTTTGAAGTTAAGACTCTAATAAAAAAAACAAATTTGGGCTGTCTTAGTAATGTGTTCCCTCCTTATTTAGCATTGGTGATGCAGCAGATAAATAGAAGCAACGTAGTAACTTTGGTTACTATACCTTTAAGAAGCTTCAACTTTGTGCACAACATGCCGTGGATAGCTGTAATCCGAGAAGGGGGGAGCAATGAAGCAGCACGGAGCCAGGAAGGATGATAAGGTGAAAGCACCGCGTGTACAGAGCCAGGGACGCTCTGGCAGGTAGCGTCCCTGGAAACCAGGGAAATCCAAGATGGACGGCGGCTACTGGAATGAGTGTGACCTCACAAGGTACGGAGGCCTAGAAATACCAAAAATTCAACCCATTTCATGGGTTGTCTGACGGAGGGAGGGAAGGGGAGGTTAAAAAAAAAAAAAAGTTCTTCTCTGTCTTGGTGCCGCCCCCTGCAGCCTGCCGCCCCTAGGCATGTGCCCTCCAGTGCCTAGTGGCAAATACGGCCCTGGGTTTATAACTGCAGCGAATCAAGATACCAACCACAGGGTGATCAAGAGAAATTAGGAATATTTGTAAAAGATTCGCGCTGAGAAAACCAGAGGGTAAGGCTATGTGCCCACGTTGCGGATTCATGTGCGGATTTTTCCGCACCGTTTTTGAAAAATCCGCAGGTAAAATGCACTGCGTTTTACCTGTGGATTTGCTGCGTTTTTTGTGTGGATTTCACCTGCGGTTTTACACCTGCGGATTCCTATTATGGAGCAGGTGTAAACCGCTGCGGAATCCGCACAAAGAAGTGACATGCTGCTAAATAAACAACGCTACGCTTCCATGCATTTTTTTCCGTAGCATGTGCACTGCGGATTTTGTTATCCATAGGTTTACATGGTACTGTAAACTCATCGAAAACTGCTGCGAATCTGCAGCGGCTAATCCGCTGCGGATCCGCAACAATATCCGCAGCGTGTGCACATAGCCTCAGTACTTTGCCGCACAACCCAAGCACTGATGAAAAACTGTGTAATTCCACCATAGAAATCTAATGTTAATCCTTTCCCTTAGGCTGGTTTCACACGACAGTGGCTCCGGTACGTGTGGTGACAGTTTCCTCATGTACCGGAGACACTGACTCACGTAGACACATTAAAATCAATGTGTCTCTGCACATGTCAGCCTGTTTTCACGGACCGTGTGTCCGTTTGAAAAATACAGAGACATGTCAGTGTTCGTGGGAGCGCACGGATCACACGGACCCATTAAAGTCAATGGGTCCGTGTAAAACACGTACCGCACACAGATGCTGTCCGTGTGCCGTGCAGGAGACAGCGCTACAGTAAGCGCTGTGCCCCCAGCTTGTGGTGCTGAAGCCCCCATTCATCCCTTCTCTCCAGCAGCGTTCGCTGGGGAGAAGGAATGAAAAATCTTTTTTTTTGTGTATTTAAAATAACCTTCCCGGCAACCTCCCCCCTCCCACCCCCTGTGCCCCCGGCCGCTGTTATTAAAATACTCACCCGGCTCCCTCGATGCTTCCTCTCCACGCCGCAGCTTGTCCTGTATGAGCTGTCACGTGGTGCCACTCATTACAGTGATGAATATGCGGCTCCACCTCCCATAGGGGTGGAGCCGCATATTCATCACTGTAATGAGCGGTACCACGTGACTGCTCATACAGGAAGAAGCTGCGGCACGGAGAGGAAGCGTCGAGGGAGCCGGGTGAGTATTTTAATAACAGCGGCCGGGGGCACAGGGGGTGGGAGGGGGGAGGTTGCCGGGAAGTTTATTTAACAACAAAAAAAACCAAAAAAAACCAATGATTTTTCATTCCTTCTCCCAAGCGAACGCTGCTGGGAAGAAGGAATGAATTCCGGCTTCAGCACCAGATGCAGGGGACAGCGCTTATCTCTAGCGCTGTCTCCTGCACGGTCCTTGTGGTACCCAGTCGGCACACGGGCGGCACACGGCTGCCGCACGTGTGCCACACTGATGTGCCACGTGAGCACACGGACACGGATAACTCCGGTACCGATTTTTCCGGTACCGGAATTATCTGGACGTGTGAGACTGCCCTTAGATGTAAGATTTTCACATACGAGTTCTATCTGTGTTTTTAACGAATATAACTTGCACCTATTATGACTATCATGGCTCACTCACATTGGCATATAGCACTGCTGAGTACTATGCGATGTTTTGTCAGATAGCTCTCGGCACAATGTTATTCTATGGGGCTAGTGCAATCTGCGATTGTTTTCTCATGACGATTCTGCCTCATGATCCTGCACCATCTCTCTCATCCTGCCCCATCTGTGTCCATCCTTCCCCATCTGTGTCCATCCTTCTCCATGACTCCATCCTGCCCCATGTCTCCACCCTGCCCCATGTATCTCCATTGTGCCTCATCTGTCTACATCCTGCCCCATGATCCTGCTCCATGTGTCTACATCCTGCCTCATATATCCATCCTGCCCATGTCTCCATCCTTCCCCATGTGTTTCCATCCTTCCCCATGTGTTTCCATCCTTCCCCATGTGTTTCCATCCTGCCCCATGTCTCAATCCTGCCCCATGTGTTTCCATCCTGCACCATGTGTCTCCTTCCTGCCCCATGTCTCCATCCAGCACCCTGTGTCTCCATCGTGCCTCATCTGTCTCCATCCTGCCCCATGTGTTTCCATCCTGCCCCATGTGTTTCCATCCTGCCCCATGTGTCTCCATCGTGCCCCATCTGTCTCCATCGTGCCCCATCTGTCTCCATCCTGCCCCATGATGACATTTTGCAGGATCATGGGGCAGGAAGGAGACAGATGAGGCAGGATGGCAAAACATGTGCTGTCGAAACATATTGTGGCTTGCCACTATTAATAAAAATAAAAAATAAAAACTTTCTCCTCGCGCTCCAGCGGAGATGTTCCCTCCAGGCATTTCAAGCACGGACTCACTGGCGAATAACAATGACGTCATATGCCAGCGACGTGTGCGCTGATGTCAGCTGCCAGCCTCTGATTGGCTGGGGCTTTTAACTATTGCCATTCAGGCCCCCACAGCAATAGAGTTTAACTGAACCTGTGTCTCGGTCTCGAACACAGGTTCATTTACTGAATCCTGCCGCTGGGGGCCAATGAGCAGAAGAGAGGGGACCCGATGCTGGCCCCCTCTGCTTATCAGGCCCCATAATCCAGTAAGGGCAGTAATGCCCTGATGGCGGCCCTGATTGTCCCGATTATCTCGCATGAGAGAATATACAATAGTGTGACCCTGGTCTAATGACTATTCTCGTGGCTGTGCATTTTTTGGGACAGAGAGATCCACACCAAATCTAGGAGACATGTTTGAGTTTGGTCCAAGTCAGTGAACACACTTGCCAATCAAATTCTATGGGTCACTAAAAAAAAAAAAATCAGACAGCACATCAGACTTTTTTTTTCATATAAGAAAAAAATGATGAAACTCTGATGGTAAAAGCTGACACACTGACCAAACACTGAGGAAAATCTGATCCAGCACAGAGGGAAATCAGACTATTTTTGTGCATGTGAAAAATCGCTGACTTGTGAATGAGGTCTTAGCTTACATATGTAGATAGCAACTTCATCCACATATATTGTAATCTACATTTTCCGTGATACTTGGCGTGAAGTCCACACCAAGAACCTGCAACAAATCTGTAATATCTGAGCAAAACCTTCATGGGGTTATCTGGGACAATTTTATTGTTTTCTCACGTGGCTACTAGTCACAGCATAACTGCCATTAACCCTTTCTTACTAAGATTATTTCAGGAAGGTTATTTTCCCTACAGCACAAAACTGGTAATTTCTCTTACAGCACAAAACTGTTACCTGTGGATTCACTTTCTTCTACCGCGATATTATAACAGTGTTTCTTTTCCAGGTACTTCCATGCTTCCACACCTAGTTCACGTTACTTTTACTGAAACAGTTTTTATTACTTCTTGTTCACTGTAAGCACCCTTGGATAGAATATCTTCTGTCATCTCCTATCGCGTCAAATCGTTTGACAAGTGGAATCATACTAACATTTTCCCATGTATTTTGTATTCCACGACATATTGTTGATCTTGTCTTGTTTCGTTTTTCTATTTTATGTATACTCTAGTTATCTCCAATAAGGAAATGCTGATGAATGTCCTATGAGGGACCGAAAACGTTTAGGCTGTGTGCACACGTATAATGGTCCACTGCGGATTTTTCCGCAGCGGATTTGATAAATCTGCAGGGCAAAAACGCTGCATGATTGCTGCAGATTTATTGTGGATTTAGAGCGGATTTACTGCAGTTTTCCTGCGGATTTCACTGCGGTTTTACAACTGCGGTGTTCTATAGGAGCAGCTGTAAAACCGCTGCGGAATCCGCAGAAAGAAGTGACATGCTGCGGAATGTAAACCGCTGCGTTTCCGCGCGTTTTTTTCCGCAGCATGTGCACAGCGTTTTTTTGTTTCCCATAGGTTTATATTGTAATCCGCAGCGTTTTCCGCATCGTGTGCACATACGCTTAATTTAATCAGTAAGAAGAAATATGAATGGCACTGAGAAAAACCGCTCTTAGTACTCACTGTTAGGCCGGTTTCACACGTCAGTGGCTCCGGTACGTGAGGTGACAGTTTCCTCACCTATCGGAACCACTGACACACGTAGATCCATAAAAATCAATACATCTGTGCAGATGTCATTGATTTTTTGCGGACCGTGTCTCCGTGTGCCAAACACGGAGACATGTCAGTGTTCGTGGGAGCGCACGTATTACACGGACCCATTAAAGTCAATGGGTACGTGTAAAACACGGACCACACACGGACCTTCTCCGTGTGCAGTCCGTGTGGCGTGCAGGAGACAGCGCTACAGTAAGCGCTGTCCCCCCCACATGGTGCTGAAGCCGCCATTCATATGTTCTCTGCAGCAGCGTTTGCAGCATAGAAGATATGAATAATAGTGTTTAAAAGAAAGATCTATGTGTCCGCCGCCCTCCCACCCCCTGTGCGCCCCCCCGCTGTTCTGAAAATACTCACCCGGCTCCCTTGCAGTGTCCTGTGCTGGCCGCCCCTTCTACTGTATGCGGTCACGTGGGGCCACCGATTAGAGTTATGAATAGGTGGCTCCACCTCCCATAGGGGTGGAGCCGCCTATTCATGACTGTAAATGAGCGGCCCCACGTGACCGCATACAGTAGAAGGCGCGGTCAGACCAGGAAGCATTGACAGCCAACGAGGGAAGCGGGTGAGTATTTTCAGAACAGCGGGGGGGCGCACACATAGATCTTTCTTTTAAACACTATTATTCATATCTTCTATGCAGCAAACGCTGCTGCACAGAAGATATGAATCGCGGCTTCAGCACGATGCAGTACACCACACACTCCGTGTGGTACCCACTCGGCACACGGGCGGCACACGTGTGCCGCACGTATGGCCTACGTGAGCTCACGGGCACATGGACACGGATAACTCCGGTACCGATTTTTTCCGGTACCAGAATTATCTGGACGTGTGGGACAGGCCTTAAAGGATGAATGAGCTCTGAATCACGGACACATTCCAGAAACCTTCACCTTGCTGGAGGTGCTTGCTATGAAGAAGGTGCATACAAAGTCCAATAAAACAAGAAAAAAGCAGCAGCACTCCAATTGTTGGTAAAAAAAACAACCTTAGTCCTTTATTACATAATAAAGATCATGGACAAGGTATTGCGGGTAAAACAAGTGCAGATTATGCAGGCAATAGGACGACGGCCGTTTCACGCAATAAGCGCTTCCACGGGTCTGTTGTTTCACCAACAATTGGAGTGCTGTTGTTTTATAACACTTAATTTAATCTATTTGGTCTGGATGCACAATAAAGAAGGAATCATTTTTTTCAAATACTGAGTGCCAAGTAATTTTTTTGCCTAAGATCTGACTGGCGACAGCTCAGAGATCACAGACCACTCCTGGCGATTCTGCTGCTTCACATCAACATAGTAGCTGCTTCTGTTTGGAGCTACACTGTCAACTAGGTGAGACTGCTGATGTCATGCTGATTGACACCCAGCTCCCCCTAGTTAGACAGCGGGGATCAGACTGTCTATCAGCATGACATCAGCAGTCACGCCACGGCCCATCAACTGAGCAGAAGAAAAGCAGCTGCTCTGTCTATGTGATGCCAATGGAAACAGCAGAATCGATTACAGGAGTGGTATGTGACCTCCCAGGGCCAGTAGAGATTGGCACCGGGCACAACAGACAGGTAGTTAGCAACTATATGGCTGTTAGTCCTTGGCCCATAAGAGATATAATAAACCTAAATAACAGTGGCATAGAGTGCAATGGACACTGTTGCAACATTTGGACCAGGGCCTCCCAGCATGTTGGTCAGATGTATGGGCCCTCATAGCATTCTAAATCCTATAAGGAAATATGTGTTTCCCCTCCCCCCCCCCCCCCCCTTTCAACATTATACAGTAATGTCCCCTATCCTGGGTTCATTCTGGTATTTATGTCCCTCATCCTGGCCCCATCCTGACATATATGCTTCCAATCTAGGGAAATATGTTCCCCATCCAGGACCTATCCAGGTATATAGGTATATACTGTATGTTCCCTATCCTGGGTCCATCCTGGTATATATGCCTCCAATCCTGGGCTCATCCTGGTATATATGTCCCCAATCCTCATATATATGTTACCAATCCTGGTATATGTCCCTCATCTTGGCCATATTCTGGTATAGATGTTGCTTATCCTGGACCTCATCTTGTTATATATGTGCCCCATCTCTATCCTGCCCCAAGATCCTGCACCGTGTATCTCCATCCTTCCCCATGATCCTGCTCCAGGTGTCTCCATCCTGCCCCATCTATCTCCATACCTCCCTATCTGTCTCCATCCTGCCCCATGATACTGCACCACATGTCAGCATCCTGCACCATATCTCCATCCTGCCCCATGATACTGCACTATGTGTCTCCATCTTGCCCCATGCTCCTGCCCCATCTGTCTCTATTCCTCCCTATCTGTCTCCATCCCTCCCTATCTATCTTCATCCAGCCCCATGATCCTGCTCCATGTGTCTCCATCCTGCCCCATCTGTTTCCATCCTGCCTCATCTGTCTCCATCCTGCCTCATCTGTGTACATTCTGCCCCATGTCTCCATCCTGCACCATGTCTCTCCATCGTGCCCCATCTGTCTCCATCCTGCCCCATCTGTCTCCATCCTGCCCCATGTTCCTGCCCCATCTGTGTACATCCTGCCCCATGTCTCCATCCTGCCCATGATCCTGCACCATCCGTCTCCATCCTGCACCATGTGTCTCCATCGTGCCCCATCTGTTTCCATCCTCCACCATCTCACATGGTGCAGGATCATGATGCAGGAAGGAGACAGATGGGGCAGGAAGAAGACACATGTTCCATGTGGCTCCATCTTGCTGCACAAACATTTTGAGGCTGCCGCTTTCAATAAAAATAATAATAAAAAAAACACTTTCTCCTTACCTGGCCGCGTTCCAGTGGCGATGTCCAAGCCAGGCATTTCAAGCGGGGACTCGCCAGCGAATGACAATGATGTCATACGCCGGTAACGTGTGTGCTGACGTCAGCTGCCAGCCTCCTATTGGCTGGCGGCTTTTAACTATTGCCGTGCGGGCCCGCAATAGAGTTTAACTGAACCTGCGTCTCGGACGCAGGTTGAGTAACTGCACCCACAGAATCCTGCAGAATCCTGCAGCTGGGGCCCGGTGAGCAGAAGAGAGGGGGCCCGATGTGGACCCCCTCTGTTCACCGGGCTCCATACGCCATTCAGAGCAGTAGTGCCCTGATGGCGGCCCTGAGGATACGGTCACACAACCATATTTTCAGTCTTATAATAGTATTCTGTGTATGAAAAAGCAGACAGCATTCAAACCAATATTATTCAACGGGGCAGAGCAGATGAGCAATTTTTTTCACTGACCGAATCTGCGTGTGAAAAAATGGCGACAAACACGAGTTTAGTCTGTAAATCGAAGGAGACTCTACTGTTCTAATCTATGGGTGTGAAAAAATACTGACGCCATGCGGAGCCACAGTGTAGCATTCAGTTTTTATGGATACATTGTAATTCTGTAAAAAAGAAAGTGTAAAGGGTCTTGTAAATAATTAATAGCTGCTTCTGTAAAAACAAATTTGAATGTTTTTTTTAGATGCTCGTGTGAACCTACCCTCACTTTGATCTTTGTTTAATTAATTAAAAGGCTAGTAATATTACTATAAAAATAAATAAATTAACATATTTGGTATTAATGCATTCATAAAACTCACCTATTAAAATCTGAAATTAATTAACCTGATTGGTGAACAAAAAAAATAAAAAAAATAAAAACGCCAGAATTACAGGGTTTTTTTCTTACCATGCCTCCCTAAAAAAATACAATAAAAAGTAATTAAAACATCTTATGTCCCCCAAAATAGTATCATTGCAAACATCAGTTTGGTGACAAAAAAACACATTATTTTCTACAAACTTCAGAATTTTTGTTCACTTTAAAAAAATAAAAAGGAAGTTTGCTATCACCATAATAATACTGACCTAGAGCATACTGACCTACTGACCTCGGTTCCCAGGTTATTTTTACAACACAATGAACGCTGTAAAGACAAAACTCAAAAAACGAATTCAGAATATCATGTTTTTCACCATTTTATCGCATTGAATTATTTCCTTTGTTTTTCGGTAGATGATATGATAAAAAGAACGGCGTCAATCAATAATACATATCTCAAATGGCTTTGTTGATGGAAAAATAAAGTTACAGCTTTTGTTAAAAGAGGACGAAAAAAAATAAAAGCTATGTGCACACGTTGCGGATTCGTGTGCAGATTATTCCGCGCAGAATTTGAAAAATCAGCAGGTAACACGCCCTGCTTTTAACCTGGGGATTACCTGCGGATTTACGGCAGTTTTTGTGCGGTTTTCACATGCGTTTTTACACCTTCGGATTCCAATTATAGAGCAGGTGTAAATCGCTGCGGAATCCGCACAAAGAATTGACATGCTACGGAAAATAAACCGCAGCATTTCCATGCGGTTTTGGTTTTCCATAGGTTTACATGGTACTGTACAACACATGGAAAACTGCTGCGAATCCGCAGCCAAATCCAAAACGTGTGCACAAACCCAAAGAGTGTAAAAAGTTTTTTTTGTTTTTTTTATAACCACAAATGGATTGGTTGATTGGGTAACAGTGGTTTTGATTAGCAGGTTTTTTTATTTATTTATTTTTGTTTTGGGTTTTATTCATTTTTTATGTATGTTTTTATTTCACATAGTGTGTGGATGACCAGGTCATAAGACCTTCGGGGGCATTATTAGGAGAATTTAATATTCCATATATATACTGTGTGTGTTATATATATAATTAATCTTTTTACTTGAGCAATTCGGTTAATGAACCATGCCCACCACCATATTCACAAACAGAGCGGCCAACCCTATCTAGCCAACATTCCCTCACATCATACAGGTGACCTCACAGCTACTAGGTAATGAGAGAGCGTTCTACCTGTCATAATGGCCTCAGGGTGTAGGACATTCTACTGGCAGCCCACAAGTTATTAGCAACCCGCCTGGTACCATCAAGACATCATGGCTTCTCACAAGAAAAGCAGGAGATCCTATCCCAGAAGGAGAAGGACTCGCAGACCCCATAAAATGGGTAAATGTTATTGAGCCTACACTAAACAGTATAACCTCCATTATAATGCTATACATGTAATTCTTGGCAATGGGCAACCTTATATTAATACATTGGCTTCTTCTAGGTCATAAACGTAGACACCGTTATTACTCCAGAAGGCGGATGTAGCAGAACCAGGAATAACCCCTTACTGCTGTCACCGATGACCACTTCTCTCCAGATCGAGTCCACTGGGGAAGTTGAAAACAAGAAATTCAGAACTTCATAATCTGTCAATAAATCAGCATAAGGGCACCGGCATGAAATAAACGACCATGAGCAGATTGCAGTCTCTTCTCTTAGTTTTATAGAACTAAAATTATTTAGATAAAATAAGGTAAAACAGGACTAACAGTGGATATAAAAAGAATCATTTTAGAATTTTTTCCACTTTTAAAGTCACCTGTAATCTGTACAAATCCACTGCAAAACAAACTGAAATCTTTTTGGATGGAAAAATAAAAAAATAAAATTAACCCCTTTCTGACCTCGGACGGGATAGTACGTCCGAGGTCAGAACCCCCGCTTTGATGCGGCCTCCGGCGGTGAGCCGCATCAAAGCCGGGACATGTCAGCTGTTTTGAACTATTAACTAGTTAAATGCCACTGTCAAACACAGACAGCGGCATTTAACTACCGCTTCCGGCCGGGCGGCCGGAAATGAGCGCATCGCTGACCCCCGTCACATGATTGGGGGTCAGCGATGCTTCTGCATTGTAACCATAGAGGTCCTTGAGACCTCTATGGATACTGATCCCGGCTAGCTATGAGCGCCACCCTGTGGTCGGCGCTCATAGCACACCTGCATTTCTGCTGCATAGCAGCGATCTGATGATCGCTGCTATGTAGCAGAGGCGGTCGAGTTGTGCCAGCTCCTAGCCTCCTATGGATGCTATTGAAGCATGGCAAAAGTAAAAAAAAAGTTAAAAAAATGTGAAAAAAATAAAAAATATATAAAAGTTTAAATCATCCCCCTTTCGCCCCATTCAAAATAAATCAATAAAAGAATCAAACCTACACATATTTGGTATCGCCACATTCAGAATCACCCGATCTATCAATAGAAAAAAGCATTAACCTGATTGCTAAACAGCAAAGCGAGAAAAAAATTTGAAACGCCAGAATTACGTTTTTTTGGTCACTGCGACATTGCATTAAAACGCAATAACGGGCGATCAAAAGAACGTATCTGCACCGAAATGGTATCATTATAAACACCAGCTCGGCTCGCAAAAAATAAGTCCTCAACCGACCCTAGATCATGAAAAATGGAGACGCTACGGGTATCAGAAAAAGGCGCAATTTTTTTTTCCCCACACTTTTCCCCTTTTATACCCACACCCCCCCCACTACCAAACCCCTCCCTATGCTCCCCTTTTACCCAATCATCCTACTCAGGCCCAATTTCAAATCATGCCTTATGTCCAAGCACAGTCATGGGGGGCCTACATTGAGCTGTGCCTATTCCTGCCCCTCCTTGACGTGTATGGCCAATATGGCTCCTTCTTACCCATAAAAACATCACCCACCACCCCGTGCGCTCAGAAACCCAAACTTCAAATAAAAACAAAACACAATAGCTTCTTTTGGATAATTTTGGCCACAGCGGCCAGTTTATTAACAAACATTTTCTTTAAGCATTAACATACATTTTATGCAAAATTCGAGGGGAGGGCTCCTGAGCCCACCAGGAAAAAATTCTGACTTAAAATATTTTGGCAAAACCAAAAGCAGAACTTACAGTAAACACCTCAAATTACCCTCAGCCGTACCACCAGCTCGAGGGCACCATAATTCCTGTTCCGGGAACAAATTAACCACCACCAGCTCCCACGGTAAAAACCCCTTCCAGAGCCTGTAACCAAAATGCCAGAACAACCAACCCATTTACCTGTCCGGAATTTCCTTCAAATTCCTTCCCCGCTTAATCCGCATCAACTCCAAGAACCCCACCCCCCGCCACAAACTCACAGCCCTGAACACCTCAGTGAGTGCCCCAACGCCATCATAGCTCTCTCAATTCCTTCCTGTATTGACAGGGCCCACAAATCAACGCCAATCTCATTCAGGTGAACCCTGTCCTCCCTCCAAAAATTACCAACACCCGCCTCCAAATCAAAGTGCCGCACACTTATACCCCCATTCCTGGATACAAATTTCCCTACCGTCCTGTTCAACTTCACCCTAGCCCTATTGATCCCCTTAAAAGATCGCGCTAACCTCCACTTCTTACGAGGAACAATATCCGACCAGACTATTAACACCCCCGTGAACGCCTTCAACAACCGGAGAAAATCAAAAAGAATGTCTCTTATCAAGTCTGACCGGTTTGGAGCCTAAGTCGTTCCCTCCCAAATGAACCACCAAAATATCGGGTGCTCTATCCAAACGGGCAGCTGGTGAAAAATAAGAAATCACCCTGCTCCAAACCATTCCCCGAAAACCAAGCCACCGAACAACAACTTGTTCCCTACTGAAACCCAACTGCCTACCGTCCGGCCTGGCATCCAAAAACACGATACCACCAGTCCAAAAATCAACGTCTTGAGCCAATAATCCACCTGCACTAACTCAGCTACGAGACACCAACTCCCCTATTCGTAAAGCCCCGAAAAAGGCCAAAGAAAAAGTCAAACGAAACAATACCGTTTCAAAATGAGAGCAGCAAATACTTTCCAATATGCCGCCTAAACGTTCAAGGACATTGAACGATATAGGCCGGCGTCCGTCAACGCTCCTATTACCCCTCCAAAAACCTTTTAATGCTTGCCATACCAAAAAATTTTTTTGTCACATCCACCGAGCCCTCTAGCTTAAAAACAAAAGCTAAGCCGGCCACCAATTTGTTCACCTTAGAGATAGACCAGCCGGAATCCGCTGCCCTACCAACCAAACACAAAACGGCTAACAACTTGTCGTCCTCAGACCTTAACGCACCCCACTGCAACACCGAACTCTGCCAAATATTCCATGATGCTTCATATGCCGCCCAAGTCTGACTAGTAACTGAGGCCCGAATCAACCGTCCCGCTCCTCCGTAGGAATCTCCCACAAGTGCGAAGGGCATACCGCTCCTGCTGCGTCCGCTGGTGCCAGCTCCCGGAAACACTCCCACTGCAAACGAGATAAGGCATCTGCTAACGAATTTTGCACGCCAGGTACATGCACCGCTGAAATCCAAGCATTGATCTCCAAACATCGCAAAACAAGTTCTCTCACCAACTTTATCACGGGAGGCGACGATGCTGACAGCGTGGTGATCACCGACACCACACTCATATTGTCGCAATGAAACCTAATTCTGCGATTTGCAAAAACGTCACCCCAAACTAAAACTGCCACCACAATGGGAAACAACTCCAACAAAGCGAGATTTTTTGTGAGACCGCTCTCATGCCAAATGTCCGGCCACTTTCCAACGCTCCATCAGCCTGCGCAATAGGCCCGACACTGTCTGCTGCATCCGTGTAGATCTCACAATCAAAATTGTTCACCAACTGCTGCTGTATCAAAGAGCGACCATTATAGTGCACCAAAAAACTCTGCCACACCAAAAAATCGTCCCTAAGTTCTTGACGCAGTCGAATGAAATGATGCAGGGCCCATACCCCCGCCGTCGCCCTGCACGCAAAATTCAAGCGACCGAGCAAAGTTTGCAACTCTTTCAAAGTCACCTTTTTGAGCCTGACAATGCGACCGACCTCCTGTTTCAAAAACAACAATTTTTCCTCTGGCAACCGACATTCCATTTTTTCCGAGTCTATCAGAATACCCAGAAAACTCAAAACAGTGCAAGGGCCCTCAGTTTTTTCCTTAGCCAAGGGGACACCAAAAAGCTCCGCCTCCCACTCCATGGCGGCCAAAGTATTGCTACACACATTAGAATCGGGAGGACCTATAAACAAAAAAATCATCCAAGTAATGAATGACGGACGGAACACCAGCCACCTCCCTGACCACCCATTCTAGAAAGGTACTAAATGTCTCAAACAAGGAACATGAAATGGCACAACACATCGGCAGACATCTGTCTAGATAATAACCATCATTCCAAAAACAACCCAACAACGGAATACTGTCCGGGTGAATCGGAAGTAATCTAAAGGCCGACTCCACATCCGTCTTCGCCATCAAATCTCCCGTGCAGTAACTGCACACCCAGTGCACGGCCATATCAAAAGACGTATAAACCACCGAACATAACTTGCGAAATGCCATCGTTAACAGACAACCCCTTTGGGTACGACAAATGCTGTATTAGGCGAAATTTATTCGGTTCCTTTTTTGGGACCACCCCCAACGGTGAAACAATCATCCCTTCGACAGGTAAATCGGAAAAAGGACCAGCCATTCTCCCTAACTCCACCCCTTTTTTTAACTTTTCACTAACCACTGCTGCATGTAATGTGGCCGACCTCAAATTCTTAACCGAAAAAGGAACCGAATGGTCCGGGGGGGGGGAGGGGGGGGATGCGAAAACCTTCCGCAAAACCCATACTAATAACTCCCGCCTTCTCCCAGTCAGGGTACCTACTTAGAAAGGGGACCATCTTTTGAAGCCTCACCGGTGTCTCCCCCTTGACCGGCACCCACTGCCGGCTTACCTCTCGCTTTCTTAAAGCATTTAGAGGCCCCATGGGAACTTCCATTACAGTGGGAGCACATATGTTTGAACTTGCAGGCAGGGGTGGATTAAGGGTAGCCAGGGCCACGGGCTGTTCAGACACTGTGGGCCCCCTCCGGTCATGTGACGGGGTCATGTGACGGGGTCATGTTATACCCAAACCAGATTATTCCAGAAAAATGGCCGGGCCCTACTCTACTGTAACCTATTAAATATTTGTTAAAATCTGCAATACAATTTAGGTATATTTTGACCAATAATATCACATACAAGGAACAAATACCACCGCGCCATGCCCAGACCACAAATTACAACCACAGTGATCGAATAATATCACATACAAGGAACAAATACCACTGCACCATGTCAAGACCACATACTACCACCACTTGGTGACCAAATAGCACATTCAAGGGACAAATACCACAACACCATTTCCAGACCACATATTACCACCACATAGTGACTGAATACTACAATACTGATCAATAAAAAAAAAAACCACAATACTATCACCATCAGTGCCATTATACACAGGAGATCTGTACTTAGTATGCAGTGTCTGTGTAGAGGTAATACAGAGATCACAGGTGGTATTATACACAGGAGCTCTGTCTATAATGTATAGGTAATACAGTGATCACTGGTGACATTGTACACAGGACCTCTGTATATAGTATACAGTGTATAATGTCAGTGTATAGGTAACACTGACTCACCAGTGACGTCTCTAGGTGAAGTCCTTCATCTTTCATCCAGCACAGACCGCCATCACTTCATCCAGCCAGGACTCATTTCTGCAGGAAATAACACAGTTATCTCGAGCTCCGCTTAAAGAACTCATTACTTAATTTTTCACAACTTCTACATTACACCACATGGAGAAAAAAAGGCGATATAGTGTCACTCTGCACAGTAACAGGACCGCCCCCCCCCATTTAAAACAGTATACTCAAAAAATAAAAGAAATACATCACTGCAGTAATAATATCCCTTAATTAGCCCCTATGGTAATAATATTCCCACACCCTGGCCCCGTGTGTCTCATTCCTGGCTCCAGCCATATGTTCTCCCATCCTGCACTCATGAGTATCCATTCTACCCCATGTGATCTCCCCTTCCTGCCCCATCTGTCTCCATCGTATCCATCCTGCCCCATCTGTCTCCATCGTATCCATCCTGCCCCATGATCCAATCCTGCCCCATGTCTTTCATTCTGCCCCGTGTCTCCAATCATGCCCCGTGTCTACATTCTGCCCATGCCTCCAGTCCTGCCCCCAGTGTGTCCAGCAATCTGCCCCAGTGTGTCCAGCATATTACCCCCAATGTGTCCAGCAATCTGCCCCAGTATATCCAGCATATTGCCCCAGTATGTCCAGCAATCTGCCTCAGTGTGTCCAGCATTGCCCCCAGACAGTGTCTCCAGCAATCTGCCCCAGTGTCTGACTCTAGCATATTGCCCCCGGTGTGTCCAGCATTGCCCCCAGTGTGTCCAGCAATCTGCCCCAGTGTGTCCAGCAATCTGCCCCAGTGTGTCCAGCATATTACCACCAGTGTGTCCAGCAATCTGCCCCAGTATGTCCAGCATTGCCCCAGTGTGTCCAACATATTACCACCAGTGTGTCCAGCAATCTGCCCCAGTATGTCCAATTGTCCAGCATTGCCCACAGTGTCCATCATTGCCCCAGTGTCTCCAGCATTGCCCCCAGACAGTGTGTTCAACAATCTGCCCCAGTATGTCCAGCATATTGCCCCAGAGTATCCAGCATTGCCCCCAGTGTGCCCAGCAATCTGCCCCAGTGTCTCCAGCATTGCTCCAGTGTCTCCAGCATTGCTCCAGTGTCTCCAGCAGTGCTCCAGTGTCTCCAGCAGTGCCCCAGTGTGTCCAGCAATCGTCTGCCCCAGTGTGTCCAGCAGTCTACCCCAGTGTGTCCTCCAGCATTGCCCCAGTGTGTCCAGCAGTCTGCCCCAGTGTCTCCAGCATTGCCCCAGTGTCTCCAGCAATCTGCCCCAGTGTCGCCAGCATTGCTCCAGTGTCTCCAGCATTGCCCCAGTGTCTCCAGCAATCATCTGCCCCAGTGTGTCCAGCAGTCTACCCCAGTGTGTCCTCCAGCATTGCCCCAGTGTCTCCAGCATTGCCCCAGTGTCTCCAGCAATCTGCCCCAGTGTCTCCAGCATTGCCTCAGTGTCTCCAGCAATCTGCCCCACTGTCCCCAGCATTGCCCCAGTGTCTCCAGCAATCTGCCCCAGTGTCTCCAGCAATCTGCCCCAGTGTCTCCAGCATTGCCCCCAATGTGTCCAGCAATCTGCCCCAGTGTCTCCAGCATTGCCCCCAGTGTGTCCAGCATTGCCCCAGTGTCTCCAGCAATCATCTGCCCCAGTGGGTCCAGCAGTCTGCCCCAGTGTGTCCAGAATTGCCCCAGTGTGTCCAGCAATCTGCCCCAGTGTGTCCAGCATTGCCCCCAGTGTCTCCAGCATTGCCCCAGTGTCTCCAGCAATCTGCCCCAGTGTGTCCTCCAGCATTGCCCCCAGTGTCCAGCAATCTGCCCCAGTGTCTCCAGCAGTGCCCCAGGCCCCCCGGATTGCCGTTCACAAACAAAAAAACAAAACAAAAAAAAAACGAGTTCTCCTCACCTGACCTGTGTGCTCCAGCGGCGAGCTCCCTCCAGCAGCGCACACTCGCCGGCGACTGACAATGACGTCAGACGCCGGCGACGTGGGCGCTGCGGCCGACTTCAGCTGCCAGCCTCCAATTGGCTGGCAGCTGTTCTTAACTATTGACGTGCGGGCGCTCGCCCGCACGTCAATAGGAAACCGCCGCAGCGCCGGAAGGGGCCCGGTGAGCAGATGAGAAGCGATGCGGGCCCCCTCTCTCTGCCCACCGGGTCCGGGGGCACATGAATGCCGGCGGGCATTCACAGTACTCGGGCGGATTATCAGAGGGTCAATCTGTGCGGTAGCCCAGGGCCCCCCCACACCACTGGGCCCTGGGCTACCGCCCATATTGACCCTCTGATAATCCGCCCCTGCTTGCAGGTATTTCCGTACTTGCACTGGCCCTCGTTAAATTGCCAGCACGTTCCTGATTTTTCTTTTGCTCCCTGTGACCCCTGACCACTACTGCCATGTCCTGCCTGCTGGGTGCCACTCCCCCCGCTCCCGTGAAAGGACTGCCCGTACCTGACTGGCACCATCACTTTTAACCAAAGTCCTATGTCTTTCTGGTCCCACCGTATCTCAAGCCTGACGATCTTCCTCTGCCTAAACTGTTCATCATAACGCAACCAGGCCTGCCCGCCATAAGTACGGTGCGCTTCCCCAATCGCATCAAGATAACAGAATAAGCCGGAACAATTTTCAGGAGACTTCTCGCCTATTACTCTCGCTAAGATCGCAAACGCATGCAACCAATTAGTAAACGTCTGTGGGATAAGTCTCCACCTCCTCTTTTCTTCATCCTCCTTCTTACTGTCATCCTTTTTTCCCTTGTCCAAATTAAACTTCTCTAATGGGAGTAGGGAAAAAATCTCCACATAGTCGTCTCGCCAAATTTTCATCTTAACCTCCTTCTTCAAATGAGCCCC
Organism: Ranitomeya variabilis; assembly: GCF_051348905.1. Lineage (NCBI taxonomy): Eukaryota > Metazoa > Chordata > Amphibia > Anura > Dendrobatidae > Ranitomeya > Ranitomeya variabilis. The sequence goes on from NC_135235.1 coordinate 121,648,149, forward strand.
TAACGGCCCTTCAAAACACACATACTCCTCACCCTTAGCCCTATCATCCAACTTCACCGTGTCTCCTTTATCTTTTTCTGTTTGCACGGATACGGACACACCGGACACCGACGGCGACTGTTCAAGCACTACCGGTCCACCTTGATCAGTTATCTGCTGCGCCACAACGCCCGCCCCCGGGAGCCATGCCCTGACCAGTGGTGCCACCGACTCCCTCGCTGCCCCACTCTGCAATCTGCTCAAAAGTTGCGACACGCTAACCAAGATGTCTCGCAGCCCGGGCTCGACCAACGCGCCATTACCTCCTAACTCCGTCACCCTCCCACTTGACGCCTGATGACCCCTAACCTCCGCTGCTAAAACCCCCATGGGCAACAAAACTGGACATGGATTGATACTCACCGAGCTGCGCAGGTGCTGTGTCCCTGCAGCCGTATGTCCCGAGTCCCGCCGCTCCCCATCGACCTCTGGATCATTGTCAGAAGAAGAGTCTTCAGCGCAGCTGTGCCGCTCCCGGCCCGCGCCCCTGGCCTCCATGTCACCAGGGGGGAACGGAGCATCTGCCGTGCCTCGTCCGACCGACCTTCTCCTGGATCTGGACCGCGCTTGCTCTGCAGGCCGTGGATCCCTAACCGGCCCTCGTCCTCTGCCAGCCAGTGGGGCCCCACTGCCAGCCGCGCCTCCCGTCCGGTGCCCATCCTCTAAGCCTTGCGGCCGGGACGTCCCCTGTGCCGCTGTAGCCGCCAGAGTCCTCCTGCCCACACTCCTGCTGACAGGCCCCGATGCTGCGGCCGCACTGCTGGTGCCGCTCCTGGAGTCCGGTCTCCTCCCAGCACCTCCCCGGGTCCTCAGTGCGGCCTGCTGAGGTGCCGCAGGCCTCACTTCCTCCGGTGCGGCCCTTGTTTCCTGCGCAGCCCTCTCCACTGCTGCGCTCTTGGGACCTGCGCCAGCCGGCCGGCGAGGATTCCTGCCGGAGGGGGCACAGCGGGGGTAAGCCGCGCCGCTGCACCCAGCCTCCGCAGGGTCCCCGGAGGGGCTCCTGGGCCTGCGCCTACTCACCTCCGGTGAGAGTCTCTGAGGGGGCCTCGTCCGTCTGCCGTGCCTGCTGCTGGTGTCCTGGCCTCCTGCGTTACCGAGCAGCGAGGCGAGCTGCTCCTCCAACCATCCTCCCCTTCTGGACCTGGCGACATCTCTCAGGCGCCCCACCAAGTCATCCACCGACTCCATACGAAAAACAGGTAATCCGACAGGCTGTGTGGTGAGGGGGGGGAGGGGCTTCTCTCTCTCTCTTTACTCCGGCTTGTTCCGGTGTCAAGTGACACCTTTCTCGCACTTTTCCCCTTTTATACCCACGCCCCCCACTACCAAACCCCTCCCTATGCTCCCCTTTTACCCAATCATCCTACTCAGGCCCAATTTCAAATAATGCCTTATGTCCAAGCACAGTCATGGGGGGCCTACATTGAGCTGTGCCTATTCCTGCCCACTCCTTTCCTGCTTCCTGCCGTGCTTCGTCTCTCTCACACAGACAGCAGCGCCGCTGGATGACGTCATCATTCAGCGGCCGGCTGTGCCAGAGAGAGGAAGCTGCCGACGGTGATGCTTCAGCTGCGGGAGAGCGTGCGGACAGGTGAGAGGTGCCGTGTGTGTGTCTGTGTGTGTGTGTGCGTGCGTAGCGCTGCAGGGGAATGTGCAGAGAGGTAAATGGTGTTGTGTGTATAGAGGGAGGAGACGGCAAGGATGGGGTGACGGAGAGGGCAATGATGGGTATGGTGGGGAGGAGGAAATGATTGAAGTGGAAGAATGGGCAATGATGGGGAGGGTATAGAGCAGGGGTCTCAAAACTGCATTCCTCGAGGGCCTCAAACCATGCATGTTTTCAAGATTTCCTTAGCATTGCACAAGGTGCTGGAATCATTCTGTGCAGGTGATTAAATTATCACCTGTGCAATACAAGGAAATCCTGAAAACATGACCTGTTTGCAGCCCTCGAGGAATGCACTTTGAGACCTCTGGTATAGAGTGTACATACTTATGTATAACACAGTCCCTTAGTGTATAGTGCACTCACTTATTATATATAGCACAGTCCCTTAGTATATAGTGTACTCACTAATTCTGTATAAACACCATCCTTTGTTACATAGTTTACTCTTTTATCATGTATAACACCATTCCTTATTACGGACCATTCTCTTCAGTTATATATGGTGCCGTCCCTTATTATATAGCTTCCTCTGCTGTTATGTACAGTGCTTTCTCTTACATAGTGTATTCTTGTTATTTTGTTATTCACAGCGCCCTCTTTTATTACATAGTCCCCTCTCCTTTTAGATATAAAATGACTGCTGATGGAGGAGCCGGTGACCAGACGACCAGACCATCAGCTCCTCCATTAGAAAAGAAGCTTTCCTATGCTCTATCAGCCATAATTGCATTATACAGTTAACAAGAGAGGATGGTATGTAATAAAAAACAGGGCTCTACATAATCCAATATGTAAGGGACGGTACTGTACATAACAAGAGAGGGCACTGTAAAATAAGGGACGGCAATATACATAATAAATATATACACATGTATGTGTGTGTGGAGATATATATATATATATATATATATATATATATATATATATATATATACACACTATAGCTTTTTCGCCACATATTTCTTGCACAGGGTCCCCAGGCTGTCAGTGACCGCCTCTGCCTAGGCATCAATTGTACTCGCATCTTACAGAAGCGAGAATGCACTTGAGGCTCTGACTGCCGGGTCAGAGCAACGTGAGCAACGTGATCAGATCATGCGATCATGCTGCTGACGTCACTCACTTGCGCTGGTAGAGGTGAACACTGGTGGTAAGTGCTCCAGCGGAGCTGAAAACACCGAAGATTAAGTGCACGGGGTGGGACAATTTAAGTGGGGATGGGGAGATTTATTGTGTGTGGGGAGAATTTGATTGGGGATAGGGGGATTTATTATGTGTGGGGAATATTGGAGTGGGGATGAGGGGATTTATTGTGTGTGAGGAGAATTTGAGTGTGGATGGGGGGATTTATTATGTGTGAGGAGAATTTGAGTGTGGATGGGGGGATTTATTATGTGTGAGGAGAATTTGAGTGTGGATGGGGGGATTTATTATGTGTGGGGAATATTGGAGGAGGGATGAGGGGATTTATTGTGTGTGGGGATAATTTGAGTGGGAATGGGGGATTAAGGGTATGTGCACACGTTGCGGATTTGGCTGCGAATCTGCAGCAGATTGGCTGCTGCGGATTCGCAGCAGTTTTCCATCCGGTTTACAGTACCATGTAAACCTATGGAAAACCAAATCCGAAGTGCCCATGGTGCGGATAATACCGCGCAGAAATGCCGCGCTGTATTTTCCGCAGCATGTCAATTCTTTGTGTGGATTCCGCAGCGGTTTACACCTGCTCCTCAATAGGAATCCACAGGTGTAAAACCGCATGTGGAATCCGCACAAAAACCACAGGTAAATCGGATTTTGCAAAAACAGGGCCGAAAAATCCAAACAGGAATCCGCAATGTGGGCAAATAGCATTGTGCGGATTCCACAACGTTTTACACCTGCTCCTCAATAGGAGTCTGCAAGTGGTAAAAAGCAGGTGAAATCCGAACCAAAAACGCTGGAAATCCGCAATAAATCGGCGGGTTATCTGCTGATAAAACACAGTGCATTTTACCTGCGGATTTTTCAAAAATGGTGCGGAAAAATCCGCACACGAATCCGCAACGTGGGCACATAGCCTTATTGTGTGTGGTGAGAATTTGAGTGAGGATGGGGGATTTAATGTGTGTGGGGAGATTTGTAGTGATGATGGGGGATTTAATGTGTGGGGAAGATTTGAGGACCCAAAATGAAGAGCAAAGGGGGAGATGGGGGGCATATATGAGGAAACAGTACAGGGCAATGGGGGCATGTATGAGAAAACAGTAAGGGGGAATGGGGGGCATGAATGAGGAAGCAGTATGGGGGAATGAGGGCATGTATGAGTAAACAGCACTGGGGTATGGGAGGCATGTATGAAGAAATAGTATGGGGGAATGGAGGGCATTTATGAGGAAACAGTATGGGGGATGGGTGCAGACAGTATGGGGAGTGAATAGGGGAATGTATGTGGACACAGTATGAGTAGCGATGTGAGAAAGGTATGTGGACAGAGTACGGGGAGTGAGGGTGATGTGATGTGTGCAGATAGTATGGGGAGTCAGGTGAGCAGTCAGTATAGAAAGTGAGGGGGTAAATATATGAGAAGACAGTATGGTGAACAGGGGTATGTGAGAGGAGACAGTATGAGGAGGGAGGGGAATAGTGTGAGGAGATTACACTTCTATCTTTAAGGGCATCATGTGGAGATTTTCTGAAAAAGAGCGGAGAAGATGGAAGTCTGCAGAGACGAGCTGTGGATGACAAAACTCATCATGGGGTCTGGACAAGGTGAAGAAAAGAACGAGAATGACTCCAGAGACGACTTCATCTATAAGGTACCTGGATGTAAATGTTATTTGTGATACTGACTAATTCTCATATTTTTATTTATGTTAGGAGCATTAAAGGGGATGTCCAGGTTTGTATTGAGTCTGCAGTCATTCTTTGTGACTGTAGACTTCTGAGTTCTCACAGTGCGCCCTGCACGCTGTCACGATTCTCTCGTGCTGGTGATTTACATACATGCAGTCATGCGCTGACTAGACATGTGTGGCATCACTTAATGAAAATGAACTGAGCGAGGCCGGGCACGTCTAGTCGGAATGTGGTCAGAAGTATACAAATCGCATGCTTGTGCTGACATGACCATCCACCGGCAAGGGAGAATCCTAAAAGTGTGCAGTGCATTAGTTGTGAGAATTCGGAAGCCTGCAATGTCAGGATTCAGCTCTGCAGGTTCCAGTCGTCACATGGACACGTCACTCATATGCGACTTTCATACTTATGGTCCTGTGACAACTAGCTGCTCTTCTTGCTTCTCTCAGTTTTTCACTGAACATTGAGAACATTAGGGAGAGGACCTCATGGGTACATGACTAAGTGTGCAAATCGCATATGTCCTTGGGAGGGGGGTGGGCGCCAAAATGAATTTTTGCTAAGGATGCCAGAAAACGTAGATACACCTCTGAATTGTACTATATGTACGGTTATGTGGAGACCATTATACTATATGCAGGGCTATGTGGGTGCCATTATACAGTTTGCAGGGCTATGTGGAAACCATTATACAATTTGCAAGGCTATGTGGAGACCATTATACTATATGCAGGGCTATGTGGAGACCATTATACTATATGCAGGGCTATATGGGGGCCATTATACAGTTTGCAGGGCTATGTGGGGACCATTATACAGTTTGCAGGGCTATGTGGGGACCATTATACAGTTTGCAGGGCTATGTGGGGCCCATTATACTATATGCAGGGCTCTGTGGTGACCATCATACAGTTTGCAGGGCTATGTGGGGACCATTATACAGTTTGCAGGGCTATGTGGGGCCCATTATACTATATGCAGGGCTCTGTGGTGATCATCATACAGTTTGCAGGGCTATGGGGCTATGTGAGGACCATTATACAGTTTGTATGGCTATGTCAAGGCATTATATAGTTTCAAGGCTATGTGGGGGCCGTTATATTGTTTGGAGGACTAATGGGGCCATTATACTGGGTGCAAGCCATTAGACAATGTAAAGGATTGTGTTGCGGTCATCATATTGTGTTGACGGTTGTTTAGAGGCCATAATAATGTGTGGAGGGGTGTAATGGCGGTTATACTGTATGGAAAACTAACGATAATAAGGGAAAAGTATGCAATAAGGGCTGTCCCACACGTCCAGATAATTCCGGTACCGGAAAAAAATCGGTACCGGAGTTATCCGTGTCCGTGTGCCCGTGAGCTCACGTAGGCCATACGTGCGGCGCACGTGTGCCGCCCGTGTGCTGAGTGGGTATCACACGGAGCGTGTGGTACCCACGCGTGTGGTACACTGCATCGTGCTGAAGCCGCGATTCATATCTTCTGTGCAGCAGCGTTTGCTGCATAGAAGATATGAATAATAGTGTTTAAAAGAAAGATCTATGTGTCTGCCGCCCCCCCACCCCCTGTGCGCCCCCCGCTGTTCTGAAAATACTCACCCGCTTCCCTCGTTGGCTGTCGCTGCTTCCTGGTCTGACCGCGCCTTCTACTGTATGCGGTCACGTGGGGCCGCTCATTTACAGTCATGAATAGGCAGCTCCACCCCTATGGGAGGTGGAGCCACCTATTCATGACTCTAATCGGCGGCCCCACGTGACCGCATACAGTAGAAGGGGCGGCCAGCACAGAACACTGTGAGGGAGGCGGGTGAGTATTTTCAGAACAGCGGGGGGGCGCACAGGGGGTGGGAGGGCGGCGGACACATAGATCTTTCTTTTAAACACTATTATTCATATCTTCTATGCAGCAAATGCTGCTGCACAGAAGATATGAATGGCGGCTTCAGCACCATGTGGGGGGGACAGCGCTTACTGTAGCGCTGTCTCCTGCACGCCACACGGACTGCACATGGAGAAGGTCCGTGTGTGGTCCGTGTTTTACACGGACCCATTGACTTTAATGGGTCCGTGTAATACGTGCGCTCCCACGAACACTGACATGTCTCCGTGTTTGGCACACGGAGACACGGTCCGCAAAAAATCAATGACATCTGCACAGATGCATTGATTTTTTATGGGCCTACGTGTGTCAGTGGCTCCGGTATGTGAGGAAACTGTCACCTCACGTACCGGAGCCACTGACGTGTGAAACCGGCCAAAGCTGGATCATCAATAGAAACTCAATGTTTATTGGTATATAAGTCAAGGCATATATTAAGAACATTTAAAAAGCCAAAAAGCTCTAACTTGTGATAACCGGACAAACCCTTAATAGAGCTAGAGTCCGCCCTATATGTCAAAATAATGAACAGATCCCAATAGCAAGTATAATAAACACCTAAAGATGAGTCCCCAGCGCTGGACCTGGGGATGTGTGACTGCAGACTTGTGAATCCTCCCAGGTCACGCACTGTGCGCTGCGAGGATTCACCATTGTCTGGGAACGGTGGTCAGGCATGCATACTCCTGGCCAGAACCCTCAAAATGATTTCAGTTTGTTTCTCAATAGATTTGTACGGATTGAGTGACATAAAAGGTGGAAAAAGTTCTGAAATGATTCTTTTTAGTATGATTTTTTTACAGGACAGAAACCTGGCATTTTAATAAGGGTGAGCAGACTTTTTATATCCAGCCTAAGCAGGGCCGTATTTGGCCTTCATGCTGCCCTAGGCACTTATTTGTGGTTGCGCCTCTTACTGACGTCACACACTGAGTCTGTGCACACGACATCTATTTAAGGCAGATGCACTCTGTAAAACGCTTTAAAAAGCGCTAAACAAACACTAAAAGTATGAACGCCTGCACTTGCTGTACACTGGTTCAGTCTTTTGAGCGTTTTTTTTAACACCTTCAGCTTTTCAAAGTCATCTATAGGAATATGCCCCCCAATCCCTATTCTAAAGTGTCAGCCACCCCTAAATTGCCAGCCTGCATAGCACCAGTCTCCAGGGGCTGGGTGGCAAATTTTAGCCTTGGGGGCAAGCACAGCAGTGGCCCATGAGTAGCGGCCCATCGTTAAAAAGGTTGTCCGATCTTAAGCTTCAAGTCTAAAGTCACTATATGTGAATCCACACATCATGTGCACACTGCGCTGTGAGGAGTCTCTGGTGCTGGTGGTGGGATCAGGCAGTTAATGTGATGCAGGGTCAGAACCACCATCAGTAGATGAATGCAGGGTCAGAACCACCATCAGTAGATGAATACAGGGTCAGAACCACCATCAGTAGATGAATGCAGCGATACAACCACCATCAGTAGATGACTGCAGGGTCAGGACCACCATCAGTAGATGAACGCAGCAATACAATCACCATCAGTAGATGAATGCAGGGTCAGAACCACCATCAGTACTGTAGATTAATGCAGGGTCAGAACCACCATCAGTACTGTAGATGAATGCGGGGTCAGAACCACCATCAGTACTGTAGATGAATGCAGGGTCAGAACCACCATCAGTAGATGAATGCAGGGTCAGAACCACCATCAGTAGATGAATGCAGGGTCAGAACCACCATCAGTAGATGAATGCAGGGTCAGAACCACCATCAGTAGATGAATGCAGGGTCAGAACCACCATCAGTAGATGAATGCAGGGTCAGAACCACCATCAGTAGATGAATGCAGGGTCAGAACCACCATCAGTAGATTAATGCAGCACCACGCTTATTATGGTGGTCAATTTCATTGTTAGATCAGCCCCATGATACAATTGTATGAGATGAACATGTACCTCCCAGTATGTCCTTAACTATAGTAAGGAGATACTGGGAGTTGTTGTTACCTTCATCATCAGACTGTGGACCATATAGGAACCTCACCTACTTATGAGATGTACTAAGCCCATTGGGGCTAAACTTTTTGGGTGTTGGCCAGTGATCCGTGGAGCGCCCCCACCGCCGCAGGGTCGAGGGGTACCCGGTACCGGGCCTCGGAGTCTCTGCTCTGGGGTTGTCACGGTGGCTAGGCCCGGTCCGTGACCCTGCCGAGGGGCGTACAGTGATAGATGTGATGGATAGTGGTGGTGGTGAGGCTGTGGTGCGATGCAGTAAATAACGAGGACACCAGGTTGCAGTCTCTTTACCTCTTTACTGAAGATCTCTGGGTCCTCAGTCCGGAATCCGGATAACCAGGCTACGCAAGTCCGGCCGGTCCAATGGCACCTCCAGAGTTCTCTTAGCAGGTGGAAATCTATGCCTTCCTTCTAGCGCTATGTGTTGCGGTCCTTCCCTGCTGTGCTTACAGAAAGTCCCCACAACTGTTGTGTCTGTTTCTTAAGTTCCCTCACAACTCGATTAGATGATGTTCTGCTAATCCTCCGTCCCTCCCTGGTGTTCTGGTTGGGACGGCACCCGTTTGACGGGTAGGCTCGGAGCTCTTCCGGGACCCTAGAGTCGCCCCTCTCCACAAGTTGCCCCCCAAGACTGCATAGGTGATTTAAGTTAGACAGCCCGCCTTAGACTGACTGCCCTGCTGCTGTTTAGAGTATTGCTTGAAGCTGGATGTTGAAATACCCTCTCGGCGTTCCGGCCACCGGTAGTGCGCCTCAGTAGGGTGTTGCTTCGGTCTTACAGCACGACCCCTACTGGTATTCTCCTATTGCTTGATCTCGTTTCTCACTCAGCACAATCTATCTCGCTTCTGGTCCTTCCTTGGGCACCGCTGCTATCCTGAGCAGGCACGGTCCCGTTACGTTCGTTCAAGTTGCCAAGCCTCTGTCAGGATCCCACCCCTGACAGAGACCCTACTGTATCTTCCCCCACAACACCCTCTGCCACAAGGTGTTGCCTGGTTCCAACCCAGTCAGCTTTCTCATCTAACTTCCTGCCTGACCCCCAGTTTACCCACTATGGTGGGGAGTGGCCTAGTGAATAGAACCCTTAGCTCCCCCCGGAGGCCCGGCTGTGAAATGTATTGGTGTCTGTGATACCTGATCAGATGAACTCCTTCAGTGCCATCAGACGCACCATAGCTCCCCATAGTGGCGGAGCCACAGTACTGCAACGACCAGGACTCTGGGGCGCTGCATCCGCAGCCCCTGTCCTCACAAGGCATGATTTTGTATTTTTGTGTGTTTTTTAAATGTTTTTAATATTTTTGTGTGGTTTACATATAGTCTAATACATTTTTATACATATTTTATGGTGATCCCTGCATGAATGCATGACGGTCACATGTCTTCTCCGTCTAAAGTGCTGCCGGCTTTTGAACGTAGGTGATTCCTCATATGTTGATTGAACTGTGCGGAGTCCAATATATTGTACAGGTGACATTTATCTAGCGGAGACGGAGCGTCTCCACAAAATAAATAGACATGCTGCAGTCCGTAAAAGACGAGCCGCACATGTGTCTCTGCAGGAAAGCAGGAGGAGTCATTGCATGCATAGTGGAGATGGGATTTCATGAAATCCCGTCCACTATGCTGTAATATCTGGACGCAGTGGGTGTACGTAGCGTCCAACACGCAGTGGGTACAGAACGTGGGAACGTACCCACACACTCTCATACACACACTCTTAGGGCTCATACTCACATGCGAGAAACTCGGACAGAGTCTCGCATGTCAATACTCGGCACTGCACCCGGCACTCAGGAGCGGAGCTGCAATGTCGGGTATTGACGTGTGAGACTTGTTCGAGTTTCTTGCATGTGAGTATGAGTCCTTACACACACACACACAATGCCATGCGGCTGCCTTTTTGGACTACTAACACCATGGCCCATTCCCTATACACAGCAAATGACAGATCTCTAATCTTGAGCAGCTCAGCTTCTGCTCCTCATCGGAGCGCTGCTCACCATTCTTCACGCCGGCCAATGCGTCCCCGCCTCTTCTGCCCCGCTCCGCGTTGCCAGCAGCACCCGACCCAGCCTGCCACTGCCAGCCTCCCCTGTTCCCCAGTATAAAACAGCTCCAGCCTCCCCAGTATATAGCAGCCCCAGCCTCCCCTGTTCCCCAGTATATAGCAGCTCCAGCCTCCCCTGTTCCCCAGTATATAGCAGCTCCAGCCTCCCCTGTTCCCCAGTATATAGCAGCTCCAGCCTCCCCTGTTCCCCAGTATATAGCAGCTCCAGCCTCCCCTGTTCCCCAGTATATAGCAGCTCCAGCCTCCCCTGTTCCCCAGTATATAGCAGCACCAGCCTCCCCTGTTCCCCAGTATATAGCAACACCAGCCTCCCCTGTTCACCAGTATATAGCTGCTCCAGACTCTCCCCTGTCACCAGTATATAGCTCCTCCAGACTCTCCCCTGTCACCAGTATATAGCTGCTCCAGACTCTCCCGTCACCAGTATATAACTGCTCCAGACTCTCCCGTCACCAGTATATAGCTGCTCCAGACTCTCCCGTCACCAGTATATAGCTGCTCCAGACTCTCCCCTGTCACCAGTATATAGCTGCTCCAGACTCTCCCGTCACCAGTATATAGCTGCTCCAGACTCCCCCGTCACCAGTATATAGCTGCTCCAGACTCTCCCCCGTCACCAGTATATAGCTGCTCCAGACTCCCCCCTGTCACCAAATTCTTCCCCCCCATCTTCAGCTCTATGAGCAGTGTAGTTTATCAATACAGTTTGGCACTTTTGGCTGTCTTAGTAATGTGATCCCTCCTTACTTAGCATTGGTGATGCAGCAGATAAATAGAAGCAACGTAGTAACTTTGGTTACTATACCTTTAAGAAGCTTTGTGGATAGCTGTAATCCGAGAAGGGGGAGCAATGAAGCACGGAGCCAGGAAGGATGATAAGGTGAAAGCACAGCGTGTACAGAGCCAGGGACGCTCTGGCAGGTAGCGTCCCTGGAAACCAGGGAAATCCAAGATGGACGGCGGCTACTGGAATGAGTGTGGCCTCACAAGGTACGGAGGCCTGGAAATACCAAAAATTCAACCCATTTCATGGGTTGTCTGACGGAGGGAGGGAAGGGGAGGTTAAAAAAAAAAAAAAGTTCTCTGTCTTGGTGCCGCCCCCTGCAGCCTGCCGCCCCTAGGCACGTGCCCTCCAGTGCCTAGTGGCAAATACGGCCCTGAGCCTAATTCCAATACATTTTTTTCCTTCAGACCTCAGTTCTTCTGCCAATATTGTATATTATTCACAAAACATATTGCATTTTATATTAACTATTGGAAACTATAAACTTTAGTGGAGACCTCCAGGGAAATATTGATTCTTCTTTTTGAAGATGAGGAGACCACTCCTGGCGATTCTGCTGCTTCACATCAACATAGTAGCTGCTTCTGTTTGGAGCTGCTCTGTCAACTAGGTGAGACTGCTGATGTCATGCTGATTGACACCCAGCTCCCCCTAGTTAGACAGCGGGGATCAGACTGTCTATCAGCATGACATCAGCAGTCACGCCACGGCCCATCAACTGAGCAGAAGAAAAGCAGCTGCTCTGTCTATGTAATGCCAATGGAAACAGCAGAATCGATTACAGGAGTGGTATGTGACCTCCCAGGGCCAGTAGAGATTGGCACCGGGCACAACAGACAGGTAGTTAGCAACTATATGGCTGTTAGTCCTTGGCCCATAAGAGAAAAATATAATAAACCTAAATAACAGTGGCATAGAGTGCAATGGACACTGTTGCAACATTTGGACCAGGGCTTCCCAGCATGTTGGTCAGATGTATGGGCCCTCATAGCATTCTAAATCCTATAAGGAAATATGTGTTTCCTCCCCCCCCCTTTCAGCATTATCCAGTAATGTCCCCTATCCTGGGTTCATTCTGGTATTTATGTCCCTCATCCTGGCCCCATCCTGACATATATGCTCCCAATCCAGGGAAATATGTTCCCCATTCTGGATCTATCCAGGTATATAGGTATATACTGCATGTTCCCTATCATCCTGGTATATATGTCCCCAATCCTCATATATGTTACCAATCCTGGTATATGTCCCTCATCTTGGCCCCATTGTGGCGTAGATGTTGCTTATCCTGGACCTCATCTTGTTATATATGTACCCCATCTCTATCCTGCCCCAAGATCCTGCACCGTGTATCTCCATCCTTCCCCATGATCCTGCTCCAGGTGTCTCCATCCTGCCCCATCTATCTCCATACCTCCCTATCTGTCTCCATCCTGCCCATGATACTGCACCACGTGTCTTCATCCTGCACCATATCTCCATCCTGCCCCATGATACTGCACTATGTGTCTCCATCTTGCTCCATGTTCCTGCTCCATCTGTCTCTATTCCTCCCTATCTGTCTCCATCCCTCCCTATCTATCTTCATCCAGCCCCATGATCCTGCTCCATGTGTCTCCATCCTGCCCCATGTCTCCATCCTGCCTCATCTGTCTCCATCCTGCCCCATGTCTCCATCCTGCACCATGTCTCTCCATCCTGCCCCATCATTCTCCATCCTGCCCCATGTCTCCATCCTGCCCCATGTCTCTCCATCCTGCCTCATCTGTCTCCATCCTGCACCATGTGTCTCCATCGTGCCCCATCTCTTTCCATCCTGCGCCATGTGTTCCCATCCTCCACCATCTCACATGGTGTAGGATCATGATGCAGGAAGGAGACAGATGGGGCAGGAAGAAGACAAATATTCCATGTGGCTCCATCTTGCTGCACAAACATCTTGAGGCTGCCGCTTTCAATAAAAATAATAATAAAAAAAACACTTTCTCCTTACCTGGCCGCGTTCCAGTGGCGATGTCCAAGCCAGGCATTTCAAGCGGGGACTCGCCAGCGAATGACAATGATGTCATACGCCGGTAACGTGTGTGCTGACGTCAGCTGCCAGCCTCCTATTGGCTGGCGGCTTTTAACTATTGCCGTGCGGGCCCGCAATAGAGTTTAACTGAACCTGCGTCTCGGACGCAGGTTGAGTAACTGCACCCGCAGAATCCTGCAGAATCCTGCAGCTGGGGCCCGGTGAGCAGAAGAGAGGGGGCCCGATGTGAGCCCCCTCTGTTCACCGGGCTCCATACGCCATTCAGAGCAGTAGTGCCCTGATGGCGGCCCTGAGGATACGGTCACACAACCATATTTTCAGTCTTAGAATAGTATTCTGTGTATGAAAAAGCAGACAGCATTCAAACCAATATTATTCAACGGGGCAGAGCAGATGAGCAATTTTTTTCACTGACCGAATCTGCGTGTGAAAAAATGGCGACAAACACGAGTTTAGTCTGTAAATCGAAGGAGACTCTACTGTTCTAATCTATGGGTGTGAAAAAATACTGACGCCATGCGGAGCCACAGTGTAGCATTCAATTTTTATGGATATATTGTAATTCTGTAAAAAAGAAAGTGTAAAGGGTCTTGTAAATTAATTAATAGCTGCTTCTGTAAAAACAAATTTGAATGTTTTTTTAGATGCTCGTGTGAACCTACCCTCACTTTGATCTTTGTTTAATTAATTAAAAGGCTAGTAATATTACTATAAAAATAAATAAATTAACATATTTGGTATTAATGCATTTATAAAACTTACCTAGCAAAATCTGAAATTAATTAACCTGATTGGTGAACAAAAAAAATAAAAAATAAAAAAACGACAGAAATACGGGTTTTTTTCTTTCTTCCCCAAAATAGTATCATTGCAAACATCAGTTTGGTGACAAAAAAACATTAATTTCTACTGAATTTCTGAATTTTTGTTCCCCACTTTAAAAAAAAAATAGGAAGTTTGCTATCACCATAATAATACTGACCTAGAGCATACTGACCTACTGACCTCGGTTCCCAGGTCATTTTTACAACACAATGAACGCTGTAAAGACAAAACCCAAAAAACGAGTTCAGAATCATCATGTTTTTCACCATTTTATCGCATTGAATTATTTCCTTTGTTTTTCGGTAGATGATATGATAAAATGAACGGCGTCAATCAATATTCCATAGCTCAAATGGTTTTGTTGATGGAAAAATAAAGTTACAGCTTTTGTTAAAAGAGGAGGAAAAAAAATAAAGGCTATGTGCACACGTTGCGGATTCATGTGCGGATTATTCCGCGCAGAACTTGAAAAATCCGCAGTTAACACGCCCTGCGTTTTACCTGGGGATTACCTGCGGATTTACCATGGATTTACGGCAGTTTTTGTGCGGTTTTCACATGCGTTTTTACACCTTCGGATTCCAATTATAGAGCAGGTGTAAATCGCTGCAGAATCCGCACAAAGAATTGACATGCTACGGAAAATAAACCGCAGCGTTTCCATGTGGTTTTGGTTTTCCATAGGTTTACATGGTACTGTACAACACATGGAAAACTGCTGCGAATCCGCAGCCAAATCCAAAACGTGTGCACAAACCCAAAAAGTGTAAAGGTTTTTGTTTTTTTTTATAACCACAAAGGGATTGGGTGATTGGGTAACAGTGATTTTGATTAGCAGTTTTTTTTATTTATTTATTTTTGTTTTGGGATTTATTTATTTTTTTATGCATGTTTTTATTTCCAATTTATTTCACATAGTGTGTGGATCACCAGGTCATAAGACCTTCGGGGGCATTATTAGGAGAATTTAATATTCCATATATATACTGTGTGTTAGGCCGGCCTCACACTAGCGAGTTTTACGGATGTAAGAGCGCAGAAATTACGTTCGTAAAACTCGCAAAATAAACGGCACAATTATTCTCAATGGGTCTAGTCCTATTAGCCGTATATTACGGTTCAGTATTATACGGCTTTCTACGGCCGTACAAAATCGCAGCATGCTGCGTTTGTCAGCGTATTGCGCAAAAAAATCGCTAATGAAAGTCTATGGGGGCGAGAAAAATACGGATTCCACACGGACCAGCAGTGTGACTTGCGAGAAATACGCAGCGGTGTTAGTGAAAAGTCGGTAATTCAATTGCCGGCTTTTCATTTCTCCTGCACAAACCCGACAGGATATGAGACATGGTTTACATACAGTAAACCATCTCATATCCCTTTTTTTTGCATATTCCACACTACTAATGTTAGTAGTGTGTATGTGCAAAATTTCAGCGCTGTAGCTGCTAAAATAAAGGGTTAAATGGCGGAAAAAATTGGCGTGGGCTCCCGCGCAATTTTCTCCGCCAGAGTAGTAAAGCCAGTGACTGAGGGCAGATATTAATAGCCTAGAGAGGGTCCATGGTTATTGGCCCCCCTGGCTACAAACATCTGCCCCCAGCCACCCCAGAAAAGGCACATCTGGAAGATGCGCCTATTCTGGCACTTGGCCACTCTCTTCCCACTCCCTGTAGCGGTGGGATATGGGGTAATGAAGGGTTAATGCCACCTTGCTATTGTAAGGTGACATTAAGCCAGGTTAATAATGGAGAGGCGTCAATTATGACAAAAAACACATTGTGTTAAAAAACACACACACACATGATTTAAAAGTATTTTAATGAAATAAACACAGCGGTTGTTGTAATAATTTATTGTTCTCTCAATCCATCAGGAACACCCTCGCTTGGAAAAATAATAAACGCACAAGATACATACCTTCTGGTGAACCGTCTCGTCCCACGAAGTAATCCATCTGAAGGGGTTAACTAATATTACAGGCACGAGCTGCGATAAACCACTCGCTCGTACCTGTAATCCCCGGGTGCTGAAAGGAAAGCTGGATCTGTACTTACATTGAGTCGCGGTGAGGCGCCCTCTGGTGGATGTTCTGAACTTTTTCCCACGCTCCAGGTCATATGAGGACATCCACCAGGGGGCGCATCACCGCGACTGAAGGAAATGTAGGTCAATGACCTACATTTCATTCATTCGCCGGGGGATTACAAACACGAGCACACCGCTGCATTTAGCAGGGCTCCTGCCTGTAATATTAGTTAACCCCTTCAGATGGATTACCTCGTGGGACGAGACGGTTCACCAGAAGGTATGTATCTTGTGCGTTTATTATTTTTCCAAGCGAGGGTGTTCCTGATGGATTGAGAGAACAATAAATTATTACAATAACCGCTGTGTTTATTTCATTAAACTACTTTTAAATCATGTGTGTGTGTTTTTTAACCCTTTCCAACAATTGGATTAATACTGGATAGGTGTCATAATTGACGCTTCTCCATTATTAATCTGGCTTAATGTCACTTTACAATAGCAAGGTGGCATTAACCCTTCATTACCCCATATCCCACCGCTACAGGGAGTGGGAAGAGAGTGGCCAAGTGCCAGAATAGGCGCATCTTCCAGATGTGCCTTTTCTGGGGTGGCTGGGGGCAGATGTTTGTAGCCAGGGGGGGCCAATAACCATGGACCCTCTCCTGGCTATTAATATCTGCCCTCAGTCACTGGCTTTACCATTCTGGCGGAGAAAATTGCGCGGGAGCCCACGCCAATTTTTTCCGCCATTTAACCCTTTATTTCAGCAGCTACAGCGCTGAAATTTTGCACATACACACTACTAACATTAGTAGTGTGGAATATGCAAAAAAAATGGGGATATGAGATGGTTTACTGTATGTAAACCATGTCTCATATCCTGTCGGGTTTATGCAGGAGAAATGAGAAGCCGGCAATTGAATTACCGGCTGTTCACAGATATCGCGCTGAATGAAATCTAAATACAGAATATATATATATATGTGTCTCAATGACATATATACAGTATATATATATATATATATATATATATATATATGTTTTCCCGAACATTTGAGCACATAAATCCATTAGATGTCGGTTTTGCAAGCCTGCGCGAAAATCTCGCAGTACGGATGCCATATGGATTACATACGGAGGATGCCATGCGCAAAATACGCTGACACACCCTGACTACGGATCAATATTTTGGGAACATTTCTCCGTATTACGGCCGTAGTACGGACGTATAATACGTGGCGTATTGTCTTACGCCAAGTGTGAGGCCGGCCTTATAGATATATATAAAATTAATCTTTTTACTTGAGCAATTCGGTTAATGAACCATGCCCCCCACCATATTCACAAACAGAGCGGCCAACCCTATCTAGCCAACATTCCCTTACATCATACAGGTGACCTCACAGCTACTAGGTAATGAGAGAGCGTTCTACCTGTCATAATGGCCTCAGGGTGTAGGACATTCTACTGGCAGCCCACAAGTTATTAGCAAACCGCCTGGTACCATCAAGACATCATGGCTTCTCACAAGAAAAGCAGGAGATCCTATCCCAGAAGGAGAAGGACTCGCAGACCCCATAAAATGGGTAAATGTTATTGAGCCTACACTAAACAGTATAACCTCCATTATAATGCTATACATGTAATTCTGGGCAATGGGCAACCTTATATTTATACATTGGCTTCTTCTAGGTCATAAACGTAGACACCGTTATTATTCCAGAAGGCGGATGAAGCAGGACCAGGAATAACCCCTTACTGCTGTCACCGATGACCACTTCTCTCCTGATCGAGTCCACTGGGGAAGTTGAAAACAAGAAATTCAGAACTTCATAATCTGTCAATAAATCAGCATAAGGGCACCGGCATGAAATAAACGACCATGAGCAGATTGCAGTCTCTTCTCTTAGTTTTATAGAACTAAAATTATTTAGATAAAATAAGGTAAAACAGGATTTACAGTGGATATTAAAAGAAACATTTTAGAATTTCTTCCACTTTTAAAGTCACCTGTAATTTGTACAAATCCACTGCAAAACAAACAGAAATCTTTTTGGATGGAAAAATTAAAAAATAAAATTAACCCCTTTCTGACCTCGGACGGGATAGTACATCCGAGGTCAGAACCCCCGTCTTTGATGTGGGCTCCGGCAGTGAGCCCGCATCAAAGCCGGGACATGTCAGCTGTTTTGAACTATTAACTAGTTAAATGCCACTGTCAAACACAGACAGCGGCATTTAACTACCGATTCCGGCCGGGCGGCCGGAAATGAGCGCATCGCTGACCCCGTCATATGATCGGGAGTCAGCGGTGCTTCTGCATTGTAACCATAGAGGTCCTTGAGACCTCTATGGATACTGATCCCGGCTAGCTATGAGCGCCACCCTGTGGTCGGCGCTCATAGCACACCTGCATTTCTGCTGCATAGCAGCGATCTGATGATCGCTGCTATGTAGCAGAGGCGGTCGAGGTGTGCCAGCTTCTAGCCTCCTATGGATGCTATTGAAGCATGGCAAAAGTAAAAAAAAAGTTAAAAAAATGTGAAAAAAATAAAAAATATATAAAAGTTTAAATCATCCCCCTTTCGCCCCATTCAAAATAAATCAATAAAAAAATCAAACCTACACATATTTGGTATCGCCGCGTTCAGAATCACCCGATCTATCAATAGAAAAAAGCATTAACCTGATTGCTAAACAGCAAAGTGAGAAAAAAATTCGAAACGCCAGAATTACGTTTTTTTGGTCACCGCGACATTGCATTAAAATGCAATAACGGCCGATCAAAAGAACGTATCTGCACCCAAATGGTATCATTATAAACACCAGCTCGGAACGCAAAACATAAGCCCTCAACCGACCCCAGATCATGAAAAATGGAGACGCTACGGGTATCGGAAAATGGAGCATTTTTTTAGCAAAGTTTGGAATTTTTTTTCACCACTTAGATAAAAAATTACCCAGACATGTTAGGTGTCTATGACCTTGTAATGACCTGGAGAATCATAATGGCAGGTCAGTTTTAGCATTTAGTGAACCTAGCAAAAAAGCCAAACAAAAAACAAGTGTGGGATTGCACTTTTTTTGCAATTTCACCGCACTTGGAATTTTTTTCCCGTTTTCTAGTACACGACATGCTAAAACCAATGATGTCGTTCAAAAGTACAACTTGTTTAGCAAAAAATAAGCCCTCACATGGCCGTATGGTCAGAAAAATAAAAAAAGTTATGGCTCTTGGAAGGAGGGGAGCGAAAAACGAACACAGAAAAACGGAAAATCCCAAGGTCATGAAGGGGTTAAAATAATGTGGTTGAAGAAATATACATACAAACCCTTAAACTAACACGTCATTGAAGTACACTTTCAATTTATTGTCGTGTTAAGTCTTTTTGGGTAGTTGTTTATCAGCATGGTACATCTAGAATTGGCAATCTTTCTCCACAAGTCTTTGCAGTGGTGCTCCATATCTGTGAGATTGTGAGGGCATCTCCTCAGTACAGCGCCCTCTTCAGGTCATCCCACACATTTTCAATTCGATTCATATCTGGGTTCTGGAAGGGCCATTCCACAACTCTCATCTTGTTCTAGAGAAGCCATTTTTTTGTTAATTTGGAGGTATGTTTATGGACATTATCATGCTGAAAGGTGAAATTAATATTTCTATTCATCTTTTTTGCACAAGACTTGCAAAATCAACTGATGTTTAGAACTGTTCAGAATTCCGTCTTCTTTGACTAAAGATCCAGTTATAGTTGCTGAGAAACAGTCCTATAGCCGTGGCATACCACTAATAGCAGCAGACCATGTGGTTGCTATGGGGCCTGTGAGTTGGTCCCCCATGGCCTAGCATTGTACATTTAACTTTATCGGCATTCTGGATGTTGATGTAGCGCCCCCACTGCCGCAGGGCCGAGGGGTATCCGGTACCGGGCCTCTGTGTCTCTGCTTCTGGGGTTGTCACGGCGGCTAGGCCTCGGCCCGTGACCCTGCCGTGGGGCGCACAGTGAATGATAGGTGTGGATGTTGGTGGTGCAGTTGTGGGGTGCAGGTCGCGGTAAATAACGAGGACACCAGGTTGCAGTCTCTTTACCTCTTTACTGGAGATCTCTGAGTCCTCAGTCCAGAATACGGTTCACCAGGCTGCGCAAGTACGGCCGGTCCAATGGCACCTCCAGAGTTCACTTCACAGGTGGAAATCGGTGCCTTCCTTCTTAGCGCTATGTGTTGTAGTCCTTCCCTGCTATGCTTACGGAAAGTACCCCACAACCGTTGTGTCTGTTTCTCGTGTTCCCTCACAACTCGATTAACTGATCTGCTAATCTTCCGTCCCTTCCTGATGTTACAGTTAGAACGGCACCCGTTTGTCGGGTAGGCCTGGAGTTCTTCCGGGACCCTAGAGACGCCCCTCTCCCGCAATTGCCTCCCAAGACTTCATAGGTGATTTAGGTGAGACAGCCCGCCTGAGACTGACTGTCCTGCCGCTGTTTAGAGTATTGCTTGAAGCTGTTTAATCAAATACTCCCTCGGCGTTCCGGCCGCCGGTAGTGCGCCTCAGTAGGATGTTGCTCCGGTCTTACAGCACGACCCCTACTGGTATTCTCCTATTGCTTGATCTCGTTTCTCACTCAGCACAATCTATCTCGCTTCTAGTCCTTTCTTGGGTCCCGCCGCTTCCCGGAGCTGGCGCGGACCCGTTACGTTCTTTTCAATGCCAAGCCTCTGTCAGGATCCCACCCCTGACAGAGACCCTACTGTCTCTTCCTCCACAACACCCTCTGCCACTAGGTGTTGCTTCGTCCAATCCAGTCAGCGTTCTCCTCTAACTTCCTGCCTGACCCCCAGTTTACCCACTATGGTGGGGAGTGGCCTAATGAATAGAACCCTTAGCTCCCCCCGGAGGCCCAGCTGTGAAATCTATTGGTGTCTGTGATACCTGATCAGATGAACTCCTTCAGTGCCATCGGACGCACCATGGCTCCCCATAGTGGCGGAGCCACAGTACTGCAACGACCAGGACTCTGGGGCGCTGCATTGATACATTTGAAAAGTAATTATGGAAGAGAGAGCCATCAGCTCCATCCTCCATCATTCTCCCTGTGCGTTTGAGCTCTGACATTTGAGAGCAGAGGTTCAGAACACGCGCTGCAGAGACCAGAGGAGTGAGGAATGAAGAGATATGAGTACTTTTATTTATTTATTTATTTTAAATAAGGCCATTATACTGTTTGGAGAGCTTTGTGCAGGCCATAAAATTGATTGCAGGGCTATGTTGGGATTGTTATACCATTTACTGGGCTATGTGGAGGCACTATACAGTTTGTAGGGCTATGTGGAGACCATTATACTATATGCAGGGCTATGTGCGGGCCATAATACAGTTTGTAGGGCTATGTGAAGGCACTGTGGAGGCTGTCCCCTTTTGAGGAGCTACCTGGGGATGCTCCAATTCTTGCAGCCGGTCCTGCACTAGACGTTGAATTGTCCGCAGCCGACGACGATGTTCTTGAACCCATGAGTACACCCCCTTCCGTGGGTAGTCCTCCTCAGGTTCCAGCGCCAGCTCTGCCAGTCCCTTCCCGGGTCGGCCAAAGAACAGAGAGTAGGGGGTGAATCCGGTGGTGCTGTGTTTACGATTGTTATACGCCCACACCAATTCAGGGACGGACTCAGTCCACTTCGCCTTCTGGTCCTCCTCCAGGGTCCTCAGCATTTGAATCAGAGTGCGGTTAAATCTTTCACAAGCCCCATTCCCCTGTGGATGATAAGGGGTGGTCCGGGACTTATCGATTTTGTACAGCTGGTGCAGCTCCTCCATCACTCTTCCGAGGAAGCAGGCCCCTTGATCAGAATGAATGCGCTTGGGACACCCGTACACCTGGATGAAGTGTTTGCAGATTGCGTGAGCCGCAGACTCGGCAGTCTGGTCCCGCGTGGGCGTCACTACGGCAAATTTAGTAAAATGGTCTATCATCACTAAACAATGCTCATAACCTTGGTGTGCTGGTCCAATTGTCAAGTAATCTATTGCCAGTAGGTCCATGGGGCCAGAAGACCTCACCGTCTCACCGTCACAACTTCTGCATTGCCGACATACTTTATCCACAGTGTTCCTTAAGTGGGGGTGATAAAATAGGCGCTGTAACCATTGGATAGTCTTTTCTGGCCCAAAGTGTGCTCCTTTCTCATGTGCTTCCTTAGCCACCTGGTCTATCATGGACGAGGGAATCACTGTCTGCCATACAAGACTGAGTTCTGTTTGCAGGAATACCTTCTGGTACAGGATACCATCCCGCAACTCGAGCCTCTCCCACTGGAGTAGCATCTTCAGTACTTCAGGTGACATGGACCTCCTCGGCTTGTCGATTGGGCATTTGTTCAGACACGACCCACCTTCTCAACTGAGCTAGCTCCGGATCCTCCTGCTGTACTCGGACCCACTCATCGCGAGGCTGGTCCAGCAAGTTCACACAGGCCTCTTCCTGTTCAATTTCCCGCGCCGCTGCCACCGTCCTGGCAGTCTCTCCAAATCCTGGAACCTCTACATCTTCCAGTTCTTCATCCTGGCTGGGTGCTGGTTTGCGATAGTTTACTCGGGAGAGGGCATCCGCATGTACATTCTCAGCTCCTCTTTTATACGAAATTCTGTATCGGAACTTGGCCATTCGGGCTACCCAGAGTTGTTCTAGGGCGCCTAACTTGGCATTCTCGAGATGGGCCAACGGATTGTTATCGGTGCGTACATGAACTTCTGAGCCAGCCAAATATTCCGCGAACTTCTCAGTCATTGCCCACACCAGCGCCAACTTAAATGAACTGTAGTTTTCTGGATTCCTTTCTGAGTCATGCAGAGACCGACTGGCGTATGCGATGACGCGCTCTTTCCCGTCCTGCATCTGCGACAGTACAGCCCCGAGGCCCTGCAGGCTCCCATCAGTGTGCAAGATGAACGGTTGTGTGAAGTCAGCGTAGGCCAGCACGGGGGCCTCCGTCAAAGCCTTCTTCAAAGCCAAGAATGCCTCCTCCTGATGCTTCCCCCACTGTATGTTCCTGTTTTTGGCGCAAGAGGGCACTCCCCTCAACAACTCCTGGAGTAGATTAGCAAGGCGGGTAAAGTCTTTTACAAAGCGTCTGAAATATCCCGTGAGTCCCAGGAACGCACGCACATCTTTCACCGTTTTTGGAGTTGGCCACTCTTGTACCGCAGCGATCTTCTCCTGGGAAGGCCTCACCCCCCTCAGCGGAGACAACATGTCCCAAGTATTCAATCTCGGTACGGAAGAGGTGGCATTTCTGGGGTTTCACTTTCACGCCATACTTCTGTAGCCGACTCAGAACTTGCTCTAGCCTCTGCAGATGCTCCTCAAAGGTGGGGGCAAAGACGATGATATCATCCAAGTAGATCAAAGTGGCCTCAAAGTTCAGGTCTCCCAGACATCTCTCCATGAGTCGCTGAAATGTTCCTGGGGCCTTTGCTAGGCCGAAGGGCATCCGGTCAAACTCATACAGTCCCATCGGAAGGATGAAAGCCGTCTTGGCGCGGTCTTGCTCAGACATGGGCACCTGCCAGTAGCCGCTGGCCAAGTCTAACGTGGAGAAATATCTGGCATTCCCTAGTGCCGTCAGGGACTCCTCTATCCTGGGCAGTGGGTACGAGTCCCGCACTGTGCAAGCGTTGAGCCGCCGATAGTCCACACAGAACCGCAGGGACCCGTCTTTCTTTCTCACCAAGAAGATAGGGGCAGCCCACGGGCTCTGATCCCTTCTTCAGCATGTGTGACAGCATTCCCTTCACCTCCTGGTACATCTGTGGGGGTATTTGGCGGTACCGTTCCCGGATTGGTGCCGCATCCCCGGTGGGTATCTCGTGGGTGATGGCCGTGGTACGTCCAAAGTCATCTTCATCTTTGGCGAACGCATCCTGAAATTTCCCCAATACAGCTTCTACCTGAGGTACCTGCTGCGGAGTAAGTTCCGAGAGCTCCGCCCTCATGCGTTCCAGTATCTGACGCCCTTCTTGCATTAATCTGGGGTCCGGAGCTGCCTCCGCCTTGACGGTCACCAGCCATGGGTCTTCTGGCCTTGCTGTCAGCTGTACCGCCTCAGTGGGGACCAACTCGTCTGGAAGGCCCAGGACTTGAGCGACTTCGCTTCTAGGGGGCAACGTTGTATCTGTCTCCCCCAAATTGATACAGCGCACAAGGACAGTTCCATCCCGCACGGTAGCCAGGGACCGTGCGACCAATATTCCTGACGGCAGCTGGTCGGCTCTGCTGGGCTCAATTTGGACTTGGACCCCCTCCAGCGGGATGCCAGCTCGTACAGGCAGGGGAAGCACTGTCTGCCCAGGGGGCAACACTCGATTGACGGAGGCGGGGACGACGACTTTGCCGAGTTCCTTTCAGTCGCTGTATGCTTCCCGGACCTGGGCGGTCCGTATCAGTTGTTGGAAGACACTTCTCTGGGGGTTTGATCGCTCCATTGTTGTAGGAACTGTTCCGGGGACTCGTTGAAAACGAGGCTTCCGAGGTCTTTTAACACATTCATGCCCAGGGTCACGGTATGGTCTTTAGCTACCTCTCCATCCACCAGTACCACTGCTCTCCTCCCGAGGTCTTTCCGCAGACTTCTATGTTCATCCATACCACCCCTGGATGTGGGGATGGTCGGCTCCACCGGGGACACCATCGAGCAATGTGGCCGGACTCTCCACAAGTGTAGCATGTAAGAGGGCTTCTCCTCCTGGTAGTTTCACCCTCCCTTCGGGGGGCAGCTTCTCTGTCTCGCACCAGAGGGCCAGGCCCCTCTGCCAGAGTTCTTCTGGTGGCCGCCATTTCTTCACGGACCTGTCTAATCTCCATTCTCAGGTCCTCCACCCACTGGGGAATATTGTCTGCGGTGGTGGTTACCTCCCCGCTCTGCACCCTTCCTACCAGCCCCGTCACTCCCTGTTCTTGTTCTCGCACACGCGCCTCACTGCCAACCTCAGAGAAAGTCATGTCTGGCTTTACTCGCATGCGCTCTCGCAGTGCCTGTTTCATCATTGCGTCACGCAGTCCTGTCACTAGCTGATCTCTGAGCACCACATCAACTGACCCTACTCCTACACCGTCCTTTCGTCTGATAGCAGTGTGAAGCTCTTGTAGGGCGTTCATGAATTGGGTCACGGTCTCCCCCTCCCGTTGTACCCGGTGAAACAGTCGCATGCGAAGTTCCCCTACGTCAGTGGGGTCCCCATGCGTTTCCTCAAGTATGCGCAGCACTTTGTCCAGGGTATCTCTCTCCCGGGGGGACCTATGCATGACAGAATCCCGCGCCTCCCCCTCCAGGGCCACCAATGCAATTTCTGCCTCCAGGGCTGGTGTCATGGGGTGCATACGCATCATTCCCCGGATACCCTCTGTCCAACTCCACAACATTACATTGTTCCCAGTGAACCTTGGCAAATTATTCAACATGGCTCCCAGGGAAATGCTAGACCTGGGAGCTTCCCCAGCTGCTTGGTCTGCCCTGTCCGCGCTACCGTGTGACATCCTGCCGACTACGCCAAATGTAATAGAATGCAGGTACTGAGTATGTCACCACGGAGCAGACAGACCAACAGTTGAGGGGTTTAATAACAGGGATATGGTTCTCCTCGCAGGGAGGAAGCAATGCAAAAATAACTAACAATAAAACAATGCAAAAATACGGGAGTTAAACAATATAACCGAATTAAGCAGGATTCCTTGAGAAAAGAACACTTATCAGTCTGAAGATGACTTGCTTGGAGGGTCGTCTTCTCCAACGTAGGCGCCGAGAAACAGTGGCACTTGACGTGCCTCTGTTGTCCGTGGGCAGAGTAGTCTCTGAGAGCCTGCTGCCTGAGGGTTTCGGGGGTTAATGTGGTATGCACAGGCTCTGAGTCTTTAACTTTTACAGCACAACCTGGAAATCGGGGCTCCGCACTGTTGTCTCTATACCAGGAAAACAGGGGCTCCGCAATGTTAAGTCTCTGTACCAGGAAAACAGGGGCTCCGCAATGTTAAGTCTCTGTACCAGGAAAACAGGGGCTCCGCAATGTTAAGTCTCTGTACCAGGAAAACAGGGGCTCCGCAATGTTAAGTCTCTGTACCAGGAGTCAGGGGCTCTGTACTGTTAAGTCTCTGTACTGATACCGCAGGGACCAGGGTGTCATAGTCTCTAAAACGGGTCTCAAAGTGCCCCTCTCCAGTCACAGCAGAGTCCGCTTTATGTACTCACGAGATACAGTCTTTCTGGGCAGTCTCTCTCTATTTGTCCTCAGACCGGGAGCTCTCTCTCTCTTCTGAAGCGCTGCTGCACCCTGCTCTGCACGCTGCTCTGTCTCCTGCGCGCATCCCTTTCCCGACCTGTGGCTGCTTCCTTTCTGTCCCAGTCTATCAGTCTCTCCCTAGGGAACCCGCAGCACAGCTCAATGGTTCCGGGCACAGAGCCAAGAAGGTAACCACCCCCAGACTCTTCTTGTGCTTTTAACTCCTTACAGTTATACCATTTACTGGGCTATGTGGAGGCACTATATAGTTTGTAGGGCTATGTGGTGACCATTATACTGTATGCAGGGCTATGTGCGGGCCATTATACAGTTTGCAGGGCTATGTGGAGACCATTATACAGTTTGCAGGGCTATGTGGTGACCATTATAATGTATGCAGGGCTATGTGCGGGCCATTATACAGTTTGCAGGGCTATGTGAAGACCATTATACTATATGTAGGGCTATGTGGAGACCATTATACAGTTTGCAGGGCTATGTGGATACCAATATACAGTTTGCAGGGCTATGTGGAGACCATTATACAGTTTGCAGGGCTATGTGAAGACTAGTGTTGAGCGATACCGTCCGATACTTGAAAGTATCGGTATCGGAAAGTATCGGCCGATACCGGCAAAGTATCGGATCCAATCCGATACCGATACCCGATACCAATACAAGTCAATGGGACTCATGTATCGGACGGTATTCCTGATGGTTCCCAGGGTCTGAAGGAGAGGAAACTCTCCTTCAGGCCCTGGGAACCATATTAATGTGTAAAAGAAAGAATTAAAATAAAAAATATTGCTATACTCACCTCTCCGACGCAGCCTGCACCTTACCGAGGGAAGCGGCAGCGTTCTTTGTTTAAAATTCGCGCTTTTCTTTCCTTTACTGAAGTCCCGGCTTGTGATTGGTCGCGTGCCGACCATGTGGCCGGGATGCAACCAATCACAGCAAGCCGTGACGTAATTTCAGGTCCTTCAGGATTTTAAAATTACGTTCCGGCGTTGTGATTGGTTGCGTCGCAGTCACATGGGCAACGCAACCAATCACAGCAAGCCGTGACGCAATTTCAGGTCCTTAAGGATTTTAAAATTACGTCCCGGCTTTGTGATTGGTTGCGTCGCAGTCACATGGGAGACGCAACCAATCACAAGCCGTGATGTCACGGGAGGCTGGACACGCGCGCATTTTAAAATGGGCGCATGTCCAGCCTCCCGTGACGTCCCGGCTTGTGATTGGTTGCGTCGCGATCAACCAATCACAAGCCGGGAGGCTGGACACGCGCGCATTTTAAAATTTTAAAATGCGCGCGTGTCCAGCCTCCCGGCTTGTGATTGGTTGACCGCGCCGCAACCAATCACAAGCCGGGACGTCACGGGAGGCTGGACACGCGCCCATTTTAAAATGCGCGCGTGTCCAGCCTCCCGTGACGTCACGGCTTGTGATTGGTTGCGTCTCCCATGTGACTGCGACGCAACCAATCACAAAGCCGGGACGTAATTTTAAAATCCTTAAGGACCTGAAATTACGTCACGGCTTGCTGTGATTGGTTGCGTTGCCCATGTGACTGCGACGCAACCAATCACAACGCCGGAACGTAATTTTAAAATCCTGAAGGACCTGAAATTACGTCACGGCTTGCTGTGATTGGTTGCGTCCCGGCCACATGGTCGGCACGCGACCAATCACAAGCCGGGACTTCAGTAAAGGAAAGAAAAGCGCGAATTTTAAACAAAGAACGCTGCCGCTTCCCTCGGTAAGGTGCAGGCTGCGTCGGAGAGGTGAGTATAGCAATATTTTTTATTTTAATTCTTTCTTTTACACATTTTTACATTAATGTTGTTTCGATACCGATACCCGATACCACAAAAATATCGGATCTCGGTATCGGAATTCCGATACAGCAAGTATCGGCCGATACCCGATACTTGCAGTATCGGAATGCTCAACACTAGTGAAGACCATTATACTATATGTAGTGCTATGTGGAGACCATTATACAGTTTGCAGGGCTATGTGGGGGCCATTATACTGTATGCAGGGCCATGTGGGGGCCATTTTACAGTTTGCATGGCTATGTGGAGACCATTATACTATATGCAGGGCTATGTGGAGACCATTATACTATATGCAGGGCTATGTTCGGGCCATTATACAGTTTGCATGGCTATGTGGATACCAATATACAGTTTGCAGTGCTATGTGAGGACCATTATACCAGAGGCGTATCTAGGGGGGATAGCTGGGGCATGTTGGGATCGTTATACCATTTACTGGGCTATGTGGAGGCACTATACAGTTTGCAGGGCTATGTGGAGACGATTATACTATATGCAGGGCTATGTGCGGGCCATTATGCAGTTTGCAGGGTTATGTGGAGACCATTATACAGTTTGCAGGGCTATGTGGTGACCATTATACAGTTTGCAGGGCTATGTGGAGACCATTATACTATATGCAGGGCTATGTGCGGGCCATTATACAGTTTGCAGGGCTATGTGGAGACCATTATACAGTTTGCAGGGCTATGTGGGGGCCATTATACAGTTTGCAGGGCTATGTAGTGACCATTATACATTTTTCAGGGCTATGTGAAGACCATTATACTATACAGGAACAGGGGGTACAGGAACGGTGACACGGACATCATACCTTATGTGAGTACAACCCTTTTTTTTGCCTAGTTTATTT
This sequence comes from Ranitomeya variabilis, assembly GCF_051348905.1. Classification (NCBI taxonomy): domain Eukaryota; kingdom Metazoa; phylum Chordata; class Amphibia; order Anura; family Dendrobatidae; genus Ranitomeya; species Ranitomeya variabilis. Next base: position 121,677,302 of record NC_135235.1, read on the forward strand.
GCATCCACAATGTGCATTGGTAACATTGGATATTGGCAGTGAGCGTACAAGTACATGCCGGTTGGCAGTGCAATAAACTTTAGCTCCTTCCATAGCATATCTGATGCTCATTGTTTTCTATGCACCATGGTCACATTTGTGACAGGATGCTACCTAATATAAGACAGGTTCTTTTGTTATAGGCATTGGTTATTTATTTATTTCTCATATAGGTTTTTCATTGATGTTATGTGGATGTATCCGCTCCATTTACATTGGAGGTTTTTTTGCTGACAATAATTGTTGTTATTATGTTGTAATTATTAATAAACATTATGATATTAATATTATTGAAAATTGTGGTTTAAGTCTTGTTGCGTGTTGTATTTGGCAATTTCAGACTTACTTTGGATTTGAGCATTATACTATATGTAGGGCTATGTGGAGACCATTATACAGTTTGCAGGGCTATGCGGGGGCCATTATACTTTATGCAGGGCCATGTGGGGGCCATTTTACAGTTTGCATGGCTATGTGGAGACCATTATACTATATGCAGTGCTATGTGCGGGCCATTATACAGTTTGCAGGGCTATGTGGATACCAATATACAGTTTGCAGGGCTATATGGAGAACATTATACAGTTTGCAGTGCTATGTGAGGACCATTATACCAGAGGCGTATCTAGGGGGGATAGCTGGGGTATGTGCCCCTGGCACAGCCGTCGGGGGGGCACAGTCGGGCCTCATAATCAGGCTGTCAGCAGTGTCTCCCCTGGTGGCTGCATTCTGCCACCCCCTGACTGAAAGTTGGCTGTTATGTGTGCCGAATGTAAAGCTGACATCCGGCACAGAGAAGCTGCAGCATGCCGGCCGCATGTGCAGGGATCTTTCCTGCTTCATGCCGTGCTTCGTCTCTCTCACACAGACAGCAGCGCCGCTGGATGACATCATCATTCAGCGGCCGGCTGTGCCAGAGAGAGGAAGCTGCCAACGGTGATGCTTCAGCTGTGGGAGAGCATGCGGACAGGTGAGAGGTGCTGTGTGTGTGTCTGTGTGTGTGTGCGTGCATAGCACTGCAGGGGAAAGTGCAGAGAGGTAAATGGTGTTGTGTGTATAGGGGGAGGAGACGGAAAGGATGGGGTGATGGAGAGGGCAATGGTGGGTATGGTGGGGAGGAGGAAATGATTGAAGTGGAAGAATGAGCAATGATGGGGAGGGTATAGAGCAGGGGTCTCAAACTGCATTCCTCGAGGGCCTCAAACCATGCATGTTTTCAAGATTTCCTTAGCATTGCACAAGGTGCTGGAATCATTCTCTGCAGATGATTAAATTATCACCTGTGCAATACAAGGAAATCCTGAAAACATGACCTGTTTGCAGCCCTCGAGGAATGTAGTTTGAGACCTCTGGTATAGAGTGTACATACTTATGTATAACACAGTCCCTTAGTGTATAGTGCACTCACTTATTATATATAGCACAGTCCCTTAGTATATAGTGTACTCACTAATTCTGTATAACACCATCCTTTGTTACATAGTTTCCTCTTTTATCACGTACAACACCGTTCCTTAAGGTACCATCACACTCAACGAGAACGACAACGATCCGTGACGTTGCAGTGACGTTGCAGCCTCCTGGATAGCGATCTCGTTGAGTTTGACACGCAGCAGCGATCTGGATCCTGCTGTGATATCGCTGGTCGGAGCTAGAAGTCCAGACCTTTATTTCGTCGCTGCTCACCCACTGTCATCGCTGGATCAGCGTGTGTGACACCGATCCAGTGATGTGTTCACTTGTAACCAGGGTAAACATCGGGTTACTAAGCGCAGGGCCGCGCTTAGTAACCCGATATTTACCCTGGTTACCATTGTAAAAGTAAAAAAAACCACTACATACTCACCTTCTGATGTCTGTCACGTCCCCCGGCGTCCACGCGCTGCTGCAGAGAGCTATCCCTGCACTGACTGTGTGAGCGCCGGCCGGCCGTAAAGCAGAGCACAGCGGTGACGTCACCGCTGTTACTGCCGGCGCCGCTGACACATTCAGTGCAGGGAAGATTAAGATTAAGATCTGAAGATTAAGTGCACGGGGTCGGACAACTTAAGTGGGGATGGGGGGATTTATTGTGTGTGGGGAGAATTTGATTGGGGATAGGGGGATTTATTATGTGTGGGGAATATTGGAGTGGGGATGGGGGTGTTATGTGTGTAGGTAGAATTGGAGTGGGAATGGGGGATTTATTGTGTGTGGGGAGAATTGGAGTGGGAATGGGGGATTAAGGGTATGTGCACACGTTGCAGATTGGCTGCTGCGGATTCACAGCAGTTTTCCATCCAGTTTACAGTACCATGTAAACCTATGGAAAACAAAATCCGCAGTGCACATGGTGTACAAAATACCGCACGGAAACTCTGCATTGTATTTTCTACAGCATGTCAATTGTTTGGGCTATGTGCACACGTTGCAGTTTTGGCTGCGGATCCGCAGCGGATTGGCCGCAGCGGATTGGCCGCTGAGGATTCGCAGCAGTTTTCCATCCGGTTTACAGTACCATGTAAACCTATGGAAAAACCAAATCCGAAGTGCCCATGGTGCGGATAATACCGCGTGGAAATGCCGCGCTGTATTTTCCGCAGCATGTCAATTCTTTTTGTGGATTCCGCAGCTGTTTACACCTGCTCCTCAATAGGAATCCGCAGGTGTAAAACCGCATGTGGAATCCGTACAAAAACCACAGGTAAATCCAAGGTAAATCCCCAGGTAAAACACAGTGTGTTTTACCTGCGGATTTTGCAAAAACGGTGCCGAAAAATCCGCACAGGAATCCGCAACGTGGGGAAATAGCATTGTGCGGATTCCACAGCGTTTTACACCTGCTCCTCAATAGGAATCCGCAAGTGGTAAAAAGCAGGTGAAATCCGAACCAAAAACGCTGGAAATCCGCAATAAATCGGCTTGTTATCCGCAGATAAAACACAGTGCATTTTACCTGCGGATTTTTAAAAAACGGTACGGAAAAATCCGCACACGAATCTGCAATGTGGGCACATAGCCTTATTGTGTGTGGGGAGAATTTGAGTGAGGATGGGGGATTTAATGTGTGGAGAAGATTTGAGGACCCAAAATGAAGAGCAAAGGGGGAGATGGGGGGCATATATGAGGAAACAGTACAGGGGAATGGGGGCATGTATGAGGAAATAGTATGGGGGATGGGTGCAGACAGTATGGGGAGTGAATGGGGGAATGTATGTGGACACAGTATGAGTAGCGACGTGAGAAAGGTATGTGGACAGAGTACGGGGAGTGAGGGTGATGTGATGTGTGCAGACAGTATGGGGAGTCAGGTGAGCAGGCAATATAGAAAGTGAGGGGGTAAATATATGAGAAGACAGTATGGTGAACAGGGGTATGTGAGAGGAGACAGTATAAGGAGGGAGGGGAATAGTGTGAGGAGACAGTATGAGGGAGTAAAGTGAGTGGGCACAGAATAGAAACTGACTAGTGGGGTGTAGCATGGAGGGACAGTGTAAGGGCACAGCCAGGAGGGGACAGTATACCAAGGAGGGAGAGTGTGACGAGAGAGTACAGTGTAAATACTGGGCCCTATAGGGGGGACACAGTATAAGAGGACTGTGTGAAGAGGGGTTGGGTATGGAAGGAAGTCGTCAGTGTAAAGAGCATGTACCAAAAGAGGGACAATGTGGGGGTCATATTTTGTGCAGACAATATAGTGAGGGGCAATTTTTTAATCAGGAGCATTATAATTACACTTCTATCTTTAAGGGCATCATGTGGAGATTTTCTGAAAAAAAACAGAGAAGATGGAAGTCTGCAGAGACGAGCTGTGGATGACAAAACTCATCATGGGATCTGGACAAGGTGAAGAAAAGAACGAGAACGACTCCAGAGACGACTTCATCTATAAGGTACCTGGATGTAAATGTTATTTGTGATACTGACTAATTCTCATATTTTTATTTATGTTAGGAGCATTAAAGGGGATGTCCCAGTTTGTAATGAGTCTGCAGTCATTCTTTGTGACTGCAGACTTCTGAGTTCTCACAGTGCGCCCTGCACGCTGTCACGATTCTCTCGTGCTGGTGATTTACATACATGCAGTCATGCGCTGACTAGACATGTGTGGCATCACTTAATGAAAATGAACTAAGCGAGGCCAGGCACGTTTAGTCGGAATGTGGTCAGAAGTATACAAATCGCATGCTTGTGATGACATGACTGTCCCCCGGCAAGGGAGAATCCTAAAAGTGTGCAGTGCATTAGTTGTGAGAATTCGGAAGCCTGCAATGTCAGGATTCAGCTCTGCAGGTTTCATCACATGGACACTTTACTCATATGCGACTTTCATACTTATGGTCCTGTGACAACTAGCTGCTCTTCCTGCTTCTCTCAGTTTTTCACTGAACATTGAGAACATTAGGGAGAGGACCTCATGGGTACATGACTAAGTGTGCAAATCGCATATGTCCTTGGGAGGGGGGTGGGCGCCAAAATGAATATTTGCTAAGGATGCCAGAAAAAGTAGATACACCTCTGAATTATACTATATGTAGGGTTATGTGGAGACCATTATACTATATGCAGGGCTATGTGGGGGCCATTATACAGTTTGCAGGGCTATGTGGGGGCCATTATACAGTTTGCAAGGCTATGTGGTGGCCATTATACTATATGCAGGGCTATATGGAGACCATTATACTATATGCAGGGCTATGTGGGGGCCATTATACAGTTTGCAGGGCTATGTGGGCACCATTATACAGTTTGCAGGGCTATGTGGGGGCCATTATACTATATGCAGTGCTCTGTGGTGATTATCATACAGTTTGCAGGGCTATGTGAGGACCATTATACAGTTTGTATGGCTCAAAGGCATTATATAGTTTCAAGGCTATGTGGAGGCCGTTATATTGTTTGGAGGACTAATGGGGCCATTATACTGGGAGAAAGCCATTAGACAATGTAAAGGATTGTGTTGCGGTCATCATATTGTGTTGACGGTTGTTTAGAGGTCATAATAATGTGTGGAGGGGTGTAATGGCGGTTTGTTGTGAATTTACCTTTTGGCTCCCTCTAGTGGCTACTAGTGATTTTACTCTGGGTATGTCTATCATCCCTTGTATGCTCACCTGGGTAGTTAGGTCAGGGGTGTTGCTATATAAGCTCCCTGGACCTTCAGTTCAATGCCTGGCAACGTTGATATCAGAGCTAATCTGTAGTGCTCTTGTCTACTGATCCTGGTTCCTGCTTGATTAAGCTAAGTCTGCTTTCTTGCTTTTTGCTATTTGTTTTTGTTTGCATTTTTGTCCAGCTTGTACATAATCTGTATCCTATCCTTGCTGGAAGCTCTAGGGAGGCTGGAGTTCTCCCCCCGGGCCGTTAGACGGTTCGGGGGTTCTTGAATCTCCAGTGTGGATTTTTGTTAGGGTTTTCGTTGACCATATAAGTTATCTTACTACATTCTGCTATTAGTAAGTGGGCCTCTCTTTGCTAAACCTAGTTCATCTCTGTGTTTGTCATTTCCTCTTACCTCACCGTTATTATTTGTGGGGGGCTTGTATCCTACTTTTGGGGTCTATTCTCTGGAGGCAAGAGAGGTCTTTGTTTTCCTCTTCTAGGGGTAGTTAGTCCTCCGGCTGGCGCGAGACATCTAGCGACCAACGTAGGCATGTTCCCCGGCTACTTCTAGTGTTGGCGTTAGGAGTAGATATATGGTCAATCCAGTTACCACTGCCCTATGAGCTGGATTTTTGTACTTTGCAGACTTGCTGATATCTCTGAGACCCTCGCCATTGGGGTCATAACAGTTTGCCAGGCCAGTATTAAATGTTAAATGCATTGCAGAAGCGGGATCATAAGAAAGAAAGTTCTGAGTTTTTTTTTTCTCTCTCTCATTTTTTTTTCTTTTCCCCTTTACCTCTGAGTGGCTTGTGTTTGCTGCAGACATGAATGTCCAGACCTTGATTACAAGTGTGGACCAGCTTGCTGCTCGTGTGCAGGGCATACAAGATCATGTTATCAGAAATCCTATGTCAGAACCTAAGATACCGATTCCTGAACCGTTTTCCGGAGACCGATTTTAAATTTAGAAATTTCAGGAATAATTGCAAATTGTTTTTGTCCCTGAGACCCTGTTCATCTGGAGACTCCGCTCAGCAAGTAAAAATTGTTATTTCTTTTTTACGGGGCGACCCTCAGGATTGGGCTTTCTCACTGGCGCCAGGAGATCCGGCATTGGCTGACATTGATGCGTTTTTTCTGGCGCTCGGTTTGCTTTATGAGGAACCCAATCTTGAGATTCAGGCAGAAAAAGCCTTGCTGGCGATGTCTCAGGGCCAGGACGAGGCTGAAGTGTATTGCCAAAAATTTCGGAAATGGTCCGTGCTGACCCAGTGGAACGAGTGTGCATTGGCTGCAAATTTTAGAAATGGCCTTTCTGAAGCCATTAAGAATGTGATGGTGGGTTTTCCCATTCCCACAGGTCTGAATGATTCTATGGCCCTGGCTATTCAAATCGACCGGCGGTTGCGGGAGCGCAAAACCGCAAATTCCCTCATGGTGTTGTCTGAACAGGCACCTGATTTAATGCAATGTGATAGAATCCTGACTAGAAATGAGCGGAAAATTCATAGACGCCAGAATGGCTTGTGTTACTACTGTGGTGATTCTACACATGTTATCTCAGCATGCTCTAAACGTCTTACTAAGGTTGCTAGTCCGGTCGCCATTGGTAATTTGCAACCTAAATTTATTCTGTCTGTAACTTTGATTTGCTCACTGTCATCGTATCCTGTCATGGCGTTTGTGGACTCAGGTGCGGCCCTGAGCCTTATGGATCTGTCATTTGCCAAGCGCTGCGGATTTGTTCTTGAGCCATTGGAAAATCCTATTCCTCTTAGGGGTATTGATTCTACGCCATTGGCAAAAAATAAACCACAGTTTTGGACACAGGTTACCATGTGCATGACTCCCGAACATCGGGAGGTAATACGTTTTCTTGTTCTGCATAAAATGCATGATTTGGTTGTTTTGGGTTTGCCATGGTTACAGACCCATAATCCAGTCTTGGACTGGAAGGCTATGTCAGTGTCAAGTTGGGGCTGCCATGGAATTCATGGAGATTCCCTGCCCTTGTCTATTGCTTCTTCTACGCCTTCGGAAGTTCCGGCGTATTTGTCTGATTATCAGGATGTCTTCAGCGAGTCTAAGTCCAGTGCTCTGCCTCCTCATAGGGAATGTGACTGTGCAATAGATTTGATTCCTGGCAGTAAGTTTCCTAAGGGGAGACTGTTTAATCTGTCGGTACCTGAACATACCGCGATGCGTTCATATATCAAGGAGTCTCTTGAGAAGGGGCATATCCGTCCTTCTTCTTCCCCTCTTGGTGCGGGATTCTTTTTTGTGGCCAAAAAGGACGGATCTTTGAGGCCTTGTATTGACTATCGGCTTTTAAATAAGATCACTGTCAAATTTCAGTATCCTTTGCCGCTGTTGTCAGATTTGTTTGCCCGGATTAAAGGTGCCAAGTGGTTCACCAAGATAGACCTTCGTGGTGCGTACAACCTTGTGCGCATTAGGCAGGGCGATGAATGGAAAACCGCATTCAATACGCCCGAAGGTCATTTTGAGTACTTGGTGATGCCATTTGGGCTCTCTAATGCACCTTCAGTTTTTCAGTCCTTCATGCATGACATTTTCCGGAAGCATCTGGATAAATTTTTGATTGTTTATCTGGATGATATTCTGGTTTTTTCTGATGATTGGGACTCGCATGTGGAGCAGGTCAGGATGGTTTTTGAGATTCTGCGTGAAAATTCCTTGTTTGTAAAAGGCTCAAAGTGTCTCTTTGGTGTACAGAAGGTTCCCTTTTTGGGGTTCATTTTTTCCCCTTCTGCTGTGGAGATGGATCCAGTCAAGGTCCGAGCTATTCATGATTGGACTCAACCCTCGTCAGTTAAGAGTCTTCAGAAGTTCTTGGGTTTTGCTAACTTCTACCGTCGTTTTATCGCAAATTTCTCTAGCGTTGTTAAACCGCTGACGGATATGACCAAGAAAGGCTCTGATGTAGCTAACTGGGCTCCTGCTGCCGTGGAGGCTTTCCAGGAGTTGAAACGCCGGTTTACTTCGGCGCCTGTTTTGTGCCAGCCTGACGTCTCACTTCCCTTTCAGGTTGAGGTGGATGCTTCGGAGATTGGGGCAGGGGCCGTTTTGTCGCAGAGAGGCCCTGGTTGCTCTACTATGAGACCTTGTGCCTTTTTCTCTAGGAAGTTTTCGCCGGCAGAGCGAAATTATGATGTGGGCAATCGGGAGTTGTTGGCCATGAAGTGGGCATTTGAGGAGTGGCGTCATTGGCTCGAGGGTGCTAAGCATCGTGTGGTGGTCTTGACTGATCACAAAAATTTGATGTATCTCGAGTCTGCTAAACGCCTGAATCCTAGACAGGCCCGCTGGTCATTGTTTTTCTCCCGTTTTGACTTTGTGGTCTCGTATTTACCAGGTTCTAAGAATGTGAAGGCCGATGCTCTGTCTAGGAGCTTTGTGCCTGATGCTCCTGGAGTCGCTGAACCTGAGGGTATTCTTAAGGAGGGAGTTATCTTGTCAGCTATTTCTCCTGATCTGCGACGTGTGTTGCAGAGATTTCAGGCTGGTAGGCCTGACTCTTGTCCACCTGACAGATTGTTTGTGCCTGCTAAATGGACCAGCAGAGTCATTTCCGAGGTTCATTCCTCAGTGTTGGCAGGGCACCCGGGAATTTTTGGCACCAGAGATCTGGTGGCCAGGTCCTTTTGGTGGCCTTCCTTGTCAAGGGATGTGCGGTCATTTGTGCAGTCCTGTGGTACTTGTGCTCGAGCTAAGCCTTGCTGTTCTCGTGCCAGCGGGTTGCTCTTGCCCTTGCCTGTTCCAAAGAGACCTTGGACACACATCTCTATGGATTTCATTTCGGATCTTCCGGTGTCTAAGGGCATGTCTGTCATCTGGGTGATATGTGATCGTTTCTCCAAGATGGTCCATCTGGTTCCTTTGCCTAAGCTGCCTTCCTCTTCTGATCTGGTTCCTGTGTTCTTCCAGAACGTGGTTCGTTTGCACGGCATTCCTGAGAATATTATGTCGGACAGAGGATCCCAGTTTGTTTCCAGGTTCTGGCGATCCTTTTGTGGTAGGATGGGCATTGATTTGTCGTTTTCGTCCGCTTTTCATCCACAGACTAACGGACAAACTGAACGAACTAATCAGACTCTGGAGGCGTATTTGAGGTGTTTTGTCTCTTCTGATCAGGATGATTGGGTGACCTTCTTGCCGTTGGCTGAATTTGCCCTTAATAATCGGGCTAGTTCTGCCACCTTGGTTTCGCCATTTTTCTGCAACTCCGGTTTCCATCCTCGTTTTTCCTCGGGACATGTGGAGCCTTCTGACTGTCCTGGAGTGGATTCTGTGGTGGATAGGTTGCAGCGGATCTGGAATCATGTGGTGGACAACTTGAAGTTGTCACAGGAGAAGGCTCAGCGTTTTGCCAACCGCCGCCGCGGTGTGGGTCCCCGACTTCGTGTTGGGGATTTGGTATGGCTGTCTTCTCGATTTGTTCCTATGAAGGTCTCCTCTCCCAAATTTAAGCCTCGATTCATTGGTCCTTACAAGATATTGGAGATCCTTAATCCTGTATCCTTTCGCCTGGATCTTCCGGTGTCGTTTGCCATTCACAATGTATTTCATAGGTCCTTGTTGCGGCGGTACGTTGTGCCTGTGGTTCCTTCTGCTGAGCCTCGTGCTCCGGTGTTGGTTGAGGGCGAGTTGGAGTACGTGGTGGAGAAGATCTTGGATTCTCGTCTCTCCAGGCGGAGGCTTCAGTACCTGGTCAAGTGGAAGGGCTATGGTCAGGAGGATAATTCCTGGGTGGTCGCCTCTGATGTGCATGCGGCCGATTTAGTTCGTGCCTTTCACGCCGCTCATCCTGATCGCCCTGGTGGTCTTGGTGAGGGTTCGGTGACCCCTCACTAAGGGGGGGGGTACTGTTGTGAATTTACCTTTTGGCTCCCTCTAGTGGCTACTAGTGATTTTACTCTGGGTATGTCTATCATCCCTTGTATGCTCACCTGGGTCGTTAGGTCAGGGGTGTTGCTATATAAGCTCCCTGGACCTTCAGTTCAATGCCTGGCAACGTTGATATCAGAGCTAATCTGTAGTGCTCTTGTCTACTGATCCTGGTTCCTGCTTGATTAAGCTAAGTCTGCTTTCTTGCTTTTTGCTATTTGTTTTTGTTTGCATTTTTGTCCAGCTTGTACATAATCTGTATCCTATCCTTGCTGGAAGCTCTAGGGAGGCTGGAGTTCTCCCCCCGGGCCGTTAGACGGTTCGGGGGTTCTTGAATCTCCAGTGTGGATTTTTGTTAGGGTTTTCGTTGACCATATAAGTTATCTTACTACATTCTGCTATTAGTAAGTGGGCCTCTCTTTGCTAAACCTAGTTCATCTCTGTGTTTGTCATTTCCTCTTACCTCACCGTTATTATTTGTGGGGGGCTTGTATCCTACTTTTGGGGTCTATTCTCTGGAGGCAAGAGAGGTCTTTGTTTTCCTCTTCTAGGGGTAGTTAGTCCTCCGGCTGGCGCGAGACATCTAGCGACCAACGTAGGCATGTTCCCCGGCTACTTCTAGTGTTGGCGTTCGGAGTAGATATATGGTCAATCCAGTTACCACTGCCCTATGAGCTGGATTTTTGTACTTTGCAGACTTGCTGATATCTCTGAGACCCTCGCCATTGGGGTCATAACAGCGGTTATACTGTATGGAAAACTAACGATAATAAGGGAAAAGTATGCAATAAGATGGATCATCAATAGAAACTCAAGGTTTATTTGTACTTAAGTCAAGGCATATATTAAAAAAATTTAAAAAGCCAAAAATCTATAACTAGTGATAACCAGACAAACCCTTAATAGAGCTAGAGTCCGCCCTATATGTCAAAATAATGAACAGATCCCAATAGCAAGTATAATAAACACCTAAAGATGAGTCCCCAGCGCTGGACCTGGGGATGTGTGACTGCAGACTTGTGAATCCTCCCAGGTCACGCACTGTGCGCTGCGAGGATTCACCATTGTCTGGGAACGGCGGTCAGGCATGCATACTCCTGGCCAGAACCCTCAAAATGATTTCAGGTTGTTTCTCAATAGATTTGTACGGATTGAGTGACATAAAATATATCGTCTATATCTGGAAAAAAGAACCTGAGAATATATACAAGGTATAAATGTAGGAGAAGGAAGTGAAAGTGGCGCTAGTGTTGAAAGGTTTATACAGGGCCGTATTTGGCCTTCATGCTGCCCTAGACACTTTTCGTGGTTGCGCCTCTTACTGACGTCACACACTGAGTCTGTGACATCTATTTAAGGCTGATGCACTCTGTAAAACGCTTTAAAAAGCGCTAAACAAACACTAAAAGTATGAACGCCTGCACTTGCTGTACACAGGTTCAGTCTTTTGAGCGTTTTTTTTAACACCTTCAGCTTTTCAAAGTCATCTATAGGAATATGCCCCCCAATCCCTATTCTAAAGTGTCAGCCACCCCTAAATTGCCAGCCTGCATAGCACCAGTCTCCAGGGGCTGGGTGGCAAATTTTAGCCTTGGGGGCAAGCACAGCAGTGGCCCATGAGTAGCGGCCCATCGTTAAAAAGGTTGTCCGATCTTAAGCTTCAAGTCTAAAGTCACTATATGTGAATCCTCACATCATGTGCACACTGCGCTGTGAGGATTCTCTGGTGCTGGTGGTGGGATCGGGCAGTTATGTGATGCAGGGTCAGAACCACCATCAGTAGATGAATGCAGCGATACAACCACCATCAGTAGATGACTGCAGGGTCAGAACCACCATCAGTAGATGAATGCAGGGTCAGAACCACCATCAGTAGATGAATGCAGGGTCAGAACCACCATCAGTAGATGAACGCAGCAATACAATCACCATCAGTAGATGAATGCAGGGTCAGAACCACCATCAGTAGATGAATGCAGGGTCAGAACCACCATCAGTAGATGAATGCAGGGTCAGAACCACCATCAGTAGATGAATGCAGGGTCAGAACCACCATCAGTAGATGAATGCAGGGTCAGAACCACCATCAGTAGATGAATGCAGGGTCAGAACCACCATTAGTAGATGAATGCAGGGTCAGAACCACCATCAATAGATGAATGCAGCACCACGCTTATTATGGTGGTCAATTTCATTGTTAGATCAGCCCCATGATACAATTGTATGACATGAACATGTACCTCCCAGTATGTCCTTAACTATAGTAAGGAGATACTGGGAGTTGTTGTTACCTTCATCATCAGACTGTGGACCATACAGGAACCTCACCTACTTATGAGATGTACTAAGCCCATTGGGGCTAAACTTTTTGGGTGTTGGCCAGTGATCCGCAGCCCCTGTCCTCACAGGGCATGATTTTGTATTTTTGTGTGGAAAACGTTTTTAATATTTTTGTGTGGTTTACATATAGTCTAATAAATTTTGATATATTTTTTATGGTGATCCCTGCATGAATGCATGACGGTCACATGTCTTCTCCGTCTAAAGTGCTGCCGGCTTTTGAACGTAGGTGATTCCTCATATGTTGATTGAACTGTGCGGAATCACTGAGTCCAATATATTGTACGGGTGACATTTATCTAGCGGAGACGGAGCGTCTCCACAAAATAAATAGACATGCTGCAGTCCGTAAAAGACGAGCCGCACATGTGTCTCTGCAGGAAAGCAGGAGGAGTCATTGCATGCATAGTGGAGATGGGATTTCATGAAATCCCGTCCACTATGCTGTAACATCTGGACGCAGTGGGTGTACGTAGCGTCCAACACGCAGTGGGTACAGAACGTGGGAACGTACCCACACACTCTCATACACACACACTCTTAGGGCTCATACTCACATGCGAGAAACTCGGACAGAGTCTCGCATGTCAATACTCGGCACTGCACCTGGCACTCAGGAGCGGAGCTGCAGTGTCGGGTATTGACGTGTGAGACTTGTTCGAGTTTCTCGCATGTGAGTATGAGTCCTTACACACACACACACAAACTCATATAGACACACACACACAATGCCATGCGGCTGCCCTCATGGACTACTAACACCATGGCCCATTCCCTATACACAGCAAATGACAGATCTCTAATCTTGAGTAGCTCAGCTTCTGCTCCTCATCGGAGCGCTGCTCACCATTCTTCACGCCGGCTGCTGCGTCCCCGCCTCTTCTGCCCCACTCCGCGTTGCCAGCAGCAGCAGAGTGATGAGGTCGCAGCCTGATGACCTCATCACTCTGCTGCACGCTAGGCCACGGCACGGGAACAACCGCGATGCTCTGCTCTGTGCATTCTGTGTATATCATGCATTCAAATGTATTCGCGTCTCAAAGAGGCGAATACATGTGGATGCATCATGCAAGATCAGGAAGGAGTCTGCCAGCCAGGCTGCAAATTAAGTTTTGGCATCGGCAATCAAAAGTACGGTGCCGATCCTCCGGCAGCCCTGAACAGCTGCCTGGGGACCGGCCCAGGGGGAAAATGCATCCCTGCCACCCGACCCAGCCTGCCACTGCCAGCCTCCCCTGTTCCCCAGTATAAAACAGCTCCAGCCTCCCCAGTATATAGCAGCCCCAGCCTCCCCTGTTCCCCAGTATATAGCAGCTCTAGCCTCCCCTGTTCCCCAGTATATAGCTCCTCTAGACTCTCCCCTGTCACCAGTATATAGCTCCTCCAGACTCTCCCCTGTCACCAGTATATAGCTCCTCCAGACTCTCCCCCATCACCAGTATATAGCTGCTCCAGACTCTCCCCCGTCACCAGTATATAGCTGCTCCAGACTCCCCCGTCACCAGCATATAGCAGCTCCAGCCTCCCCTGTTCCCCAGTTATAGCAGCTCCAGCCTCCCCTGTTCCCCAGTATATAGCAGCTCCAGCCTCCCCTGTTCCCCAGTATATAGCAGCTCCAGCCTCCCCTGTTCCCCAGTATATAGCAGCTCCAGCCTCCCCTGTTCTCCAGTATATAGCAGCTCCAGCCTCCCCTGTTCCCCAGTATATAGCAGCTCCAGCCTCCCCTGTTCCCGAGTATATAGCAGCTCCAGCCTCCCCTGTTCCCCAGTATATAGCAGCTCCAGCCTCCCCTGTTCCCCAGTATATAGCAGCTCCAGCCTCCCCTGTTCCCCAGTATATAGCAGCACCAGCCTCCCCTGTTCCCCAGTATATAGCAGCACCTGCCTCCCCTTTTCACCAGTATATAGCTGCTCTAGACTCTCCCCTGTCACCAGTAGCTCCTCCAGACTCCCCCCTGTCACCATTATATAGCTCCTCCAGACTCCCCCGTCACCAGTATATAGCTCCTCCAGACTCCCCCCTGTCACCATTATATAGCTCCTCCAGACTCCCCCGTCACCAGTATATAGCTCCTCCAGACTCCCCCCTGTCACCAGTATATAGCTGCTCCAGACTCTCCCCCGTCACCAGTATATAGCTGCTCCAGACTCTCCCCCGTCACCAGTATATAGCTCCTCCAGACTCTCCCCCGTCACCAGTATATAGCTCCTCCAGACTCTCCCCGTCACCAGTATATAGCTCCTCCAGACTCCCCCGTCACCAGTATATAGCTCCTCCAGACTCTCCCCTGTCACCAGTATATAGCTCCTCCAGACTCTCCCCCGTCACCAGTATATAGCTCCTCCAGACTCCCCCGTCACCAGTATATAGCTCCTCCAGACTCCCCTGTCACCAGTATATAGCTGCTCCAGACTCTCCGCTGTCACCAGTATATAGCTCCTTCAGACTCCCCTGTCACCAGTATATAGCTGCTCCAGACTCCCCCCTGTCACCAGTATATAGCTCCTCCAGACTCCCCCCTGTCACCAGTATATAGCTGCTCCAGACTCTCCCCCGTCACCAGTATATAGCTGCTCCAGACTCTCCCCCGTCACCAGTATATAGCTCCTCCAGACTCTCCCTCGTCACCAGTATATAGCTCCTCCAGACTCTCCCCGTCACCAGTATATAGCTCCTCCAGACTCCCCCGTCACCAGTATATAGCTCCTCCAGACTCTCCCCTGTCACCAGTATATAGCTCCTCCAGACTCTCCCCCGTCACCAGTATATAGCTCCTCCAGACTCCCCCATCACCAGTATATAGCTCCTCCAGACTCCCCCCTGTCACCAGTATATAGCTGCTCCAGACTCTCCCCCGTCACCAGTATATAGCTCCTTCAGACTCCCCTGTCACCAGTATATAGCTGCTCCAGACTCCCCCCTGTCACCAGTATATAGCTCCTCCAGACTCCCCCTTGTCACCAAACTCTTTCCCCCGTCACCAAACTCTCCCCCCCCCTCCCCCCCATCTTCAGCTCTATGAGCAGTGTAGTTTATCAATGCAGTTTGGCACTTTTGAAGTTAAGACTCTAATAAAAAAAACAAATTTGGGCTGTCTTAGTAATGTGATCCCTCCTTATTTAGCATTGGTGATGCAGCAGATAAATAGAAGCAACGTAGTAACTTTGGTTACTATACCTTTAAGAAGCTTCAAGTTTGTGCACACAATGCCGTGGATAGCTGTAGTCCGAGAAGGGGGGAGCAATGAAGCAGCACGGAGCCAGGAAGGATGATAAGGTGAAAGCACCGCGTGTACAGAGCCAGGGACGCTCTGGCAGGTAGCGTCCCTGGAAACCAGGGAAATCCAAGATGGACGGCGGCTACTGGAATGAGTGTGACCTCACAAGGTACGGAGGCCTGGAAATACCAAAAATTCAACCCATTTCATGGGTTGTCTGACGGAGGGAGGGAAGGGGAGGTTAAAAAAAAAAAAAAAAAAGTTCTTCTCTGTCTTGGTGCCGCCCCCTGCAGCCTGCCGCCCCTAGGCACGTGCCCTCCAGTGCCTAGTGGCAAATACGGCCCTGAACACCGCGGAGACACCATCACGTGTTTCTCAACGCAAGCAATGAATAGCCAGGTCTTTCACCGGGAAGGAACAACCACGGGAAGGGCAGCATCCAAGAAAGGAAATCTGTGGATGGATACCATGTTTTGGCATAGGTGGTTTTCCTTTATTGGATGCTGCCCTTCCCGTGGTTGTTCCTTCCCGGTGAAAGACCTGGCTATTCATTGCTTGCGTTGAGAAACACGTGATGGTGTCTCCGTGGCTTTTCTACATGCAATTACGAGTTCATAGACACCTAACATGTCTGGGTAATTTTTTATCTAAGTGGTAAAAAAAAAATTCCAAACTTTGCTAAAAAAAATTGTGCCTTTTTCTGATACCCATAGCATCTCCATTTTTCATGATGTGGGGTCGGTTGAGAGCTTATTTTTTGCGAGCCGAGCTGGTGTTTTTAATGATACCATTTCGGTGCAGATACGTTCTTTTGATCGCCCGTTATTGCATTTTAATGCAATGTCGTGGCGACCAAAAAAACTTAATTCTGGCGTTTCGAATTTTTTTCTCGCTTTGCTGTTTAGCGATCAGGTTAATGCTTTTTTCTATTGATAGATCCGGTGATTCTGAACGCGGCGATACCAAATATGTGTAGGTTTGATTTTTTTTATTGATTTATTTTGAATGGGGCGAAAGGGGATGATTTAAACTTTTATATATTTTTTTATTTTTTTCACATTTTTTTCACATTTTTTTACTTTTGCCATACTTCAATAGCATCCATAGGAGTCTAGAAGCTGGCACAACTCGACCGCCTCTGCTACATAGCAGCGATCATCAGATCGCTGCTATGCAGCAGAAATGCAGGTGTGCTATGAGCGCCGACCACAGGGTGGCGCTCATAGCTAGCCGGGATCAGTAACGATAGAGGTCTCAAGGACCTCTATGGTTACAATGCAGAAGCATCGCTGGCCCCCGATCATGTGACGGGGGTCAGCGATGCGCTCATTTCCGGCCGCCCGGCCGGAAGCGGTAGTTAAATGCCGCTGTCTGTGTTTGACAGTGGCATTTAACTAGTTAATAGTTCAAAACAGCTGACATGTCCCGGCTTTGATGCGGCTCACCGCCGGAGGCCGCATCAAAGCGGGGGTTCTGACCTCGGATGTACTATCCCGTCCGAGGTCAGAAAGGGGTTAATTTAATTTTTTTATTTTTCCATCCAAAAAGATTTCAGTTTGTTTTGCTGTGGATTTGTACAGATTACAGGTGACTTTAAAAGTGGAAGAAATTCTAAAATGATTCTTTTAATATCCACTGTTAGTCCTGTTTTACCTTATTTTATCTAAATAATTTTAGTTCTATAAAACTAAGAGAAGAGACTGCAATCTGCTCATGGTCGTTTATTTCATGCCGGTGCCCTTATGCTGATTTATTGACAGATTATGAAGTTCTGAATTTCTTGTGTTCAACTTCCCCAGTGGACTCGATCAGGAGAGAAGTGGTCATCGGTGACAGCAGTCAGGGGTTATTCCTGGTTCTGCTACATCCGCCTTCTGGAGTAATAACGGTGTCTACGTTTATGACCTAGAAGAAGCCAATGTATTAATATAAGGTTGCCCATTGCCCAGAATTACATGTATAGCATTATAATGGAGGTTATACTGTTTACTGTAGGCTCAATAACATTTACCCATTTTATGGGGTCTGCGAGTCCTTCTCCTTCTGGGATAGGATCTCCTGCTTTTCTTGTGAGAAGCCATGATGTCTTGATGGTACCAGGCGGGTTGCTAATAACTTGTGGGCTGCCAGTAGAATGTCCTACACCCTGAGGCCATTATGACAGGTAGAACGCTCTCTCATTACCTAGTAGCTGTGAGGTCACCTGTATGATGTGAGGGAATGTTGGCTAGATAAGGTTGGCCGCTCTGTGAATATGGTGGTGGGCATGGTTCATTAACGGAATTGCTCAAGTAAAAAGATAAATTTTATATATATATATATATTACACACAGTATATATATGGAATATTAAATTCTCCTAATAATGCCCCCGAAGGTCTTATGACCTGGTCATCCACACACTATGTGAAATAAATTGGAAATAAAAACATACATAAAAAATAAATAAAACCCAAAACAAAAATAAATAAATAAAAAAACCTGCTAATCAAAATCACTGTTACCCAATCACCCAATCCCTTTGTGGTTATAAAAAAAACCAAAAAAAACTTTTTACACTTTTTGGGTTTGTGCACACGTTTTGGATTTGGCTGCGGATTCGCAGCAGTTTTCCATGTGTTGTACAGTACCATGTAAACCTATGGAAAACCAAAACCACATGGAAACGCTGCGGTTTATTTTCCGTAGCATGTCAATTCTTTGTGCGGAATCCGCAGCGATTTACACCTGCTCTATAAATGGAATCCGAAGGTGTAAAACCGCATGTGAAAACCACGCAAAAACTGCCGTAAATCCATGGTAAGTCCACAGGTAATCCCCAGGTAAAACGCAGGGCGTGTTACCTGCTGATTTTTCAAATTCTGCGTGGAATAATCTGCACACGAATCCGCAACGTGTGCACATAGCCTTTATTTTTTTTCGTCCTCTTTTAACAAAAGCTGTAACTTTATTTTTCCATCAACAAAGCCATTTGAGATATGTATTATTGATTGACGCCGTTCATTTTATCATATCATCTACCGAAAAACAAAGGAAATAATTCAATGCGATAAAATGGTGAAAAACATAATATTCTGAACTCGTTTTTTGGGTTTTGTATTTACAGCGTTCATTGTGTTGTAAAAATAACCTGGGAACCGAGGTCAGTAGGTCAGTATGCTCTAGGTCAGTATTATTATGGTGATAGCAAACTTCCTTTTTATTTTTTTAAAGTGAACAAAAATTCAGAAGTTTGTAGAAAATAATGTGTTTTTTTTGTCACCAAACTGATGTTTGCAATGATACTATTTTGGGGAAGAAAGGAAAAAACCCGTAATTCTGGCGTTTTTATTTTTTTTTACTTTTTTTGTTCACCAATCAGGTTAATTAATTTCAGATTTTTGATAGGTGAGTTTTATGAATGCATTAATACCAAATATGTTAATTTATTTATTTTTATAGTAATATTACTAGCCTTTTAATTAATTAAACAAAGATCAAAGTGAGGGTAGGTTCACACGAGCGTCTAAAAAAAACATTCAGATTTGTTTTTACAGAAGCAGCTATTAATTATTTACAAGACCCTTTATGCTTTCTTTTTTACAGAATTACAATGTATCCATAAAAATTGAATGCTACACTGTGGCTCCGCATGGCGTCAGTAGTTTTTCACACCCATAGATTAGAACAGTAGAGTCTCCTTCGATTTACAGAATAAACTCGTGTTTGTCGCCATTTTTTCACACGCAGATTCGGTCAGTGAAAAAAACTGCTCATCTGCTCTGCCCCGTTGAATAATATTGGTTTGAATGCTGTCTGCTTTTTTCATACACAGAATACTATTCTAAGACTGAAAATATGGTTGTGTGAACGTATCCTCAGGGCCGCCATCAGGGCACTACTGCTCTGAATGGCGTATGGAGCCCGGTGAACAGAGGGGGTCCACATCGGGCCCCCTCTCTTCTGCTCACCGGGCCCCAGCTGCAGGATTCTGCAGGATTCTGCGGGTGCAGTAACTCAACCTGCGTCCGAGACGCAGGTTCAGTTAAACTCTATTGTGGGCCCGCACGGCAATAATTAAAAGCCGCCAGCCAATAGGAGGCTGGCAGCTGACGTCAGCACACACGTTACCGGCGTATGATATTCATTGTCATTCGCTGGCGAGTCCCCGCTTGAAATGCCTGGCTTCAGGGGTGGATTAAGGGTAGCCAGGGCCCCGGGCTGTTCAGACACTGTGGGCCCCCCCGGTCTTGTGACGGGGGGCCATGTGTCGGGGGGTCATGTGATGGGGGGGTCATGTGACGGGGGTCATTTTTTACCCGAACCAGATTATTCCAGAAAAATGGCCGGGCCCTACTCTACTGTAACCTATTAAATATTTGTTAAAATCTGCAATACAATTTAGGTATATTTTGACCAATAATATCACATACAAGGAACAAATACCACTGCACCATGACCAGACCACAAATTACAACCACAGTGATCGAATAATATCACATACAAGGAACAAATACCACCGCACCATGTCAAGACCACATATTACCACCGCTTGGTGACCAAATAGCACATTCAAGGGACAAATGCCACAACACCATTTCCAGACCACATATTACCACCACATAGTGACTGAATACTACAATACTGATCAGTAATTAAAAAAAAAAAAAACGAAAACCCAATACTATCACCATAAGTGGCAGTATTCACAGGAGATCTGTACTTAGTATGCAGTGTCTGTGTAGAGGTAATACAGAGATCACTGGTGACATTGTACACAGGATCTCTGTATATAGTATACAGTGTATAATGTCAGTGTATAGGTAACACTGACTCACCAGTGACGTCTCTAGGTGAAGTCCTTCATCTTTCATCCAGCACAGACCGCCATCATTTCTTCCAGCCAGGACTCGTTTCTGCAGGAAATAACACAGTTATCTCGAGCTCTGCTTGCAGAACACAGTACTTAACTTTTCACAACTTCTACATTACACCACATGGAGAAAAAAAGGCGACATAGTGTCACTCTGCACAGTAACAGGACCGCCCCCCCCCCCCATTTAAAACAGTATACTCAAAAAAATAAATAAATACATCACTGCAGTAATAATATCCCTTAATTAGCCCCTATGATAATAATATTCCCCACACTGGCCCCATGTGTCTCATTCCTGGCTCCAGCCATATGTTCTCCCATCCTGCACTCATGAGTATCCATTCTACACCATATGATCTCCCCATCCTGCCCCATCTGTCTCCATCATATCCATCCTGCCCTATGATCCTATCCTGCCCCATGTCTTTCATTCTGCCCCGTGTCTCCAATCATGCCCCGTATCTACATTCTGTCCATGCCTCCAGTCCTGCCCCCAGTGTGTCCAGCATATTACCCCCAGTGTGTCCAGCATATTACCCCCAGTGTGTCCAGCAATCTGCCCCAGTATGTCCAGCATATTGCCCCTGTGTCCAGCATTGCCCCGGGACAGTGTCTCCAGCAATCTGCCCCAGTGTCTGACTCCAGCATATTGCCCCCAGACAGTGTGTCCAGCAATCTGCCCCAGTGTGTCCAGCATATTACCACCAGTGTGTCCAGCAATCAGCCCCAGTATGTCTAGCATTGCCCCAGTGTGTCCAGCAATCATCTGCCCCAGTCTGTCCTCCAGCATTGCCCCCAATGTCTCCAGCATTGCCCCAGTGTGTCCAGCAATCATCTGCCCCAGTGTGTCCTCCAGCATTGCCCCCAGTGTCTCTAGCATTGCCCCAGTGTGTCCTCCAGCATTGCCCCCAATGTCTCCAGCATTGACCCAGTGTGTCCAGCAATCATCTGCCCCAGTGTGTCCTCCAGCATTGCCCCCAGTGTCTCCAGCATTGCCCCAGTGTGTCCAGCAGCATTGCCCCCAATGTCTCCAGCATTGCCCCAGTGTCTCCAGCATTGCCCCAGTGTGTCCAGCAATCATCTGCCCCAGTGTGTCCTCCAGCATTGCCCCCAATGTCTCCAGTATTGCCCCAGTGTCTCCAGCATTGCCCCAGTGTGTCCAGCAATCATCTGCCCCAGTGTGTCTTCCAGCATTGCCCCCAATGTCTCCTGCATTGCCCCAGTGTCTCCAGCATTGCCCCAGTGTGTCCAGCAATCATCTGCCCCAGTGAGTCCTCCAGCATTGCCCCCAATGTCTCCAGCATTGCCCCAGTGTCCAGCTTTGCCCCAGTGTCTCCAGCAA
Organism: Ranitomeya variabilis; assembly: GCF_051348905.1. Lineage (NCBI taxonomy): Eukaryota > Metazoa > Chordata > Amphibia > Anura > Dendrobatidae > Ranitomeya > Ranitomeya variabilis. Next base: position 121,699,087 of record NC_135235.1, read on the forward strand.
TCTGCCCCAGACTCCAGCATTTCCCCAGTGTGCCCAGCATTGCCCCAGTGTGTCCAGCTGCAGGCTGCAGCAATCATCTGCCCCAGTGTGTCCTCCAGCATTGCCCCAGTGTCTCCAGCATTGCCCCAGTGTCTCCAGCAATCTGCCCCAGACTCCAGCATTGCCCCAGTCAGTGTCTCTGACTCCAGCATTGCCCCAGTGTGTCCAGCAAATTGCAATCATCTGCCCCAGTGTGTCACTGTCACTGACTGACTGCAGTGTCCAGCATTATAATCCGCCCTGGGCCCTGATTATTGCCGTTACTTAGTTAGGTCACGGTGGTTAGCAAAATAAAAAAAAAATACCCAAAAAACCGAGTTCTCCTCAACCTGACCAGCGCTCCAGCTGCGAGCTCCCTCCAACAATGATGTCAGACGCCGGCGAGTCTCGCGACGTGTGTGCTGCGCCTGCGGCCGGCTTCAGCTGCCAGCCTCCAATTGGCTGGCTGGCGGCTGTTGTTAACTATTGACGTGCAGGCGCGCGCCCGCACGTCAATAGGAAACCGCCGCAGCGGCGCCAGTAGCGGTAGGGGCCCGGTGAGCAGATGAGACGGGGCCCGATGCGGGCCCCCTCTCTCTGCCCTCCGGGTCCGGGCCCATAATGATACTTACATACGCGGTGCCAGTCAGTCAGGGGGGCAAGACCATGCATGGTGCACTGCAGACAGTAATGGCGGCGGCCGGCGGGCAATCTGTGCGGTAACCCAGGGCCCCCCCACACCACTGGGCCCTGGGCTACCGCCCATATTGACCCTCTGATAATCCGCCCCTGCCTGGCTTGGACATCGCCACTGGTACGCGGCCAGGTAAGGAGAAAGTGTTTTTTTTATTATTATTTTTATTGAAAGCGGCAAGCCTCAAGATGTTTGTGCAGCAAGATGGAGCCACATGGAACATTTGTCTTCTTCCTGCCCCATCTGTCTCCTTCCTGCATCATGATCCTACACCATGTGAGATGGTGCAGGATGGAAACACATGGCGCAGGATGGAAACAGATGGGGCACGATGGAGACACATGGGCAGGATGGAGACATGGGGCAGGATCATGGGCAGGATGGAGACATGGGGCAGGATGTACACAGATGAGGCAGGATGGAGACAGATGGGGCAGGATGGAAACAGATGGGGCAGGATGGAGGCACATGGAGCAGGATCATGGGGCTGTATGAAGTATGTATTGGCATCACATAGACAGAGCAGCTGCTTTTCTTCTGCTCAGTTGATGGGCCGTGGCGTGACTGCTGAAGTCATGCTGATAGACAGTCTGATCCCCGCTGTCTAAGGGCAGTCTCACACGTCCAGATAATTCCGGTACCGGAAAAAATCGGTACCGGAGTTATCCGTGTCTGTGTGCCCGTGAGCTCACGTAGGCCATACATGCGGCACACGTGTGCCACCCGTGTGCCGAGTGGGTACCACACGGAGCGTGCAGGAGACAGCGCTAAAGTTTAGCGCTGTCCCCTGCATCGTGCTGATGCCACGTATCCTCAGGGCCGCCATCAGGGCACTACTGCTCTGAATGGCGTATGGAGCCCGGTGAACAGAGGGGGTCCACATCGGGCCCCCTCTCTTCTGCTCACCGGGCCCCAGCTGCAGGATTCTGCAGGATTCTGCGGGTGCAGTAACTCAACCTGCGTCCGAGACGCAGGTTCAGTTAAACTCTATTGTGGGCCCGCACGGCAATAATTAAAAGCCGCCAGCCAATAGGAGGCTGGCAGCTGACGTCAGCACACACGTTACCGGCGTATGATATTCATTGTCATTCGCTGGCGAGTCCCCGCTTGAAATGCCTGGCTTCAGGGGTGGATTAAGGGTAGCCAGGGCCCCGGGCTGTTCAGACACTGTGGGCCCCCCCGGTCTTGTGACGGGGGGCCATGTGTCGGGGGGTCATGTGATGGGGGGGTCATGTGACGGGGGTCATTTTTTACCCGAACCAGATTATTCCAGAAAAATGGCCGGGCCCTACTCTACTGTAACCTATTAAATATTTGTTAAAATCTGCAATACAATTTAGGTATATTTTGACCAATAATATCACATACAAGGAACAAATACCACTGCACCATGACCAGACCACAAATTACAACCACAGTGATCGAATAATATCACATACAAGGAACAAATACCACCGCACCATGTCAAGACCACATATTACCACCGCTTGGTGACCAAATAGCACATTCAAGGGACAAATGCCACAACACCATTTCCAGACCACATATTACCACCACATAGTGACTGAATACTACAATACTGATCAGTAATTAAAAAAAAAAAAAACGAAAACCCAATACTATCACCATAAGTGGCAGTATTCACAGGAGATCTGTACTTAGTATGCAGTGTCTGTGTAGAGGTAATACAGAGATCACTGGTGACATTGTACACAGGATCTCTGTATATAGTATACAGTGTATAATGTCAGTGTATAGGTAACACTGACTCACCAGTGACGTCTCTAGGTGAAGTCCTTCATCTTTCATCCAGCACAGACCGCCATCATTTCTTCCAGCCAGGACTCGTTTCTGCAGGAAATAACACAGTTATCTCGAGCTCTGCTTGCAGAACACAGTACTTAACTTTTCACAACTTCTACATTACACCACATGGAGAAAAAAAGGCGACATAGTGTCACTCTGCACAGTAACAGGACCGCCCCCCCCCCCCATTTAAAACAGTATACTCAAAAAAATAAATAAATACATCACTGCAGTAATAATATCCCTTAATTAGCCCCTATGATAATAATATTCCCCACACTGGCCCCATGTGTCTCATTCCTGGCTCCAGCCATATGTTCTCCCATCCTGCACTCATGAGTATCCATTCTACACCATATGATCTCCCCATCCTGCCCCATCTGTCTCCATCATATCCATCCTGCCCTATGATCCTATCCTGCCCCATGTCTTTCATTCTGCCCCGTGTCTCCAATCATGCCCCGTATCTACATTCTGTCCATGCCTCCAGTCCTGCCCCCAGTGTGTCCAGCATATTACCCCCAGTGTGTCCAGCATATTACCCCCAGTGTGTCCAGCAATCTGCCCCAGTATGTCCAGCATATTGCCCCTGTGTCCAGCATTGCCCCGGGACAGTGTCTCCAGCAATCTGCCCCAGTGTCTGACTCCAGCATATTGCCCCCAGACAGTGTGTCCAGCAATCTGCCCCAGTGTGTCCAGCATATTACCACCAGTGTGTCCAGCAATCAGCCCCAGTATGTCTAGCATTGCCCCAGTGTGTCCAGCAATCATCTGCCCCAGTCTGTCCTCCAGCATTGCCCCCAATGTCTCCAGCATTGCCCCAGTGTGTCCAGCAATCATCTGCCCCAGTGTGTCCTCCAGCATTGCCCCCAGTGTCTCTAGCATTGCCCCAGTGTGTCCTCCAGCATTGCCCCCAATGTCTCCAGCATTGACCCAGTGTGTCCAGCAATCATCTGCCCCAGTGTGTCCTCCAGCATTGCCCCCAGTGTCTCCAGCATTGCCCCAGTGTGTCCAGCAGCATTGCCCCCAATGTCTCCAGCATTGCCCCAGTGTCTCCAGCATTGCCCCAGTGTGTCCAGCAATCATCTGCCCCAGTGTGTCCTCCAGCATTGCCCCCAATGTCTCCAGTATTGCCCCAGTGTCTCCAGCATTGCCCCAGTGTGTCCAGCAATCATCTGCCCCAGTGTGTCTTCCAGCATTGCCCCCAATGTCTCCTGCATTGCCCCAGTGTCTCCAGCATTGCCCCAGTGTGTCCAGCAATCATCTGCCCCAGTGAGTCCTCCAGCATTGCCCCCAATGTCTCCAGCATTGCCCCAGTGTCCAGCTTTGCCCCAGTGTCTCCAGCAATCTGCCCCAGACTCCAGCATTTCCCCAGTGTGCCCAGCATTGCCCCAGTGTGTCCAGCTGCAGGCTGCAGCAATCATCTGCCCCAGTGTGTCCTCCAGCATTGCCCCAGTGTCTCCAGCATTGCCCCAGTGTCTCCAGCAATCTGCCCCAGACTCCAGCATTGCCCCAGTCAGTGTCTCTGACTCCAGCATTGCCCCAGTGTGTCCAGCAAATTGCAATCATCTGCCCCAGTGTGTCACTGTCACTGACTGACTGCAGTGTCCAGCATTATAATCCGCCCTGGGCCCTGATTATTGCCGTTACTTAGTTAGGTCACGGTGGTTAGCAAAATAAAAAAAAAATACCCAAAAAACCGAGTTCTCCTCAACCTGACCAGCGCTCCAGCTGCGAGCTCCCTCCAACAATGATGTCAGACGCCGGCGAGTCTCGCGACGTGTGTGCTGCGCCTGCGGCCGGCTTCAGCTGCCAGCCTCCAATTGGCTGGCTGGCGGCTGTTGTTAACTATTGACGTGCAGGCGCGCGCCCGCACGTCAATAGGAAACCGCCGCAGCGGCGCCAGTAGCGGTAGGGGCCCGGTGAGCAGATGAGACGGGGCCCGATGCGGGCCCCCTCTCTCTGCCCTCCGGGTCCGGGCCCATAATGATACTTACATACGCGGTGCCAGTCAGTCAGGGGGGCAAGACCATGCATGGTGCACTGCAGACAGTAATGGCGGCGGCCGGCGGGCAATCTGTGCGGTAACCCAGGGCCCCCCCACACCACTGGGCCCTGGGCTACCGCCCATATTGACCCTCTGATAATCCGCCCCTGCCTGGCTTGGACATCGCCACTGGTACGCGGCCAGGTAAGGAGAAAGTGTTTTTTTTATTATTATTTTTATTGAAAGCGGCAAGCCTCAAGATGTTTGTGCAGCAAGATGGAGCCACATGGAACATTTGTCTTCTTCCTGCCCCATCTGTCTCCTTCCTGCATCATGATCCTACACCATGTGAGATGGTGCAGGATGGAAACACATGGCGCAGGATGGAAACAGATGGGGCACGATGGAGACACATGGGCAGGATGGAGACATGGGGCAGGATCATGGGCAGGATGGAGACATGGGGCAGGATGTACACAGATGAGGCAGGATGGAGACAGATGGGGCAGGATGGAAACAGATGGGGCAGGATGGAGGCACATGGAGCAGGATCATGGGGCTGTATGAAGTATGTATTGGCATCACATAGACAGAGCAGCTGCTTTTCTTCTGCTCAGTTGATGGGCCGTGGCGTGACTGCTGAAGTCATGCTGATAGACAGTCTGATCCCCGCTGTCTAAGGGCAGTCTCACACGTCCAGATAATTCCGGTACCGGAAAAAATCGGTACCGGAGTTATCCGTGTCTGTGTGCCCGTGAGCTCACGTAGGCCATACATGCGGCACACGTGTGCCACCCGTGTGCCGAGTGGGTACCACACGGAGCGTGCAGGAGACAGCGCTAAAGTTTAGCGCTGTCCCCTGCATCGTGCTGATGCCGCGATTCATATCTTCTGTGCAGCAGCGTTTGCTGCATAGAAGATATGAATAATAGTGTTTAAAAGAAAGATCTATCTGTCCGCCGCCCTCCCACCCCCTGTGCGCCCCCCCACCCCCTGTGCGCCCTCCCGCTGTTCTGAAAATACTCACCCGCTTCCCTCGTTGGCTTTCGCTGCTTCCTGTCCTGGCTGCAGCTTCTCCTGTATGCGGTCACGTAGGGCCGCTCATTTACAGTCATGAATAGGCAGCTCCACCCCTATGGGAGGTGGAGCCGCATATTCATGACTGTAATCGGCGGCCCCACGTTACCGCATACAATAGAAGGTGCAGCCAGGAAAGGACACTGCGAGGGAGGCGGGTGAGTATTTTCAGAACAGCGGGGGGGGCGCACAGGGGGTGGGGGGGCGGCAGACAGATAGATCTTTCTTTTAAACACTATTATTCATATCTTCTATGCAGCAAACGCTGCTGCACAGAAGATATGAATCGCGGCTTCAGCACCATGTGGGGGGGACAGCGCTTACTGTAGCGCTGTCTCCTGCACACCACACGGAGAACGTCCGTGTGCGGTACGTGTTTTACACGGACCCATTGACTTTAATGGGTCCGTGTAATACGTGCGCTCCCACGAACACTGACATGTCTCCGTGTTTGGCACACGGAGACACGGTCCGCAAAAAATCAATGACATCTGCACAGATGCATTGATTTTAATGTGTCTACGTGTGTCAGTGGCTCCGGTACGTGAGGAAACTGTCACCTCACGTACCGGAGCCATTGACGTGTGAAACCGGCCTAACTAGGGGGAGCTGGGTGCCAATCAGTATGACATCAGCAGTCTCACCTAGTTGACGGAGCAGCTCCAAACAGAAGCAGCTACTATGTTGATGTGAAGCAGCAGAATCGCCAGGAGTGGTCTGTGATCTCTGAGCTGTCGCCAGTCAGATCTTAGGCAAAAAAATTACTTGGCACTCAGTATTTGAAAAAAATGATTTCTTCTTTATTGTACATCCAGACCAAATGGATTAAATTAAGGGTATGTGCACACGATGCGGAAAACGCTGCGGATTACAAAGTAAACCTATGGGAAACAAAAAAACGCTGTGCACATGCTGCGGAAAAAAACGCGCGGAAACGCAGTGGTTTACATTCCGCAGCATGTCACTTCTTTCTGCGGATTCCGCAGCGGTTTTACAGCTGCTCCTATAGAACACCGCAGTTGTAAAACCGCAGTGAAATCCGCAGGAAAATTGCAGTAAATCCGCTCTAAATTAGCGATAAATCTGCAGCAATCATGCAGCGTTTTTGCCCTGCAGATTTATCAAATCCGCTGCGGAAAAATCCGCAGTGGACCATTATACGTGTGCACACAGCCTAAACGTTTTCGGTCCCTCATAGGACCTTCATCAGAATTTCCTTATTGGAGATAACTAGAGTATACATAAAATAGAAAAACGAAACAAGACAAGATCAACAATATGTCGTGGAATACAAAATACATGGGAAAATGTTAGTATGATTCCACTTGTCAAACGATTTGACGCGATAGGAGATGACAGAAGATATTCTATCCAAGGGTGCTTACAGTGAACAAGAAGTAATAAAAACTGTTTCAGTAAAAGTAACGTGAACTAGGTGTGGAAGCATGGAAGTACCTGGAAAAGAAACACTTTGTTATAATATCGCGGTTGAAGAAAGTGAATCCACAGGTAACAGTTTTGTGCTGTAAGAGAAATTACCAGTTTTGTGCTGTAGGGAAAATAACCTTCCTGAAATAATCTTAGTAAGAAAGGGTTAATGGCAGTTATGCTGTGACTAGTGACATTAAGGTAATTGTAAAAATAATTATGAGAAGTAGATACCTGGATGTCATATGAAATTATGGGAATAAAGGCGGCTGTATGCAGTCTGGTGATGGTAATGCCAACTGTAGGAACTGAAAGGGTAAGGAAATCAAGGTATATATGAAACACCTTACATGATTACTGCCTGTCAGATCTTAGCCACGTGAGAAAACAATAAAATTGTCCCAGATAACCCCATGAAGGTTTTGCTCAGATATTACAGATTTGTTGCAGGTTCTTGGTGTGGACTTCACGCCAAGTATCATGGAAAATGTAGATTGCAATATATGTGGATGAAGTTGCTATCTACATATGTAAGCTAAGACCTCATTCACAAGTCAGCGATTTTTCACATGCACAAAAATAGTCAGATTTTCCTCAGTGTTTGGTCAGTGTGTCAGCTTTTACCATCAGAGTTTCATAATTTTTTTCTTATATGAAAAAAAAAGTCTGATGTGCTGTCTGATTTATTTTTATTAGTGACCCATAGAATTTGATTGGCAAGTGTGATCACTGACTTGGACCAAACTCAAACATGTCTCCTAGATTTGGTGTGGACCTCTCTGTCCCAAAAAATGCACAGCCACGAGAATAGTCATTAGACCAGGGTCACACTATTGTATATTCTCTCATGCGAGATAATCGGGACAATCAGGGCCGCCATCAGGGCATTACTGCCCTAACTGGATTATGGGGCCCGACAAGCAGAGGGGGCCAGCATCGGGTCCCCTCTCTTCTGCTCATTGGCCCCCAGCGGCAGGATTCAGTAAATGAACCTGTGTTAAACTCTAGTTAAACTCTATTGCCGTGGGGGCCTGAATGGCAATAGTTAAAAGCCCCAGCCAATCAGAGGCAGGCAGCTGACGTCAGCGCACACGTCGCTGGCATATGACGTCATTGTCATTCGCCAGTGAGTCCGTGCTTGAAATGCCTGGAGCGAACATCGCAGCTGGAGTGCGAGAAGAAAATTTTTATTTTTTATTTTTAGTAATAGTGGCAAGCCACAATATGTTTCGACCGCACATGTTTCGCCATCCTGCCTCATCTGTCTCCTTCCTGCCCCATGATCCTGCAAAATGTCATCATGGGGCAGGATGGAGACAGATGGGGCACGATCGAGACAGATGGAGTACAATGGAGACACATGGTGCAGGATGGAAACACATGGGGCAGGAAGGAGACATGGGGCAGGAAGGAGACATGGGGCTTGATGGAGACATGGGGCTTGATGGAGACATGGGGCAGGATGGAGACATGGGGCAGGATGGAGACATGGGCAGGATGTGGACACATGGAGCAGGATCATGGGGCAGGATGGAGACAGATGAGGCACGATGGAGACACATGGGGCAGGATGGAGACAATAGGCAGGAAGGAGACATATGATGCAGGATGGAGACATGGGGCAGGATGGAGGCATGAGGCAGGATGAAGGCATGAGGCAGGATGGAGGCATGAGGCAGGATGGAGACATGGGCAGGATGGAGATATGAGGCAGGATGTAGACACATGGAGCAGGATCATGAGGTAGGATGGAGACAGATGGTGCAGGATGGAGACATGGTGCAGGATGGAAACACATGGGGAAGGATGGAAACACATGGGGAAGGATGGAGACATGGGCAGGATGGATATATTAGGCAGGATGTAGACACATGGAGCAGGATCATGGGGCAGGATGGAGACAGATGAGGAGAAACATGGGGCAGGGTGGAGACATGGGGCAGGATGGAGTCATGGAGAAGGATGGACACAGATGGGGAAGGATGGAGACAGATGCGGCAGGATGAGAAGGATGGTTCAGGATCATGAGGCAGAATCGTCATGAGAAAACAATCGCAGATTGCACTAGCCCCATAGAAAAACATTGTGCCGAGAGCTATCTGACAAAACATCGCATAGTACTCAGCAGTGCTATACGCCAGTGTGAGTGAGCCCTGATAGTCATAATAGGTGCAAGTTATATTCGATAAAAACACAGATAGAACTCGTATGTGAAAATCTTACATCTAAGGGCAGTCTCACACGTCCAGATAATTCCGGTACCGGAAAAATCGGTACCGGAGTTATCTGTGTCCGTGTGCTCACGTGGCACATCAGTGTGGCACATGTGCGGCAGCCGTGTGCCGCCCGTGTGCCGACTGGGTACCACAAGGACAGTGCAGGAGACAGCGCTAGAGATAAGCGCTGTCCCCTGCATCTGGTGCTGAAGCCGGAATTCATTCCTTCTTTCTAAGTCTTTTGCAGTTAGCAACTTGCAGTCTAAGTTTCTTTTGTCTGTAACTTTGATTTGTTCGTTATCATCTATTAATGTGAATGCCTATGTGGACTCTGGCGCCGCCCTGAGTCTTATGGATTGGTCCTTTGCCAGGCGCTGTGGGTTTAGTCTAGAGTCTCTGGAAGTCCCTATTCCTTTGAAGGGTATCGACTCCACACCATTGGCTAGGAATAAACCTCAATACTGGACACAAGTGACTATGTGTATGACTCCAGACCATCAGGAGGTGATTCGATTCCTTGTGTTGCATAATTTGCATGATGTCTTAGTGCTTGGATTGCCATGGTTACAAACTCACAACCCAGTTCTTGACTGGAAAACAATGTCCGTATTAAGCTGGGGATGTCAGGGGGTTCATGGGGGAGTACCTTTTGGTTTCCATTGCTTCATCTACTCCCTCTGAGGTTCCGGCATTTTTGTCTGACTATTGTGATGTTTTTGAGGAGCCTAAACTTAGTTCGCTCCCTCCTCACAGGGATTGCGATTGTGCTGTAGATTTGATTCCTGGCAGCAAATTTCCTAAAGGTCGTTTGTTCAATCTGTCTGTGCCAGAGCATGCTGCTATGCGAGAGTATATTAAGGAGTCCTTGGAAAAGGGACATATTCGTCCATCCTTATCCCCTTTAGGAGCAGGTTTTTTTTTCGTGGGTAAAAAAGATGGTTCCCTGAGGCCTTGTATTGATTATCGGCTGTTGAATAAGATTACAGTCAAATATCAGTATCCTTTGCCACTTTTGACTGATTTGTTTGCTCGTATCAAGGGGGCAAGGTGGTTCTCTAAGATTGACCTTCGGGGTGCGTATAATTTGGTGCGGATTAAGCAGGGAGATAAGTGGAAAACTGCATTTAATACGCCCGAGGGCCATTTTGAGTATCTGGTAATGCCTTTTGGTCTTTCTAATGCCCCTTCAGTCTTTCAGTCCTTTATGCACAATATTTTCCGTGAATATCTGGATAAATTTATGATTGTGTATCTGGATGATATTTTGATTTTTTCCGATGACTGGGAGTCGCATGTTCAACAGGTCAGGAAGGTTTTTCAGGTTTTGCGGGCCAATTCTTTGTTTGTAAAGGGTTCAAAGTGTATTTTTGGGGTTCAGAAGATCTCTTTTTTGGGGTATATTTTTTCCCCTTCTTCTATTGAGATGGATCCTGTCAAGGTTCGGGCTATTTGTGATTGGACGCAACCGACTTCCCTTAAGAGCCTTCAGAAATTCTTGGGCTTTGCTAATTTCTATCGTCGATTTATAACTGGTTTTTCAAGTGTCGTTAAGCCTCTAACGGATTTGACTAAGAAGGGTGCTGATGTTTCCAATTGGTCCTCGGCGGCTGTGGAGGCCTTTCGGGAGCTTAAGCACCGCTTTTCTTCTGCTCCTTTGTTGCGCCAACCTGATGTTTCACTTCCTTTTCAGGTCGAAGTTGATGCTTCAGAGATCGGAGCGGGGGCGGTTTTGTTGCAGAGAAGTTCCGATTGCTCGGTGATGAGACCATGTGCATTCTTTTCTCGAAAATTTTCGCCCACCGAGCGAAATTATGATGTTGGTAATCGGGAACTCTTGGCTATGAAGTGGGCCTTTGAGGAGTGGCGTCATTGGCTTGAGGGTGCTAGGCATCAGGTGGTGGTCTTGACTGATCACAAGAATCTGATTTACCTTGAGTCAGCCAGGCGTCTGAATCCTAGACAGGCGCGCTGGTCGTTGTTTTTCTCCCGGTTTAATTTTGTGGTCTCATATCTACCAGGTTCAAAAAATGTGAAGGCAGATGCCCTTTCTAGGAGTTTTGAGCCTGACTCCCCTGGTGATTCTGAGCCTACGGGTATCCTTAAGGATGGGGTGATATTGTCTGCTGTCTCTCCAGACTTGCGACGTGCTTTGCAGGAGTTTCAAGTGGATAGGCCTGATCGTTGTCCGCCTGGGAGACTGTTTGTTTCAGATGAGTGGACCAGTAGAGTCATCTTGGAAGTTCATTCTTCTGTGTTGGCAGGCCACCCTGGAATCTTTGGTACCAGAGATTTGGTGGCCAGGTCCTTCTGGTGGCCTTCCTTGTCTCGGGATGTGCGTACTTTTGTACAGTCTTGTGATGTTTGTGCTCGGGCCAAGCCTTGTTGTTCTCGGGCTAGTGGATTGTTGTTGCCCTTGCCTATTCCGAAGAGGCCTTGGACGCACATCTCTATGGACTTTATTTCGGATCTCCCGGTTTCTCAGAAAATGACTGTCATCTGGGTGGTGTGTGACCGTTTTTCTAAAATGGTTCATTTGGTACCCTTGCCCAAGTTGCCTTCTTCATCGGAGTTGGTTCCTCTATTTTTTCAGAATGTGGTTCGTCTACATGGTTGTTGTGAATTCGGTTTGTGGGCTCCCCCGGTGGTCTGTTATGGTAGTGTCTCTTATGTGCCTTCCTCCATCTCTGATTACCTGTCGCCACCCTCTTGGGGAGTTTCCTATTTAAGGCTGCTTGGCTGTTAGTCACATGCCGGCCAACAATGTGCTAGTAGCATTCTGTTGCATTCACCTGCCTCAAGTTCCAGTTCAGCTAAGTTGAATTTTGTTTCTTGTTTTGCTATTTTTGTCCAGCTATCTGCAATGTGACTCTTCAGTGCTGGAAGCTCTTGTGGACAGAAAATTACTACTCCAGTGGCATGAGTTGTCACTGGAGTTTAAAGTAATTTCTGGATGGTGTTTTTGAATAGTGATTTTTAGGTCGACCGTGAAGTAACTCTTTCCTGTCCTTCTGCTATCTAGTAAGCGGACCTCACTGTGCTAAATCTGCTGTTCATCCTACGTATGTCATTTCCTCTGAACTCACCGTCAATATCTGTGGGGGCCTACTATCATCTTTTGGGGTTCCTCACTGGAGGTAAGGCAGGCCTGTATATTCCTCTTATAGGGGTAGTTAGATCTCCGGCTGGCGCGTGGTGTCTAGGGCATCGTAGGTACATCCCCCGGCTACTGTAAGTGTTGGGTCAGGTTCAGGTCACGGTCGACCTTAGTTTCCATCACCCGAGAGCTAGTCCGTTTTGCATTTTTTTCCCATGGTCATTGGGGTAACCATAACAGTTTGGCCGGCCATTAAAAAATCTATGTGTTAAAATATGCACTAAAGTAGGAAGGAGACGAAAAGGTTTTTTTTCTGTGTTTGAATGTGCACCTTAGTTTGATCATTTGTATTCCTTGCTTAAACTGCAGTCTTCAGCCTTTTTTTTTTTTTTCTCCTCTCCTCTTAACCTCTGAATGCTTGGGTTACACCCATCTGAAACATGGATCCACAGAGTTTAGTTGCGGGTTTGAATAACCTTGCGACAAAAGTACAGAACCTACAAGATTTTGTTATACGTGCTCCAATGTCTGAACCTAAGATTCCTCTGCCTGAATACTTTACCGGAGACAGATCCCGGTTTTTGAGTTTCAGGGAAAATTGCAAATTGTTTTTGTCTCTGAGATCTCACTCTGCTGGTGATCAGACTCAACAAGTTAAAATTGTTATCTCTCTACTGCGCGGCGACCCACAAAGTTGGGCATTTGCATTATCGCCAGGGGATCCTGCGTTGTTAAATGTAGATGCGTTTTTTCAGGCTTTGGGGTTGCTTTATGAAGAACCTAATTTAGAGATTTTGGCTGAGAAAGCCTTGATAGCTCTTTCCCAAGGGCAAGATGAAGCTGAGATATACTGCCAGAAATTCCGTAAATGGTCGGTGCTTACTAAATGGAATGAGTGCGCTTTAGCAGCTAATTTCAGAGAAGGTCTCTCTGATGCCGTGAAGGATGTCATGGTGGGGTTCCCTGTGCCTACAGGTCTGAATGATGCCATGAAATTGGCTATCCAGATTGATCGGCGTTTGCGGGAGCGCAAATCTGTGCACCATATGGCGGGGTCTTCTGAGGAAGAATCTGTGCACCATATGGCGGTATCTTCTGAGCAAAAACCTGTGCACCATATGGCGGTGTCTTCTGAGCAAAGACCTGTGCACCATTTGGCGGTGACCTCTGAAAAGGCATTGGAGCATATGCAATGCGATCGTGTTTTGTCTAGAGGCGAACGTCAAAATTACAGGCGCAAAAATGGATTGTGCTTCTACTGTGGAGATCCAGCTCATGTTATATCAGCATGCTCTAAACGTATAAATAAGGTTGATAAAAAGGTTGATAAATCTTTTTCTACAGGTACCTTGCAGTCAAAATTTCTTTTGTCCGTGACATTGATTTGTACCTTATCATCTGTGACTGTGAATGCTTATGTGGATTCTGGCGCCGCTCTGAGTCTCATGGATTGGTCCTTTGCCAAGCGTTGTGGGTTTGATTTGGAGCCGTTGGAAGTTTCTATTCCCCTGAAGGGTATTGATTCTACACCTTTGGCTAGCAACAAACCACAATATTGGACACAAGTGACTATGCGTCTTACCCCAGACCATCAGGAGATTATTCGTTTCCTTGTATTATATAACCTACATGATGTCTTAGTGCTTGGATTACCATGGTTACAGATTCATAATCCCGTCTTGGACTGGAAATCTATGTCTGTGTTGAGCTGGGGATGTCGGGGTATTCATGGGGATGCACCTTTGGTTCCTATTTCTTCATCTACTCCCTCTGAGATCCCAGCATTTCTGTCAGATTTTTGTGATGTCTTTCAAGAGCCTAAAGTTGATTCTCTCCCTCCCCACAGAGAGTGTGACTGCGCTATTGAATTGATCCCCGGTAGTAAGTTTCCTAAGGGTCGCTTGTTTAATTTGTCTGTACCTGAACATACTGCTATGCGGGAGTATATCAGAGAATCCTTGGAAAAGGGTCATATTCGCCCCTCGTTGTCTCCACTAGGGGCAGGATTTTTCTTTGTAGGTAAAAAGGATGGTTCATTGAGACCTTGTATCGACTATCGACTTTTGAATAAGATTACAGTTAAATACCAGTACCCGTTACCTTTACTGACTGATCTGTTTGCTCGTATAAAGGGGGCTAAGTGGTTCACTAAGATCGATCTACGTGGTGCGTATAATTTGGTGCGGATTAAGCAGGGGGATGAGTGGAAGACCGCATTTAATACGCCTGAAGGCCATTTTGAGTATTTGGTAATGCCTTTCGGTCTCGCAAATGCCCCTTCCGTTTTTCAGTCCTTTATGCACGATATTTTCCGTGAATATCTGGATAAGTTTATGATTGTGTATTTGGATGATATTCTTGTTTTTTCGGAGGACTGGGAATCTCACGTTCAACAGGTCAGGAGAGTTTTTCAGGTTTTGCGAGCTAATTCTCTTTTTGTAAAGGGCTCAAAGTGTAGTTTTGGAGTTCAGAGAATTTCTTTTTTGGGATATATTTTTTCCCCTTCATCTATGGAGATGGACCCTGTCAAGGTCCAGGCTATTTGTGATTGGATACAACCTACTTCTTTGAAGAGTCTGCAAAAGTTCTTGGGTTTTGCTAATTTCTATCGCCGATTTATAGCGGGTTTTTCTGCCATTGCTAAACCTTTGACTGATTTGACCAAAAAGGGTGCTGATGTTGCTAATTGGTCCTCTGCGGCTGTGGAGGCCTTTCAAGAGCTTAAGCGCCGCTTTTCTTCCGCTCCTGTGTTGCGCCAACCTGATGTGTTACTGCCGTTCCAGGTTGAGGTGGATGCTTCGGAGATCGGAGCAGGTGCAGTTTTGTCGCAGAAAGATCCTGACTGCTCAGTAATGAGACCATGTGCGTTTTTCTCCCGAAAGTTTTCGCCCGCTGAGCGAAATTATGATGTGGGAAATCGGGAACTTCTGGCCATGAAGTGGGCGTTTGAGGAGTGGCGTCATTGGCTTGAGGGTGCTAGACACCAGGTGGTGGTCCTCACTGACCACAAGAATCTAATTTATCTTGAGTCGGCCAGGCGTCTGAATCCTAGACAGGCGCGCTGGTCGTTGTTTTTCTCCCGATTTAACTTTGTGGTGTCATATCTGCCTGGGTCCAAGAATGTGAGGGCGGATGCCCTCTCTAGGAGTTTTGAGCTTGACTCGCCTGGTGATTCCGAACCTACCGGCATCCTGAAGGATGGGGTGATATTGTCAGCTGTCTCCCCAGACCTGCGGCGTTCTTTGCAGGAGTTTCAGGTGGATAGGCCTGATCGCTGTCCGCCTGGTAGACTGTTTGTCCCTGGTGATTGGACCAGTAGAGTTATCTCGGAGGTTCATTCTTCCGCGTTGACAGGTCATCCTGGAATTTTTGGCACCAGGGATTTGGTGTCTAGGTCCTTCTGGTGGCCTTCTTTGTCTCGAGATGTGCGCATGTTTGTGCAGTCTTGTGATGTTTGTGCTCGGGCCAAGCCCTGCTGTTCTAGGGCCAGTGGGTTGTTGTTGCCCTTGCCTATTCCTAAGAGGCCTTGGACGCACATCTCTATGGACTTTATTTCTGACCTTCCGGTTTCTCGTAGGATGTCTGTCATCTGGGTGATTTGTGACCGTTTTTCCAAGATGGTTCATTTGGTACCTTTACCCAAATTGCCCTCCTCCTCTGAGTTGGTTCCTCTATTTTTTCAGAATGTGGTGCGTTTGCATGGTATTCCTGAGAATATAGTGTCTGACAGGGGTACTCAGTTTGTGTCTAGATTTTGGCGGACGTTCTGTGCCAGGATGGGTATCGATTTGTCTTTTTCGTCTGCATTCCATCCTCAGACTAATGGCCAGACTGAGCGTACTAATCAGACCTTGGAGACTTACTTGAGGTGTTTTGTGTCCGCTGATCAGGATGATTGGCTTGACCTTTTGCCATTGGCAGAGTTTGCCCTTAACAATCGGGCTAGTTCTGCCACTTTGGTTTCTCCATTTTTTTGTAATTCAGGGTTTCACCCTCGGTTTTCGTCCGGTCAATTGGAGTCTTCGGATTGTCCTGGAGTGGATGCTGTGGTTGATAGGATGCATCAGATTTGGGGACAGGTTGTGGACAATCTGAAGTTGTCCCAGGAGAAGACTCAACAGTTCACTAATCGTCATCGGCGTATTGGTCCTCGTCTTTGTGTTGGGGACCTGGTGTGGCTGTCTTCTCGATTTGTTCCTATGAAGGTCTCGTCTCCTAAGTTTAAGCCTCGGTTTATCGGCCCTTATAGGATTCTGGAGGTTCTTAATCCTGTGTCCTTTCGTTTGGACCTCCCAGCATCTTTTAATATCCATAATGTTTTCCATCGGTCATTATTGCGGAGGTATGAGGTACCGGTTGTTCCTTCTGCTGATCCACCTGCTCCTGTGTTGGTTGAGGGTGAATTGGAGTATGTGGTGGAAAAGATCTTGGACTCCCGTGTTTCCAGACGGAAACTTCAGTATCTGGTTAAGTGGAAAGGTTATGGCCAGGAGGATAATTCTTGGGTGACAGCATCCGATGTTCATGCTCCCGATTTGGTTCGTGCATTTCATAGTGCTCATCCAGGTCGCCCTGGTGGTTCTGGTGAGGGTTCGGTGCCCCCTCCTTAAGGGGGGGGTACTGTTGTGAATTCGGTTTGTGGGCTCCCCCGGTGGTCTGTTATGGTAGTGTCTCTTATGTGCCTTCCTCCATCTCTGATTACCTGTCGCCACCCTCTTGGGGAGTTTCCTATTTAAGGCTGCTTGGCTGTTAGTCACATGCCGGCCAACAATGTGCTAGTAGCATTCTGTTGCATTCACCTGCCTCAAGTTCCAGTTCAGCTAAGTTGAATTTTGTTTCTTGTTTTGCTATTTTTGTCCAGCTATCTGCAATGTGACTCTTCAGTGCTGGAAGCTCTTGTGGACAGAAAATTACTACTCCAGTGGCATGAGTTGTCACTGGAGTTTAAAGTAATTTCTGGATGGTGTTTTTGAATAGTGATTTTTAGGTCGACCGTGAAGTAACTCTTTCCTGTCCTTCTGCTATCTAGTAAGCGGACCTCACTGTGCTAAATCTGCTGTTCATCCTACGTATGTCATTTCCTCTGAACTCACCGTCAATATCTGTGGGGGCCTACTATCATCTTTTGGGGTTCCTCACTGGAGGTAAGGCAGGCCTGTATATTCCTCTTATAGGGGTAGTTAGATCTCCGGCTGGCGCGTGGTGTCTAGGGCATCGTAGGTACATCCCCCGGCTACTGTAAGTGTTGGGTCAGGTTCAGGTCACGGTCGACCTTAGTTTCCATCACCCGAGAGCTAGTCCGTTTTGCATTTTTTTCCCATGGTCATTGGGGTAACCATAACACATGGTATCCCGGAAAACATCGTTTCTGACAGGGGATCCCAATTTGTGTCTAGATTTTGGCGGGCGTTCTGTGCCAGGATGGGCATTGATTTGTCTTTTTCGTCTGCTTTCCATCCTCAGACAAATGGCCAGACAGAGCGAACTAATCAGACCTTGGAGACTTATTTGAGGTGTTTTGTGTCTGCTGATCAGGATGACTGGGTCGCCTTTTTGCCGTTGGCGGAGTTTGCCCTTAATAATCGGGCTAGTTCTGCCACTCTGGTTTCTCCTTTCTTCTGCAATTCGGGGTTTCACCCTCGTTTTTCATCTGATCAGGTGGAATCTTCGGATTGTCCTGGAGTGGACACTATGGTGGATAGATTGCACCAGATTTGGAGTCATGTGGTGGACAACTTGAAGTTGTCCCAGGAGAAGACTCAGCAGTTTGCTAATCGTCATCGTCGTGCTGGTAATCGTCTTCGCGTTGGGGACTTGGTGTGGTTATCTTCTCGTTTTGTCCCTATGAAGGTCTCTTCTCCTAAGTTTAAACCTCGGTTCATAAGTCCTTATAAGATTTTGGAGATTCTTAATCCTATATCGTTTCGTTTGGACCTACCAGCATCTTTCACTATTCATAATGTCTTCCATCGGTCTTTGTTGCGGAGGTACGAGATACCGGTTGTTCCTTCTGTTGAGCCTCCTGCTCCTGTGCTGGTGCAGGGTGAATTGGAGTATGTTGTGGAGAAGATTTTGGACTCTCGCATTTCCAGACGGAGACTTCAATATTTGGTCAAATGGAAGGGATACGGTCAGGAGGATAATTCTTGGGTGACTGCCTCTGATGTTCATGCCTCTGATTTGGTTCGCGCCTTTCATAGGGCTCGTCCAGATCGCCCTGGTGGTTCTCATGAGGGTTCGGTGCCCCCTCCTCAAGGGGGGGGGTACTGTTGTGAATTCTGTTTGTGGGCTCCCTCTGGTGGCTACTGGTGGTACTGGTTGACTTCTGTCTTCTATCTCCAGTGCACCTGTTCCCATCAGGAAATGGGAGTTTCCTATATAGTCTGGCTTCTCACTCATTTACTTGCCGGCTATCAATGTTACCAGAGCTCCTCTGTTACTTGTTACCTGCTCCAAGTCTGCTGAGTCAGATAAGTTTGATCATTTGTACCTTTTGTCCAGCGTGCATCTATATGAATCTTGCTGCTGGAAGCTCTAGTGAACTGAAATGACCACTCCGGTGTCATGAGTTGATACCGGAGTTTAAAGTCATTTCAGGATGGTATTTTGTAGGGTTTTTAGTTGACCGCGAAGTCCACTTTTGTATTTTCTGCTATCTAGTTAGTGGGCCTCTCTTTGCTGAACCTGTATTCATACTGCGTATGTGTTTTCTTCTTAACTAACCGTCATTATATGTTGGGGGCTACTATTACTTTGGGGTTTTCTCTGGAGGCAAGCCAGGTCTGTGTTTCCTCTATTAGGGGTAGCTAGATCTCCGGCTGGTGCGAGACGTCTAGGGATAAAACGCAGGTACGTTCCCCGGCCACTGGTAGTTGTGCGTTAGGTTCAGCATCGCGGTCAGCTTAGATTCCATCTTCCTAGAGCTAGTCCTGTTTTTGCCCATGTCCCTGCCATTGGGATTCATGACACCGCTCATTACAGTGATGAATATGCGGTTCCACCCTTATGGGAGGTGGAGCCACATATTCATCACTGTAATGAGCAGCACCACGTGACAGCTCATACAGGACAAGCTGCGGCGCGGAGAGGAAGCGTCGAGGGAGCCGGCTGAGTATTTTAATAACAGCGGCCGGGGACACAGGGGGTGGGAGTGAGGAGGTTGCCGGGAAGGTTATTTTAAACACAAAAAAAAAAGATTTTTCATTCCTTCTCCCCAGCGAAAGCTGCTGGAGAGAAGGGATGAATGGGGGCTTCAGCACCACAAGCTGGGGGGACAGCGCTTTCTGTAGCGCTGTCTCCTGCACGGCACACGGACATCATCCGTGTGCGGTACGTGTTTTACACGGACACATTGACTATAATGGGTCCGTGTGATCCATGCGCTCCCACGAACACTGACATGTCTCCGTGTTTTTCAAACGGACACACGGTCCGTGAAAACACGCTGACATGTGCAGAGACACATTGATTTTAATGTGTCTACGTGAGTCAGTGTCTCCGGTACGTGAGGAAACTGTCACCACACGTACCGGAGCCACTGACGTGTGAAACCGGCCTAAGGGAAAGGATTAACATTAGATTTCCATGGTGGAATTATATAGTTTTTCATCAGTGCTTGGGTTGTGCGGCAAAGTACTGAGGCTATGTGCACACGCTGCGGATATTGTTGCGGATCCGCAGCGGATTAGCCGCTGCAGATTTGCAGCAGTTTTCGATGAGTTTACAGTACCATGTAAACCTATGGAAAACAAAATCCGCAGTGCACATGCTGCGGAACAAAATGCGCGGAAGCGTAGCGTTGTTTATTCAGCAGCATGTCACTTCTTTGTGCGGATTCCGCAGCGGTTTACACCTGCTCCATAATAGGAATCCGCAGGTGTAAAACCGCATGTGAAATCCTCACAAAAACCACCAAAAAAACACAACGGTAAATCCACGGTAAGGCCGGCGTCACACTGGCGTTTTAAACGGCCGAGTGCAATGCGATAAAAAATCGCATTGCAATCGGACCAATGTTAACATATGTGGCAGCTCCAAGCAGCCGACTTTTTGTCGGCCGTTTTCTTCGGTCCGAGACAATCGCAGCATGCTGCGATTGTCTAGGACCGAGGGAAACTCTGGGTTCACTCGCACCGATATAAGCCTATGGGTGCGAGTGAGAAAGAGCACACCACTCGGACATCATCTGAGTGACGTGCGTTATAAGCGGACCCCAGCAATGGAGGAGATGGAGAAATTCATTTCTCCGCCTCCTCCGCAGCTGTGCTCCGATCCTCCCTGTGCGAGAGAATCGGAGCACAGACGCATGACACTCGGTAACTGCTCTGCTGCGAGTGTCATTAGCATATCGCATCCGATGATCTCGCATCGGATGCAATACGCTAGTGTGACGCCGGCCTAATTCAGCAGGAAATCCGCAGTGCGGATTACCTGCGGATTTACCAAAATCAGTCTGGAAAAATCTGCAGAGTAATCTGCAGCGTGTGCACATAGCTTCAAGGTAAGACACTTTTATGCTTCTCCTATTTATAATACACTGCTGTGAAGCACCGGCGAGCGACTTAACTGTACATCAGCTGTGACAATGACTAATGATGAACGCCAGACTACAACAGAGGGGATCTAGTACTATCCTCTGCTCTTCTTAGTACTTGCCATAGACAAGCCACGGAGAGATTAACCTTCACTTGGCCTCTTCCTGATATGAGCATCATGTAAATCACTGATTTAAAAGATAACAAAAAATCAAATGTGAAACATGGTGTCAAATATACTGCAGAGAGTCTTTGATAGATTTTATTGGAAATGTATTTTACATTTATACCTTGTATATTTGTAAAAGTTTTGTGCTAAGAAAACCAGAGGGTAAAAGGGAAAATAGTTTACTTAATCATGAGACAGCCAAATATTTAGTAGGTAACACGTGATGATTGCAACTGGCCCAAAGGGAGGATAATAGCGAAGGAGAAAAAATTGTTTGATTAGTAGTATTGCAACTCGCCCGGTGTGAAGCTGTGGAAGAAATACTTAGTGTGCGGATTCCGCAGCGTTTTACACCTGCTCCTCAATAGGTATCCGCAGGTGTAAAACCGCAGGTGAAATCCACACAAAAAACGCAGCAAATCCACAGGTAAAACGCAGTGCATTTTACCTGCGGATTTTTCAAAAACGGTGCGGAAAAATCCGCACATGAATCCGCAACGTGGGCACATAGCCTTACCCTCTGGTTTTCTCAGCGCAAATCTTTTACAAATATTCCTAATTTCTCTTGATCACCCTGTGGTTGGTATCTTGATTCGCTGCAGTTATAAACCTTTCAACACTAGCGCCACTTTCACTTCCTTCTCCTACATTTATACCTTGTATGTATTCTCGGGTTCTTTTTTCCAGATATAGACGAAAGGTCCTCATCTTCAAAAAGAAGAATCAATATTTCCCTGGAGGTCTCCACTAAAGTTTATAGTTTCCAATAGTTAATATAAAATACAACATGTTTAGTGAATAATATACAATATTGGCAGAAGAACTGAGGTCTGAAGGGAAAAAATGTATTGGACTTAGGCTGGATATAAAAAGTCTGCACACCCTTATTAAAATGGCAGGTTTCTGTCCTGTAAAAAAAATCATACTAAAAAGAATCATTTCAGAACTTTTTCCACCTTTTATGTCACTCAATCCGTACAAATCTATTGAGAAACAAACTGAAATCATTTTGAGGGTTCTGGCCAGGAGTATGCATGCCTGACCGCCGTTCCCAGACAATGGGGAATCCTCACATGGCACAGTGCGTGACCTGGGAAGATTCACAAGTCTGCAGTCACACATCCCCAGGTCCAGCGCTGGGGACTCATCTTTAGGTGATTATTATACTTGCTATTGGGATCTGTTCATTATTTTGACATATAGGGCGGACTCTAGCTCTATTAAGGGTTTGTCTGGTTATCACTAGTTATAGATTTTTGGCTTTTTAAATGTTTTTAATATATGACTTGACTTAAGCATTGAGTTTCTATTGATGATCCATCTTATTGCATACTTTTCCCTTATTATCGTTAGTTTTCCATACAGTATAACCGCCATTACACCCCTCCACACATTATTATGGCCTCTAAACAACCGTCAACACAATATGATGACCGCAACACAATCCTTTACATTGTCTAATGGCTTGCACCCAGTATAATGGCCCCATTAGTCCTCCAAACAATATAACGGCCCCCACATAGCCTTGAAACTATATAATGCCTTTGAGCCATACAAACTGTATAATGGTCCTCACATAGCCCTGCTAACTGTATGATGATCACCATAGAGCACTGCATATAGTATAATGGCCCCCACATAGCCCTGCAAACTGTATAATGGTGCCCACATAGCCCTGCAAACTGTATAATGGCCCCCACATAGCCCTGCATATAGTTTAATGGCCCCCACATAGCCCTGCAAACTGTATAAAGGTGCCCACATAGCCCTGCAAACTGTATAATAGCCACCACATAGCCCTGCATATAGTATAATGGCCCCCACATAGCCCTGCAAACTGTATAATGGCCCCCACATAGCCCTGCATATAGTATAATGGTCTCCACATAGCCCTGCATATAGTATAATGGCCTCCACATAGCCTTGCAAACTGTATAATGGCCCCCACATAGCCCTGCAAACTGTATAATGTCCCCCACATAGCCCTGCATATAGTATAATGGCCCCACATAGCCCTGCAAACTGTATAATGGTGCCTACATAGCCCTGCAAACTGTATAATGGCCCCCACATAGCCCTGCATATAGTATAATGGTCTCCACAAAGCCCTGCATATAGTATAATGGCCTCCACATAGCCTTGCAAACTGTATAATGGCCCCCACATAGCCCTGCAAACTGTATAATGGCCCCCACATAGCCCTGCATATAGTATAATGGTCTCCACATAACCCTACATATAGTATAATTCAGAGGTGTATCTACGTTTTCTGGCATCCTTAGCAAATATTCATTTTGGCGCCCACCCCCCTCCCAAGGACATATGCGATTTGCACACTTAGTCATGTACCCATGAGGTCCTCTCCCTAATGTTCTCAATGTTCAGTGAAAAACTGAGAGAAGCAGGAAGAGCAGCTAGTTGTCACAGGACCATAAGTATGAAAGTCGCATATGAGTGAAGTGTCCATGTGATGAAACCTGCAGAGCTGAATCCTGACATTGCAAGCTTCCGAATTGTCACAACTAGTGCACTGCACACTTTTAGGATTCTCCCTTGCCGGTGGACAGTCATGTCATCACAAGCATGCGATTTGTATACTTCTGACCACATTCTGACTAAACGTGCCCGGCCTCGCTCAGTTCATTTTCATTAAGTGATGCCACACATGTCTAGTCAGCGCATGACTTCATGTATGTAAATCACCAGCACAAGAGAATCGTGACAGCGTGCAGGGTGCACTGTGAGAACTTAGAAGTCTGCAGTCACATAGAATGACTGCAGACTCAATACAAACCTGGACATCCCTTTTAATGCTCCTAACATAAATAAAAATATGAGAATTAGTCAGTATCACAAATAACAGTTACATCCAGGTACCTTATAGATGAAGTCATCTGTGGACTCGTTCTCGTTCTTTTCTTCACCTTGTCCAGACCCCATGATGAGTTTTGTCATCCACAGCTCGTCTCTGCAGACTTCCATCTTCTCTGTTTTTTTTTTCAGAAAATCTCCACATGATGCCCTTAACCCCTTTCTGACATCTGACGTACTATCCCGTCGAGGTGGGGTGGGCCCGTATGACCACCGACGGGATAGTACGTCATACGCGATCGGCCGCGCTCACGGGAGGAGCGCGGCCGATCGCGGCCGGGTGTCAGCTGCATATCGCAGCTGACTTCCGGCACTATGTGCCAGGAGCGGTCACGGACCGCCCCCGGCACATTAACCCCCGGCACACCGCGATCAAACATGAATATAACATGGTATAGGGAAGCATCGCGCAGGGAGGGGGCTCCCTGCGGGCTTCCCTGAGACCCCCGCAGCAACGCGATGTGATCGCGTTACTCCGAGGGTCTCCTACCTCCCTCCTCGCCGCAGGTCCCGGATCCAAGATGGCCGTGGCATCCGGGTCCTGCAGGGAGGGAGGTGGCTTACCGAGTGCCTGCTCAGAGCAGGCGCTGGTAAGCCTGCAGCCCTGCACAGCAGATCGCCTGTGCACACTGTCAGATCACCGATCTGTAATGTCCCCCCCTGGGACAAAGTAAAAAAGTTAAAAAAAAATTTTTCCACATGTGTAAAAAAATAAATAAAAAATAAATTCCTAAATAAGGAAAAAAAATATATATTATTCCCATAAATACATTTCTTTATCTAAATAAAAAAAAAAACAATAAAAGTACACATGTTTAGTATCGCTGCTTCCGTAATGACCCAACCTATAAAACTGTCCCACTAGTTAACCCCTTCAGTAAACACCGTGAGAAAAAAAAAAAAACGAGGCAAAAAAACGCTTTATTACCATACCGCCGAACAAAAAGTGGAATAACACGCGATCAAAATGACAGATATAAATAACCATGGTACCGCTGAAAATGTCATCTTGTCCCGCAAAAAACGAGCTGCCATACAGCATCATCAGCAAAAAAATAAAAAAGTTGTAGTCCTGAGAATAAAGCGATACCAAAATAATTATTTTTTCTATAAAATAGCTTTTATCGTATAAAAGCGCCAAAACATAAAAAAATGATATAAATGAAATATCGCTGTAATCGTACTGACCCGAAGAATAAAACGGCTTTATCAATTTTACCAAACGTGGAACGGTATAAACGCCTCCCCCAAAAGAAATTCATGAATAGCTGGTTTTTGATCATTCTGCCTCACAAAAATCGGAATAAAAAGCGATCAAAAAATGTCATGTGCCCGAAAATGTTACTAATAAAAACGTCAACTCGTCCCACAAAAAACAAGACCTCACATGACTCTGTGGACTCAAATATGGAAAAATTATAGCTTTCAAAATGTGGTAACGCAAAAAATATTTTTTGCAATAAAAAGCGTCTTTCAGTGTGTGACGGCTGCCAATCATAAAAATCCGCTAAATAACCCGCTATAAAAGTAAATCAAACCCCCCTTCATCACCCCCTTAGTTAGGGAAAAATAAAAAAATAAAAAAAATGTATTTATTTCCATTTTCCCATTAGGGTTAGGGTTAGGGCTAGGGTTAGGGCTAGGGTTATTGCTAGGGTTAGGGTTAGGGCTAGGGTTAGGGCTAGGGTTAGGGCTAGGGTTATTGCTAGGGTTAGGGCTAGGGTTAGGACTAGGGTTATTGCTAGGGTTAGGGTTAGGGCTAGGGTTATTGCTAGGGTTAGGGCTAGGGTTAGGGCTAGGGTTAAGGCTACAGTTAGGGTTGGGGCTAAAGTTAGGGTTAGGGTTTGGATTACATTTACGGTTGGGAATAGGGTTGGGATTAGGGTTAGGGGTGTGTCAGGGTTAGGGGTGTGGTTAGGGTTACCGTTTGTATTAGGGTAAGGGGTGTGTTTGGATTAGGGTTTCAGTTATAATTGGGGGGTTTCCACTGTTTAGGCACATCAGGGGCTCTCCAAACGGGACATGGCATCCGATCTCAATTCCAGACAATTCTGCGTTGAAAAAGGAAAACAGTGCTCCTTCCCTTCAGAGCTCTCCCGTGTACCCAAACAGGGGTTTACCCCAGCATATGGGGTATCGGCGTACTCAGGACAAATTGGACAACATGTTTTGGGGTCCAATTTCTCCTGTTACCCTTGGGAAAATACAAAACTGGGGGCTAAAAAATAAGTTTTGTGGGAAAAAAAAGATTTTTTATTTTCACGGCTCTGCGTTGTAAACTGTAGTGAAACACTTGGGGGTTCAAGGTTTTCACAACACATCTAGATAAGTTCCTTGGGGGGTCTAATTTCCAATATGGGGTCACTTGTGGGGGGTTTCTACTGTTTAGGTACATCAGGGGCTCTGCAAATGCAACATGACGCCTGCAGACCAATCCATCTAAGTCTGCATTCCAAATGGCGCTCCTTCCCTTCCGAGCTCTGCCATGCGCCCAAACAGTGGTTTACCCCCACATATGGGGTATCAGCGTACACAGGACAAATTGTACAACAACTTTTATGGTCCAATTTATCCTGTTACCCTTGTGAAAATACAAAACTGGGGGCTAAAAAATCATTTTTGTGAAAAAAAAAAATAATTTTTATTTTCACGGCTCTGCGTTATAAACTGTAGTGAAACACTTGGGGGTTCAAAGTTCTCACAACACATCTAGATAAGTTCCTTGGGAGGTCTAGTTTCCAATTTGGGGTCACTTGTGGGGGGGTTTATACTGTTTGGGTACATCAGGGGCTCAGCAAATGCAACGTGACGCCTGCAGACCAATCCATTTAAGTCTGCATTCCAAATGGCGCTTCTTCCCTTCCGAGCTCTGTCATGCGCCCAAACAGTGGTTCCCCCCCACATATGGGGTATCAGCGTACTCAGGACAAATTGGACAACAACTTTTGGGGTCCAATTTATTATGTTACCCTTGTAAAAATACAAAGCTGGGGGCTAAAAAATCATTTCTGTGAAAAAAAAGAGGAATTTTTATTTTCACGGCTCTGCGTTATAAACTGTAGTGAAACACTTGGGGGTTCAAAGTTCTCACAACACATCTAGATAAGTTCCTTGGGAGGTCTAGTTTCCAATTTGGGGTCACTTGTGGGGGGTTTCTACTGTTTGGGTACATCAGGGGCTCTGCAAATGCAACGTGACGCCTGCAGACCAATCCATTTAAGTCTGCATTCCAAATGGCACTCCTTCCCTTCCGAGCTCTGTCATGCGCCCAAACAGTGGTTCCCCCCACATATGGGGTATAAGCGTACTCAGGACAAATTGGACAACAACTTTTGGGGTCCAATTTATTATGTTACCCTTGTAAAAATACAAAGCTGGGGGCTAAAAAATCATTTCTGTGAAAAAAAAGAGGAATTTTTATTTTCACGGCTCTGCGTTATAAACTGTAGTGAAACACTTGGGGGTTCAAAGTTCTCACAACACATCTAGATAAGTTCCTTGGGAGGTCTAGTTTCCAATTTGGGGTCACTTGTGGGGGGTTTTATACTGTTTGGGTACATCAGGGGCTCAGCAAATGCAACGTGACGCCTGCAGACCAATCCATTTAAGTCTGCATTCCAAATGGCACTCCTTCCCTTCCGAGCTCTGTCATGCGCGCAAACAGTGGTTCCCCCCACATATGGGGTATAAGCGTACTCAGGACAAATTGGACAACAACTTTTGGGGTCCAATTTATTATGTTACCCTTGTAAAAATACAAAGCTGGGGGCTAAAAAATCATTTCTGTGAAAAAAAAAGAGGAATTTTTATTTTCACGGCTCTGCGTTATAAACTGTAGTGAAACACTTGGGGGTTCAAAGTTCTCACAACACATCTAGATAAGTTCCTTGGGAGGTCTAGTTTCCAATTTGGGGTCACTTGTGGGGGGTTTCTACTGTTTGGGTACATCAGGGGCTCTGCAAATGCAACGTGACGCCTGCAGACCAATCCATTTAAGTCTGCATTCCAAATGGCGCTCCTTCCCTTCCGAGCTCTGTCATGCGCCCAAAAAGTCGTTCCCCCCCACATATGGGGTATCAGCGTACTCAGAACAAATTGGACAACAACTTTTGGGGTCCAATTTATTATGTTACCCTTGTAAAAATACAAAGCTGGGGGCTAAAAAATCATTTCTGTGAAAAAAAAGAGGAATTTTTATTTTCATGGCTCTGCGTTATAAACTGTAGTGAAACACTTGGGGGTTCAAAGCTCTCAAAACACATCTAAATAAGTTCCTTAGGGGGTCTACTTTCAAAAATGGTGTCACTTGTGGGGGGTTTTAATGTTTAGGCACATCAGGGGCTCTCCAAACGCAACATGGTGTCCCATCTTAATTCCAGTCAATTTTGCATTGAAAAGTAAAATAGCGCTCCTTCCCTTCCGAGCTCTGCTATGCGCCCAAACAGTGGTTTACCCCCACATATGGGGTATCGTCGTACTCAGGACAAATTGCACAACAACTTGTGTGGTCTAATTTCTTTAATTACCCTTGGGAAAATAAAAAAATGGGGGCGAAAATATCATTTTTGTGAACAAATATGATTTTTTATTTTTACGGCTCTGCATTATAAACTTCTGTGAAGCACTTGTTGGGTCAAAGTGCTCAGCACACATCTAGATAAGTTCCTTAAGGGGTATACTTTCCAAAATGGTGTCACTTGTGGGGGGTTTCAATGTTTCGGCACATCAGGGGCTCTCCAAACGCAACATGGCGTCCCATCTCAATTCCAGTCAATTTTGCATTGAAAAGTCAAATGGCGCTCCTTCCCTTCCGAGCTCTGCCCTGCGCCCAAACAATGGTTTACACCCACATATAGGGTATCGTTGTACTCAGGACAAATTGCACAACAACTTTTGTGGTCTAATTTCTTCTCTTACCCTTGGGAAAATAAAAAAATGGGGGCGAAAAGATCATTTTTGTGAAAAAATATGATTTTTTATTTTTACGGCTCTGCATTATAAACTTCTGTGAAGCACTTGTTGGGTCAAAGTGCTCACCACACATCTAGATAAGTTCCTTAGGGGGTCTACTTTCCAAAATGGTGTCAGTTGTGGGGGGTTTCAATGTTTAGGCACATCAGGGGCTCTCCAAACGCAACATGGCGTCCCATGTCAATTCCAGTCAATTTTGCATTGAAAAGTCAAATGGCGCTCCTTTCCTTCCGAGCTCTGCCATGCGCCCAAACAGTGGTTTACCCCCACATATGGGGTATTAGCGTACGCAGGACAAATTGTACAACAACTTTTGGGGTCCATTTTCTCCTGTTACCCTTGGTAAAATAAAACAAATTGGAGCTGAAATAAATTTTGTGTAAATAAAAATGAACATTTAACTTTTTTTCAAACATTCCAAAAATTCCTGTGAAACACCTGAAGGGTTAATACATTTCTTGAATGTGGTTTTGAGCACCTTGAGGGGTGAAGTTTTTAGAATGGTGTCACACTTGGGTATTTTCTGTCATATAGACCCCTCAAAATGACTTCAAATGAGATGTGGTCCCTGAAAAAAAATGGTGTTGTAAAAATGAGAAATTGCTGGTCAATTTTTAACCCTTATAACTCAATAACAAAAAAAAAATTTGGTTCCAAAATTGTGCTGATGTAAAGTAGACATGTGGGAAATGTTACTTATTAAGTATTTTGCGTGACATATGTCTGTGATTTAAAGGCATAAAAATTCAAAGTTGGAAAATTGCGAAATTTTCAAAATTTTTCGCCAAATATCCGTTTTTTTAACAAATAAACGCGAGTTATATCGAAGAAATTTTACCACTATCATGAAGTACAATATGTCACGAGAAAACAATGTCAGAATCGCCAAGATCCGTTGAAGCGTTCCAGAGTTATAACCTCATAAAGGGACAGTGGTCAGAATTGTAAAAATTGGCCTGGTCATTAACGTGCAAACCACCCTTGGGGGTGAAGGGGTTAAAGATAGAAGTGTAATTATAATGCTCCTGATTAAAAAATTGACCCTAACTATATTGTCTGCACAAAATATGACCCCCACATTGTCCCTCTTTTGGTACATGCTCTTTACACTGACGACTTCCTTCCATACCCAACCCCTCTTTACACCGTGCTCTTATACTGTGTCCCCCCTATAGGGCCCAGTATTTACACTGTACTCTCTCGTCACACTCTCCCTCCTTGGTATACTGTCCCCTCCTGGCTGTGCCCTTACACTGTCCCTCCATGCTACACCCCACTACTCAGTTTCTATTCTGTGCCCACTCACTTTACTCCCCCATACTGTCTCCTCACGCTATTCCCCTCCCTCCTCATACTGTCTCCTCTCACATACCCTGTTCACCATACTGTCTTCTCATATATTTACCCCCTCACTTTCTATACTGCCTGCTCACCTGACTCCCCATACTGTCTGCACACATCACATCACCCTCACTCCCCGTACTCTGTCCACATACCTTTCTCACATCGCTACTCATACTGTGTCCACATACATTCCCCCATTCACTCCCCATACTGTCTGCACCCATCCCCCATACTGTTTCCTCATAAATGCCCTCCATTCCCCATACTATTTCCTCATACATGCCTCCCATTCCCCAGTACTGTTTTCTCATACATGCCCTCATTCCCCCATACTGCTTCCTCATTCATGCCCCCCATTCCCCCTTACTGTTTCCTCATACATGCCCCCATTGCCCTGTACTCTTTCCTCATATATGCCCCCCATCTCCCCCTTTGCTCTTCATTTTGGGTCCTCAAATCTTCCCCACACATTAAATCCCCCATCATCACTACAAATCTCCCCACACACAATAAATAACCCAATCCCCACTCCGTACCTCCACACACATTAAATCCCCCATCCCCACTCCAAATCTCACCCCACACACATTAAACACCCCCATCCCCACTCCAATTCTCCCCACACATAATAAATACCCCATCCTCACTCAAATTCTCCCCACACACAATAAGGCTATGTGCCCTCGTTGCGGATTCGTGTGCGGATTTTTCCACACTGTTTTTGAAAAATCTGCAGGTAAAATGCACTGTGTTTTATCTGCGGATAACAAGCCGATATATTGCGAATTTCCAGCGTTTTTGGTTCGGATTTCACCTGCTTTTTACCACTTGCGGATTCCTATTGAGGAGCAGGTGTAAAACGCTGTGGAATCCGCCCAATGCTATGTGCCCAAGTTGCGGATTCCTGTGCGGATTTTTCGGCACCGTTTTTGCAAAATCCGCAGGTAAAACACACTGTGTTTTACCTGGGGATTTACCTCGGATTTACCTGTGGTTTTTGTGTGGATTCCACATGCGGTTTTACACCTGTGGATTCCTATTGAGGAGCAGGTGTAAACAGCTGTGGAATCCACAAAAAGAATTGCCATGCTGCGGAAAATACAGCGCAGCGTTTCTGCACGGTATTATCCGCACCATGGGCACTTCGGATTTTGTTTTCCATAGGTTTACATGGTACTGTAACCGGATGGAAAACTGCTGGGAATCAACAGCGGCTAATCCGCTGCGGATCCGCAGCCAAACTGCAACGTGTGCACATAGCCCACATAATTGACATGCTGTAGAAAATAAAATGCAGAGTTTCCGTGCGGTATTTTGTACACCATGTGCACTGCGGATTTTGTTTTCCATAGGTTTACATGGTACTGTAAACTGGATGGAAAACTGCTGCGAATCCGCAGCAGCCAATCTGCTGCAGATTCGCAGCCAAATCCGCAAGGTGTGCACATACCCTTAATCCCCCATTCCCACTCAAGTTATCCCCACACACAATAAATCCCCCATTCCCACTCCAAATCTCCCTACATACATTAAACACCCCCATCCCCACTCCAATTCTCCTCACACACATTAAATCCCCTCATCCCCACTCCATTATTCCCCACACATAATAAATCCCCCCATTTCCACTCAAATTCTCCCCACACATAATAAATCCCCCCATCCCCACTTAAATTGTCCCACCCCGTGCACGTAATCTTCGGTGTTTTCAGCTCCACTGGAGCACTTACCACCAGTGTCCACCTCTACCAGTGCAAGTGAGTGACGTCAGCAGCATGATCGCATGATCTGATCACGTTGCTCACGTTGCTCTGACCCGGCAGTCAGAGCCTCAAGTGCATTCTCGCTTCTGTAAGATGCGAGTACAATTGATGCCTAGGCAGAGGCGGTCACTGACAGCCTAGGGACCCTGTGCAAGAAATGTGTGGCGAAAAAGCTATTGTGTGTATATATATATATATAGCCACACACACATACATGTGTATATATTTATTATGTATATTGCGGTCCCTTATTATACAGTGCCCTCTCTTGTTATGTACAGTACCGTCCCTTACATATTGGATTATGTAGAGCCCTGTTTTTTATTACATACCATCCTCTTTTGTTAGCTGTATAATGCAATTATGGCTGATAGAGCAGAGGAAAGCTTCTTTTCTAATGGAGGAGCTGATGGTCTGGTCGTCTTGTCACTGGCTCCTCTATCAGCAGTCATTTTATATCTAAAAGGAGAGGGGACTATGTAATAAAAGAGGGCGCTGTGAATAACAAAATAACAAGAATACACTATGTAAGAGACAGCATTGTACATAACAGCAGAGGAAGCTATATAATAAGGGATGGCACCATATATAACTGAAGAGAATGGTCCGCAATAAGGAACGGTGTTATACGTGATAAAAGAGGAAACTATGTAAGGCTACGTTCACATTTGCGTTGTGCGCCGCAGCGTCGGCGCCGCAACGCACAACGCAAATAAAAACGCAGCAAAACGCATGCACAACGCTGCGTTTTGCGCCGCATGCGTCGTTTTTTTCATTGAATTTGGACGCAGCAAAAATGCAACTTGCTGCGTCCTCTGCGCCCGGAAGCGGGCGCCGCAGCGACGCATGCGGCGCAAAACGCAAGTGCGCCGCATGTCCATGCGCCCCCATGTTAAATATAGGGGCGCATGACGCATGCGGCGCCGCTGCGGCGCCCGACGCTGCGGCGAGGACCGCAAATGTGAACGTAGCCTAACAAAGGATGGTGTTATACAGAATTAGTGAGTACACTATATACTAAGGGACTGTGCTATATATAATAAGTGAGTGCACTATACACTAAGGGACTGTGTTATACATAAGTATGTACACTCTATACCAGAGGTCTCAAACTGCATTCCTCGAGGGCTGCAAACAGGTCATGTTTTCAGGATTTCCTTGTATTGCACAGGTGATAATTTAATCATCTGCAGAGAATGATTCCAGCACCTTGTGCAATGCTAAGGAAATCTTGAAAACATGCATGGTTTGAGGCCCTCAAGGAATGCAGTTTGAGACGCCTGCTCTATACCCTCCCCATCATTGCCCATTCTTCCACTTCAATCATTTCCTCCTCCCCACCATACCCATCATTGCCCTCTCCATCACCCCATCCTTGCCGTCTCCTCCCCCTATACACACAACACCATTTACCTCTCTGCACATTCCCCTGCAGCGCTACGCACGCACACACGCATACACACACAGACGCACGCGCACACACACACAGACACACACAGCACCTCTCACCTGTCCGCACGCTCTCCCGCAGCTGAAGCATCACCATCAGCAACTTCCTCTCTCTGGCACAGCCGGCCGCTGACTGATGACATCATCCAGCGGCGCTGCTGTCTGTGTGAGAGAGACGAAGCACGGCATGAAGCAGGAAAGATCCCTGCACATGCGGCCGGCACGCTGCATCTTCTCTGTGCCAGCTGTCAACTTGACATTCGGCACACATAACAGCCGACTTTCAGTCAGGGGGTGGCAGAATGCAGCCACCAGGGGAGACACTGCTGACAGCCGGATTATGAGGCCCGACTGTGCCCCCTGACGGCTGTGCCAGGGGCACATGCCCCAGCTATCCACCCTAGATACGCCTCTGGTATAATGGTCCTCACATAGCACTGCAAACTGTATAATGTTCTCCATATAGCCCTGCAAACTGTATATTGGTATCCACATAGCCCTGCAAACTGTATAATGGCCCGCACATAGCCCTGCATATAGTATAATGGTCTCCACATAGCCCTGCATATAGTATAATGGTCTCCACATAGCCATGCAAACTGTAAAATGGCCCCCACATGGCCCTGCATAAAGTATAATGGCCCCCACATAGCCCTGCAAACTGTATAATGGTCTCCACATAGCCCTACATATAGTATAATGGTCTTCACATAGCCCTGCAAGCTGTATAATGGTCTCCACATAGCCCTGCAAACTGTATTATGGCCCGCACATAGCCCTGCATATAGTATAATGCTCTCCACATAGCCCTGCAAACTGTATAGTGCCTCCACATAGCCCAGTAAATGGTATAACAATCCCAACATAGCCCTGAAATCAATTTTATGGCCCCCACAAAGCTCTCCAAACAGTATAATGGCCTGATTTAAAATAAATAAATAAATAAAAGTACTCATCTCTCTTCATTCCCCACTCCTCTGGTCTCTGCAGCGCGTGTTCTGAACCTCTGCTCTCAAATGTCAGAGCTCAAACGCACAGGGAGAATGATGGAGGATGGAGCTGATGGCTCTCTCTGCCATAATTACTTTTCAACTGTATCAACATCCAGAATGCCGATAAAGTTAAATGTACAATGCTAGGCCATGGGGGACCAACTCACAGGCCCCATAGCAACCACATGGTCTGCTGCTATTAGTGATATGCCACGGCTATAGGACTGTTTCTCAGCAACTATAACTGGATCTTTAGTCAAAGAAGACGGAATTCTGAACAGTTCTAAACATCAGTTGATTTTGCAAGTCTTGTGCAAAAAAGATGAATAGAAATATGAATTTCACCTTTCAGCATGATAATGTCCATAAACATACCTCCAAATTAACAAAAAAAGGCTTCTCTAGAACAAGATGAGAGTTGTGGAATGGACGCCCCCCCCATTGGAGAATACATGGGGGGTCGCATGATAACACAACCCCTATAGACTTATTCTATTATTCACCATAATTGGTTTATATTTCATGTATGGAATTCCGTTTTAATAGGTTTCTATGGAAGCTTAAAGCTTGGTTTCAAAGGGTTAAGTTATGAAGTACGCTGCGCTGTGCGTGAGCAGGTTCCAGCTGGTTTCACCCGGTTTTATTCCCGCAATTTTTGCGGGTTATGATTGGTTGTTAAGAAAAAAGCGGGAAGATTTTTTTCCTATTTAATCAGCTGTTCCATCAGCTGTCTCTCAGTCACCTGATGAAGACAGAAGACAGCTGATGGATTCCCTACTACAGCAGCTGATCCGGAGGGCGGAGGCTGAGGGCGGCGCTGAGTGGCTGCAGAGTTGCTTATCTATAGGACCGGCTATAAAACCTACCACCGAGCCTCAGGTCTCAGCTTCTCCTGCATCACCGCTGCCTCCCCCTTCCCAGCATTTGGAGCCCGCTACTATATCTCCGAGAGCAAGTCGGAGCCCCAAGAGGAACCGGAGGGCGAGAGTGGTATACTCGCCAGTGCCGCCATCTTCGCGCGTCCCTGAGCGCTCTAGGAGTGGACGCGCTGGAGGTCGGAGTTCGGCTAGGCGGAAGTCTCGGAGCGCGTCGCGGGAACTTCTTTCAGGTCGGCCGACGTCACAAGCCCCAGCGCCGGATGCTGTCATCAGAACCGGCGCGTCAAGAATAGAAGATCCTATTTCAATTCCGGTTACAGCGGGGAGCTGTGAAGATTTATCTAACCGCTGTGGCCGTACAAGCGCTGCAGCGGTCCAGGGAGCCTGGGACGCCGCATCGCTGGGCAGTGCAGAGAATGCCTGTTATGGCAACTCATCCGCCGCTGCTGCAGCCGCCAGATCGTGGGTCAGCGGTCCTTCACACAGCCAAGAAGAAAGGTATCTTCAGCAGCGTTCGCATTCGCCTGCAGGAGTAGGCTTGAGTGCTAGCAGCGCTGTCAACCAAGACCTGGGACGTCGCGGAGATGGTGAGAATATATCTGTCCCTCTGTCTGTCCACTCTCTGAATATGAAAGAGCTAATTAAGGAAGCTCTGGATGATTATTTGGGCAGCAATGTTTTGTCAACTGCTCATAGATCTTCCACGAGCGAAATGAATTCTGGCAGCTCTGGTATTGTTTTAAGGCCTGGGCTGCCAGAGATTCTTTTAAAAGAATCGTTAACATGTGAAGTGTCACCTTTGGGCTTTCATCTGAGCCCTGCAGTAAAGGAGCTGATTTGGAACAGAGCATTTATTGATTTATTTTCTTTATTACCGTCTGTCAGGGATCAGCAGAATAGGTATGAAAAAAAAGAGGATACTGACGAAAAAAAGAAATCTAATCCAGTAAAATCTTTTAATAACTGGATACAAGCTTTTTCCATCTATTCTGCTGTCCTAGGCGAAAAATACCCCAATCTTTGCTCTGGGCTTTTTCAGCACTTAGATTGTATTTTAGAGGCATACCGAAATTTTGGCGGTATGGCCTGGCTCCTTTACGACGAGGCTTTCAGGCAGAAGCTGTCAATGTTCCCTAATTTGGCTTGGGGTAATAAAGATGTCGGATTGTGGATTTCCTTAATGATGCCTCAGAGGTTTCCATCCCATAAGCAGACCCCTAGCCCCATGTTAAAAAAGGGTGTGTGCTTTGCATATAATGAGTCATCATGTAAATGGGCTCAGAATTGCAGGTTTCGGCATGAATGCTCCTTCTGTGGGGGCATTCATCCAATGGCCAAATGTTACAAAAAGCAAATGCAAGGTATTCAGCACCCTGGCAATAGAGAAACCTTTTCTAAAGGCAACGACGCCAGTGAACCTGGGAAACATGGTGCCATGGTTAAAAATATACCCTGATCAGGAGAGTAGCTCGCTTCTTTTTGAAGGTTTCTTAAAGGGATTTTTTGTACCCCCTTTTTCGGGCGCGGGCTGCAGGGTGGTGTCTAACCTTCCGTCTGCACTTGAATTCCCAGAAGTTGTAGAGGAAAAAATCGGAGCAGAGTTAAAATTAGGTAGAGTGTCTGGTCCATTTGATACTCCCCCATTTGAAAATTTTAGGATTTCACCGTTAGGTGTCGTTCCTAAAAAAGACAGCGGGTCCTTTAGACTCATACATCATTTGTAGTGTTGAGCGATACCGTCCGATACTTGAAAGTATCGGTATCGGAAAGTATCGGCCGATACCGGCAAAGTATCGGATCCAATCCGATACCGATACCCGATACCAATACAAGTCAATGGGACTCATGTATCGGACGGTATTCCTGATGGTTCCCAGGGTCTGAAGGAGAGGAAACTCTCCTTCAGGCCCTGGGAACCATATAAATGTGTAAAAGAAAGAATTAAAATAAAAAATATCGCTATACTCACCTCTCCGACGCAGCCGGGACCTCAGCGAGGGAACCGGCAGCGTTGTTTGTTTAAAATTCGCGCTATTACTTGGTTACGTGAATTCCCGGCTTGTGATTGGTCAGGTCGGCCATGTTGCCGGGACGCGGACCAATCACAGCAAGCCGTGACGAAATTACGTCACGGCTTGCTGTGATTGGTCCGCGTCCCGGCAATATGGCCGCCCTGACCAATCACAAGCCGTGACGTCACGGGAGGCTGGACACGCGCTCATTTTAAAATGGGCGCGTGTCCAGCCTCCCGTGACGTCACGGCTTGTGATTGGTTGCGCCGCGGTCAACCAATCACAAGCCGGGAGGCTGGACGCGCTCATTTTAAAATGGGCGCGTGTCCAGCCTCCCGTGACGTCACGGCTTGTGATTGGTTGCGCCGCGGTCAACCAATCACAAGCCGGGAGGCTGGACGCGCTCATTTTAAAATGGGCGCGTGTCCAGCCTCCCGTGACGTCACGGCTTGTGATTGGTTGCGCCGCGGTCAACCAATCACAAGCCGGGAGGCTGGACGCGCTCATTTTAAAATGGGCGCGTGTCCAGCCTCCCGTGACGTCACGGCTTGTGATTGGTTGCGCCGCGGTCAACCAATCACAAGCCGGGAGGCTGGACGCGCTCATTTTAAAATGGGCGCGTGTCCAGCCTCCCGTGACGTCACGGCTTGTGATTGGTCAGGGCGGCCATATTGCCGGGACGCGGACCAATCACAGCAAGCCGTGACGTAATTTCGTCACGGCTTGCTGTGATTGGTCCGCGTCCCGGCAACGTGGCCGACCTGACCAATCACAAGCCGGGAATTCACGTAACCAAGTAATAGCGCGAATTTTAAACAAACAACGCTGCCGGTTCCCTCGCTGAAGTCCCGGCTGCGTCGGACAGGTGAGTATAGCGATATTTTTTATTTTAATTCTCTCTTTTACACATTTTAACATTAATGTTGTTGCGATACCCGATACCCGATACCACAAGAGTATCGGAATCCCGGTATCGGAATTCCGATACAGCAAGTATCGGCCGATACCCGATACTTGCAGCATCGGAATGCTCAACACTAATCATTTGTCATTTCCGAAAGGAGAATCGCTGAATGATGAAGTGGGCAGTTTTAATTGTTCGGTTCAATACACATCTTTTGATGTGGCAATAGATTTATTAAGGACATTTGGTCGCGATGCCCTTATGGCTAAATCGGACATTAAGTCTGCATTTAGGATTTTACCAGTTAATCCAGAAGGGTTCAATTCCCTAGGTTTTTCATTTCAGAATAAATTTTTCTTCGATAGATGTCTCCCGATGGGATTTTCTTTGTCCTGCTTCTATTTTGAGTCGTTTTCCACATTTATTCAATGGGTTGTTGAGTTTGATTTTTCGGGAGGCGGTATGTTACACTATCTAGACGACTTTTTGTTTATTGGCCCGGCTGAGTCATGTAAATGCCAGTCATTGCTAGATAGGTTTTTAGAAATATGCGACCAGTTCGGTGTTCCAATTGCCTTTGAAAAAACGGTTCCTCCTTGCACGTCAATTGAATTTTTAGGTATTCTGATTGATTCTCATAATATGTGTTGTTCTTTGCCTGCTGAAAAATTGCTTAAATTACAATCCGCAATTTCCCGCTGTTTAATTTTGGAGAAGGTCACATTAAAAGAGCTGCAGTCTTTATTGGGTCTTTTAAATTTTGCATTGAGAATTATCCCCATGGGTAGGGTGTTTTCTAGGAGGTTGTACGAAGCCACAGCAGGTCATTCTTCTCCTAATTCTCATATACGCCTGGGGAAGGATTTAAAAGATGATTTGAAAATTTGGCTCCGATTTTTATCTAGTTTTAATGGTAGGACTATGTGGCAGGACTCTTTCGTACCATCAGAGGATATTGGTTTAAATTTCTATTCAGATAGGGAGTTTGGATTTGGCATATCCTTAACCTCCCGTTGGTCTTCAGAGGCTTGGCCTTCTTTTTGGCAGGAGCTAGGGGTGTTGGATAACCAGACTGTTTTGGATTTATTTTCTATATATTTGTGTTTGCAGTTATGGGGTGCTTTATTGAAGGACAGGAGAATCTTAATTCCTTCTAATAATCAAGGTGTAATTTTTGCTTTGAATACTCTTTCATCCAAGAATAAATGGGCAGCTAGGATTCTTAAACAGGTTGTTTTTCTCTGCTTAGAATTTAATATTTGGTTAAAAGCAATTTCTTGCTCTAATGAGAATTGTACTAATTCCGTATATCTTTGTCACCGTCAGCTGTTTCTTTTCAAGAGGGAATCCCTGAAAGAGGAGGAGGACAGAGTTTTTTGCCCACAGGGAATATGGAATGTGATTCTGGAATAATTTCTCACTTCATTACTAAATCCCTGGCTGATAGAACATGGGCCGATTATTCGGCAGCATGGAAACTTTGGATGGATTTTTGTTTAGTCAAGAACCACACTTATAGTGATTGTACGGTAGGGATGGCACTTAGTTTTTTAGAGAATTTAGTACAGAGAGGCTTATCGTTTTCAGCATTATCTAAAAATGTAGCAGGAATATCTTTCTTTTTGAAGATGCTAAGTGTGAGGCCAATGTCAGACATATTTCAGGTTAGGCAGTTCTTAAGGGATTTAGGAAAACTTATTTTAAGCCGGACGATCGTCGTCCTATTTCTTTTAAATTGCTAAAAGATCTCTGCTCTTGTCTAGCTTCGGTTTGCGTTAATGAATTTGAAGCATGTCTTTTCTCTACAGCCTTCTCTATAGCCTTTTTTGCGGCCCTCCGGGTGAGTGAATTAGTATCCCAGAAAAAATCTCTCCCTTCTGGCTTGTCGTTTGATGATGTTAAATTTTTTAAGTCACATGTTATGCTATCTATTAAGAAATCAAAGACAGACCAGATGGGTAGAGGTTCATTCGTACGCTTAAATTCTATCAATGACAGGGTCATTTGTCCTGTTGCCAATGCTAAGAGATGGGCGTTACTACGCCCCAAAATTGCTGGACCATTTTTTATTCACGCTAATGGGGAACCTGCAACTATTTTCCAATTGAATTTTATCCTTAAAAAGTGTTTGAAAGTATTGAACCTATCGGATCAAAAAATTTCCTCTCATTCCTTCCGGATCGGGGCGGCAACTGAAGCCGCAAGACTGGGCCTTCAGGAGGGTAGAATAAAGAGTATAGGTAGATGGGAATCTAACAAGTTTAAGCTTTATATTCGTCCTGATTTGTATATTCCTTAATATGTGGTTCCTTTTTAGGTTTTCTATCAGTCTGGATTATCGGGCATTCCTATGTTTTTTGGTCAGAAAAAAGGGCAAGTGTGAGATCCTATTCAAAAAACCTTTCTTTTAATTCTTGTTTTCTTCAAGTTTTATGGTTTAGTAGGCGAGGAATGCAATGGAGGGAACTAATAGAAGAAATAAGAAAATTGAAAAAACACTGGCCTGCGCCTGATTTAATAATACTGCATTTGGGTGGTAATGATCTGGGTAAAGTTAGCACCCTTAATTTAATTGCTTCCATGAAGAGAGATATTTCTATTTTAACCCCTTCACCCCCAAGGGTGGTTTCCACGTTAATGACCGGGCCAATTTTTACAATTCTGACCACTGTCCCTTTATGAGGTTATAACTCTGGAACGCTTCAACGGATCTTGGCGATTCTGACATTGTTTTCTCGTGACATATTGTACTTCATGTTAGTCGTAAAATTTCTTCGATATAACTTGTGTTTATTTGTGAAAAAAACGAATATTTGGCGAAAATTTTGAAAATTTCGCAATTTTCCAACTTTGAATTTTTATGCCCTTAAATCACAGACATATGTCACACAAAATACTTAATAAATAACATTTCCCACATGTCTACTTTACATCAGCACAATTTTGGAACCAAAATTTTTTTTTGTGACGGAGTTATAAGGGTTAAAAGTTGACCAGCAATTTCTCATTTTTACAACACCATTTTTTTTTAGGGACCACATCTCATTTGAAGTCATTTTGACGGGTCTATATGATAGAAAATACCCAAGTGTGACACCATTCTAAAAACTGCACCCCTCAAGGTACTCAAAACCACTTTCAAGAAGTTTATTAACCCTTCAGGTGTTTCACAGGAATTTTTGGAATGTTTAAATAAAAATGAACATTTAACTTTTTTTCACACAAAATTTATTTCAGCTCCAATTTGTTTTATTTTACCAAGGGTAACAGGAGAAAATAGACCCCAAAAGTTGTTGTACAATTTGTCCTGAGTACGCTGATACCCCATATGTGGGGGTAAACCACAGTTTGGGCGCATGGCAGAGCTTGGAAGCAAAGGAGCGCCATTTGACTTTTCAATGCAAAATTGACTGGAATTGAGATGGGACGCCATGTTGCATTTGGAGAGCCCCTGATGTGCCTAAACATTGAAACCCCTAACAAGTGACACCATTTTGGAAAGTAGACCCCCTAAGGAACTTATCTAGATGTGTGGTGAGCACTTTGACCCAACAAGTGCTTTACAGAAGTTTATAATGCAGAGCCGTAAAAATAAAAAATCATATTTTTTCACAAAAATGATCTTTTCACCCCCAATTTTTTATTTTCCCAAGGGTGAGAGAAGAATTTGGACCCCAAAAATTGTTGTGCAATTTGTCCTGAGTACGCTGATACCCCATATGTGGGTGTAAACCATTGTTTGGGCGCAGGGCAGAGCTCGGAAGGGAAGGAGCGCCATTTGACTTTTCAATGCAAAATTGACTGGAATTGAGATGGGACGCCATGTTGCATTTCGAGAGCCCTTGATGTGCCTAAACATTGAAACCCCTAACAAGTGACACCATTTTGGAAAGTAGACCCCCTAAGGAACTTATCTAGATGTGTGGTGAGCACTTTGACCCAACAAGTGCTTTACAGAAGTTTATAATGCAGAGCCGTAAAAATAAAAAATCATATTTTTTCACAAAAAATGATCTTTTCACCCCCAATTTTTTATTTTCCCAAGGGTAAGAGAAGAAATTGGACCCCAAAAATTGTTGTGCAATTTGTCCTGAGTACACTGATACCCCATATGTGGGTGTAAACCATTGTTTGGGCGCAGGGCAGAGCTCAGAAGGGAAGGAGCGCCATTTGACTTTTCAATGCAAAATTGACTGGAATTGAGATGGGACGCCATGTTGCGTTTGGAGAGCCCCTAATGTGCCTAAACATTGAAACCCCCCACGAATGACACCATTTTGGAAAGTAGACCCCCTAAGGAACTTATCTAGATGTGTGGTGAGCACTTTGACCCAACAAGTGCTTCACAGAAGTTTATAATGCAGAGCCGTAAAAATAAAAAATCATATTTTTTCACAAAAATGATCTTTTCACCCCCATTTTTTTATTTCCCCAAGGGTAAGAGAAGAAATTAGACCACAAAAGTTGTTGTGCAATTTGTCCTGAGTACGACGATACCCCATATGTGGGTGTAAACCATTGTTTGGGCGCATAGCAGAGCTCAGAAGGGAAGAAGCGCTATTTTACTTTTCAATGCAAAATTGACTGGAATTAAGATGGGATGCCATGTTGCGTTTGGAGAGCCCCTGATGTGCCTAAACATTAAACCCCCCCACAAGTGACACCATTTTGGAAAGTAGACCCCCTAAGGAACTTATCTAGATGTGTTTTGAGAGCTTTGAACCCCCAAGTGTTTCACTACAGTTTATAACGCAGAGCCGTGAAAATAAATTTTTTTTTTTTTTTCACAAAAATGATTTTTTAGCCCCCAGTTTTGTATTTTCACAAGGGTATCAGGATAAATTGGACCCCAAAAGTTGTTGTCCAATTTGTCTGGAGTACGCTGATACCCCATTTGTGGGGGGGGACCACTGTTTGGGCGCATGACAGAGCTCGGAAGGGAAGGAGCGCCATTTGGAATGCAGACTTAAATGGATTGGTCTGCAGGCGTCACGTTGCATTTGCAGAGCCCCTGATGTACCCAAACAGTACAAACCCCCCACAAGTGACCCCATATTGGAAACTAGACCCCCCAAGGAACTTATCTAGATGTGTTGTGAGAACTTTGAACCCCCAAGTGTTTCACTACAGTTTATAACGCAGAGCCGTGAAAATAATTTTTTTTTTTTTTTTCACAAAAATGAAATTTAGCCCCTAGTTTTGTATTTTCACAAGGGTATCAGGATAAATTGGACCCTAAAAGTTGTTGTCCAATTTGTCCTGAGTACGCTGATACCCCCTATGTGGGGGGGAACCACTGTTTGGGCGCATGACAGAGCTCGGAAGGGAAGGAGCGCCATTTGGAATGCAGACTTAAATGGATTGGTCTGCAGGCGTCACGTTGCATTTGCAGAGCCCCTGATGTACCCAAACAGTACAAACCCCCCACAAGTGACCCCATATTGGAAACTAGACCCCCCAAGGAACTTATCTAGATGTGTTGTGAGAACTTTGAACCCCCAAGTGTTTTACTACAGTTTATAACGCAGAGCCGTGAAAATAAAAATTATGTTTTTTTCACAAAAATGATTTTTTAGCCCCCAGTTTTGTATTTTCACAAGGGTATCAGGATAAATTGGACCCTAAAAGTTGTTGTCCAATTTGTCCTGAGTACGCTGATACCCCCTATGTGGGGGGGAACCACTGTTTGGGCGCATGACAGAGCTCGGAAGGGAAGGAGCGCCATTTGGAATGCAGACTTAAATGGACTGGTCTGCAGGCGTCACGTTGCATTTGCAGAGCCCCTGATGTACCCAAATAGTACAAACCCCCCACAAGTGACCCCATATTGGAAACTAGACCTCCCAAGGAACTTATCTAGATGTGTTGTGAGAACTTTGAACCCCCAAGTGTTTCACTACAGTTTACAACGCAGAGCCGTGAAAATAAAACATATTTTTTTTCCCACAAAAATGATTTTTAGCCCCCCAAATTTTTATTTTCCCAAGGATAACAAGAGAACTTGGACCCCAGAAGTTGTTGTTCAATTTGTCCCTAGTACGCTGATACCCCATATGTTGGGGTAAACCCCTTTTTGGACGCACGGGAGAGCTCGGAAGGGAAGGAGCACCGTTTTACTTTTTCAACGCAGAATTGGCTGGAATTGAGATTGGACGCCATGTCGCGTTTGGAGAGCCCCTGATGTGCCTGAACAGTGGAAACTCCCCAATTCTACCTGAAACCCTACCCCTAACCTCACCCCTAACCGTTTACTGAACATTTTCTGACAGTCATAAGTGCCACGTATATAAGTGCCACGTATTTAAGTGCCACGTATTTAAGTGCCACGTATTTCAGTGCCACGTATTTCAGTGCCACGTATTTCAGTGCCACGTATTTAAGTGCCACGTATTTAAGTGCCACGTATTTAAGTGCCACGTATTTAAGTGCCACGTATTTCAGTGCCACGTATTTAAGTGCCATGTATTTAAGTGCCACGTATTTAAGTGC
This sequence comes from Ranitomeya variabilis, assembly GCF_051348905.1. Classification (NCBI taxonomy): domain Eukaryota; kingdom Metazoa; phylum Chordata; class Amphibia; order Anura; family Dendrobatidae; genus Ranitomeya; species Ranitomeya variabilis. Next base: position 121,743,783 of record NC_135235.1, read on the forward strand.
CACGTATTTAAGTGCCACGTATTTAAGTGCCACGTATTTCAGTGCCACGTATTTCAGTGCCACGTATTTAAGTGCCACGTATTTCAGTGCCACGATATTTCAGTGCCACGTATTTAAGTGCCACGTATTTAAGTGCCACGATATTTCAGTGCCACGTATTTCAGTGCCACGTATTTCAGGCACTGAAAAATACGTGGCACGTAAATACGTGGCACGTAAATACGTGGCACGTAAATACGTGGCACGTAAATACGTGGCACGTAAATACGTGGCACTGAAATACGTGGCACTGAAATACGTGGCACTGAAATACGTGGCACTTAAATACGTGGCACTTAAATACGTGGCACTTAAATACGTGGCCTCTGAAATATCGTGGCACTTATATACGTATATAAACGTATATTTCAGTGCCACGTATTTCAGTGCCACGTATTTCAGGTTAGGGGTAGGGTTAGGGGTAGGGTTAGGGTTTTTTGTTTTTTTCTTGTTTTCTTGTGTTTTTCTATAAAAACGCATGCGTTTTACCGCGTTTACATGCATTTTTTCACACGTGGTTTTTTAAAAAAACGCATGCAGATAAAAACGCAAGTGTGAAACCAGACTAAAAGACGCTTTTTATAGCAAAAAAGTTTTTGCGTCTCCACATTTTGAGACCTAGAATTTTTCCACATTTTGGTCCACAGAGTCATGTGAGGTCTTGTTTTTTGCGGGACGAGTTGACGTTTTTATTGGTAACATTTTCGGACACGTGACCATTTTTTATCACTTTTTATTCCGATTTTTGTGAGGCAGAATAACCAAAAACCAGCTATTCATGAATTTCTTTTGGGAGAGGCGTTTATACCGTTCTGCGCTTGGTAAAATTGATAAAGCAGTTTTATTCGTCGGGTCAGTACGATTACAGCGATACCTCATTTATATCATTTTTTTATGTTTTGACGCTTTTATACGATAAAAACTATTTTATAGAAAAAATAATTATTTTGGCATCGCTTTATTCTGAGGACTATAACTTTTTTATTTTTTTGCTGATGATGCTGTATGGCGGCTCGTTTTTTGCGGGACAAGATGACGTTTTCAGCGGTACCATGGATATTTATATCCGTCTTTTTGATCGCGTGTTATTCCACTTTTTGTTCGGCGGTATGGTAATAAAGCGTTGTTTTTTGCCTCGTTTTTTTTTTTTTTTTCTTACGGCGTTTACTGAAGGGGTTAACTAGTGGGGCAGTTTTATAGGTTGGGTCGGTACGGACGCGGCGATACTAAATATGTGTACTTTTATTGTTTTTGTTTGTTTTTTTTAGATAAAGAAATGTATTTATGGGAATAATATTTTTTTTTTTATTATTATTTATTTAGGAATTTTTTTTTATTTTTTTTACACATGTGGGAATTTTTTTTTTTACTTTTTTACTTTGTCCCAGGGGGGGACATTACAGATCGCTGATCTCACAGTGTGCACAGCACTCTGTGAGATCTCCGATCTCACTTACAGCCGTGCAGGCTGCAGCTTTCATCTGCAGCCTGCTCCGACCCGGAAGTGCTCCCTGCAGGACCCGGATACAGCCCCTCGGCCATTTTGGATCCGGGGCCTGCAGGGAGAAGACGTTCGGTACGAGGTGAGTACATCACCTTGTACCGATCGTCTCAGGGAAGCCCGCAGGGAGCCCCCTCCCTGCGCGATGCTTCCCTGCACCGCCGGCACATCGCGATCATGTTTGATCGCGGTGTGCCGGGGGTTAATGTGCCGGGGGCGGTCCGTGACCGCTCCTGGCACATAGTGCCGGATGTCAGCTGCGATATGCAGCCGACACCCGGCCGCGATCGGCCGCGCTCCCCCCGTGAGCGCGGCCGATCGCGTATGACGTACTATCCCGTCGGCGGTCATGGGGGCCCACCCCACCTCGACGGGATAGTACGTCAGATGTCGGGAAGGGGTTAAAAACTGAATTTTTTAATTGTTCTATAGTTTTTTCAGAAATTGTTCCTCGGTTCATTTGGTTTAACAACAACATGAAGTTTCTTGAGAAAATCCGGAAAAGACTTAACAGAAGCATGGAGAAATTTATGAATTTAATAGATGGTTTTTCTTTCAGGCATGTAGAGCTAGAAGAAGTGATTCCTGGAATGTACAGGGGCGATCTAGTTCACTTGTCAGAAGTGGGTTTGGATATTTTGAATCTGGATTTCCAATCTATGATTGAAAAATGGCTTTGGCGTTTTGGGGGGCCTCACCTTTTCAAGGAGAGGCGTTTGGGATAATCGCCCGTAGAATTCGGGTGGATTGTGATGAATTGGAGTATTATTAACTTATTTATTCAAATGGTTTATTGATGGTTATTGGATTAAAATATAATTTTATCAAAGTAACTCAAAATAAAACGCCACGGCCATTTCTTCCAACAAAAAATTTGGTGTCATGTGTATTTATTGGGATATCGATGGGGTTTGTGTTACCATGGACGCCCCCCCCATTGGAGAATACATGGGGGGTCGCATGATAACACAACCCCTATAGACTTATTCTATTATTCACCATAATTGGTTTATATTTCATGTATGGAATTCCGTTTTAATAGGTTTCTATGGAAGCTTAAAGCTTGGTTTCAAAGGGTTAAGTTATGAAGTAAGCTGCGCTGTGCGTGAGCAGGTTCCAGCTGGTTTCACCCGGTTTTATTCCCGCAATTTTTGCGGGTTATGATTGGTTGTTAAGAAAAAAGCGGGAAGATTTTTTTCCTATTTAATCAGCTGTTCCATCAGCTGTCTCTCAGTCACCTGATGAAGACAGAAGACCCACCCGCCCCCCCTTAATTTATGCTGTTATTTTAAACTGTCGTGGCGTTTGTTTGTGGGATAATCGCCCGTAGAATTCGGGTGGATTGTGATGAATTGGAGTATTATTAACTTATTTATTCAAATGGTTTATTGATGGTTATTGGATTAAAATATAATTTTATCAAAGTAACTCAAAATAAAACGCCACGGCCATTTCTTCCAACAAAAAATTTGGTGTCATGTGTATTTATTGGGATATCGATGGGGTTTGTGTTACCATGGCCCTGCCAGAACCCAGATCTGAATCCAATTGAAAATGTGTGGGATGACCTGAAGAGGGCGCTGTACTGAGGAGATGCCCTTACAATCTCACAGATATGGAGCACTACTGCAAAGACTTGTGGAGAAAGATTGCCAATTCTAGATGTACCATGCTGATAGACAACTACCCAAAAAGACTTAGTGCAGCGCCCCAGAGACCTGGTCGTTGCAGTAACGTCGCTCTGCCACTAAGGGGAGTGATGTTACGTCTGATTGCACTAAAGGAGTTCACCTGACCAGGTATCACAGTCACACATTACACTTCACACTCTGGCCACCAGGGGGAGCAAAGGGTTCTATGTATTAGGCCACTCCTCACACTTGGGTAAAACTGGGGGTTGGATAGGAAGTTAGGGAGAAGCTGACTGGGTTTTGCCCAGGCAACACCTGGTGAGAGAAGAGGTTGCTTGGGAAGATTCAGGGGGGTCCCTGTCAGGGGTGGGATCCTGACAGTGGCCTAGCGAACAGAACAGATCGTTACGGAGCCGTGCCTGCTCTACATTGCGGCGGTATCTTAAGAAAGGACAAGAAGCGAGGTTTATTGTGGAGAAGTGAGAAACGAGCAGGGGCGTCCCTATAATGAGGCAACTTGAGCTTGTTGCCTCAGGCGGCGCCACCTGCTGGGCGGCAGTGGGAGCGCTCAGTGCAGGAGACTGATGCACAAAGTCCTGAGCGTTGCTCCTGTGCAGAGCTTGGTGCCGCCTCCAGCGCTGGCTCCTCCTCTGTCTTCTCTCCCCCTCACCCTCTGGCTGATCAGGACATCGGCAGTGAGGGACAAAGCAGGAGGAGCTCGGAGCCAGAAATCTCCTCAGTGTAGTGTGTGACAATTATAGTGGCCAGTAGGTGGCAGCGTCACAAATTGATGCTGCCCCCTCCTGGCTCCGGATGTAGGGCTGCTCCCTCCCCCAGCCCCCACCATTCCTGAGACTAGCTGCTGACGCTGCCTGCTGGTGCCTCTGTACACTGTCCCCTCCATAACTCCTTCCTAGTTCCTCTGAGATCACAGGAGGCAGTCGGACCAGAGGAGGAGGAGGGGGAGATCCTGCCTGCACAGACTCCTAGAGGAGGCAGCAGCTCCCTGTGTCCTCCTGTCTCCTCTGCCCCTGGTGACCTGCGATGGGGCGAGCAGTGATGGCTCTGCTTCAGCACGTGAGTATATGGAATGTCATTTATAGGGTATGTAATAGTGTGTATAGTGTCTGCTTTCCTGTGTGTGAATGAATGCAGAGGTTTCTTGTGTATGTAATAGTGTGTGTAGTGTACAGTATGTGTGTCTCTGTTTATAAATGAGTGTATATGGATATACTGCCTGTGATTCTTGAGTATGAACAGGCCTGATCCCACAATTGTCTCTGCTTGTCAGGATCCCACATAATAAATTCCTCCCAATAACAATCCTTTGCATATATCCAGCACAGTGTAACCTGTGCACTCCCGAGTATCTGGAGTCCTGTCCAGTAATGTGCTAGGGTGCAGGCGGTGCGGTGCTGATGTATGTGATGTGCGCTCCCCTGAGTATCCGGAGTCCTGTCCAGTAATGTGCTGGGGTGCAGGCAGTACGGTGCTGGTGTATGTGATGTGCGCTCCCCTGAGTATCCAGAGTCCTGTCCAGTAATGTGCTGGGGTGCAGGCAGTGCGGTGCTGGTGAATGTGATGTGCGCTCCCCTGAGTATCCGGAGTCCTGTCCAGTAATGTGCTGGGGTGCAGGCAGTGCGGTGCTGGTGAATGTGATGTGCGCTCCCCTGAGTATCCGGAGTCCTGTCCAGTAATGTGCTGGGGTGCAGGCGGTGCTGGTGAATGTGATGTGCGCTCCCCTGAGTATCCGGAGTCCTGTCCAGTAATGTGCTGGGGTGCAGGCAGTGCGGTGCTGGTGTATGTGATGTGCGCGTCCCTGAGTATCCGGAGTCCTGACCAGTAATGTGCTGGGGTGCAGACGGTGCGGTGCTGGTGTATATGATGTGCGCTCCCCTGAGTATCCGGAGTCCTGACCAGTAATGTGCTGGGGTGCAGGCGGTGTGATGCTGGTGTATGTGATGTGCGCTCCCCTGAGTATCCGGAGTCCTGTCCATTAATGTGCTGGGGTGCAGGCGGTACTGGTGTATGTGATGTGCGCTCCCCTGAGTTTCTTGAGTCCTGTCCAGTAATGTGCTGGGGTGCAGGCGGTGCTGGTGTATGTGATGTCCGCTCCCCTGAGTATCCGGAGTCCTGTCCAGTAATGTGCTGGGGTGCACGCAGTGCGGTGCTGGTGTATGTGATGTGCGCTCCCCTGAGTATCCGGAGTCCTGTCCAGTAATGTGCTGGGCTGCAGGCGGTGTTGGTGTATGTGATGTGTGCTCCGCTGAGTATCCGGAGTCCTGTCCAGTAATGTGCTGGGGTGCAGGCGGTGCGGTACTGGTGTATGTGATGTGTGCTCCCCTGAGTATCCGGAGTCCTGTCCAGTAATGTGCTGGGGTGCAGGCAGTGCGGTGCTGGTGTATGTGATGTGTGCTCCGCTGAGTATCCGGAGTCCTGTCCAGTAATGTGCTGGGGTGCAGGCAGTGCGGTGCTGGTGTATGTGATGCTATCAATGCAGACGAGCGCTGTGCACTCTGGTACCCAGCACCTGTATGTTCTGCAGTTATCACCCCTCACATTATCACACCTCAGCTAGAATGTCCGCTCTGTGGAACATCTCCTGAAGGTTCGTGCATGATTCCAGAGCTCTGGTCATTCTAGCAATGGACCTAATAGTCCAGGCAGTGGTGACCACGGTCATTTCACTATATATAGATGTAGTGATGAGTCTGGGTTTAGGTTCCTCTCTGACTGAGAATCATGCCGGTTCTGTGTGGCCGGCTAAAGTCTCCTTTTTTGTTTGACTACACTATTACAGATAGGACACACAGGCTGATAACAGAGATTTCTGCTGAGAACAATACGTATTGCTGACAGAGCATAACGACCTAATGACTGAGGTGGACTCTTTTGTGCAGTTCCTCTGTTGGATAATAGTATTAAGTTAAATGCCTTTGATCAGAATGTCGGCTTAACATGGCCCAATAATCTCATGAGAGAATCGGAGCACACTGAGGAGAAGATGGAGGAAATAATTCTCCATCTTCTTTATCTTATCACTTTGCGGAAATCAGACTGCACTCAGATGTCATCCAAGTGCAGTCCAATGTTCTGCCCCCCCCTCACTGATTTGAATGTTTGCATGCCGTCCAATATACCCTGCTACTCCGCATTCTGTGATTTTTTTTTTGTCATGCCAATTCAGTATGAGAAGAAGACACTAGTCTTCTAGAAATCCCATCCTCACTATGTTTCTCCCCTCCGCAGCGTTATTTTAGCTGCAGTGCAGGTTTTGGGACTTCCGCATCACCACAGCATGTTCATTTCATGCTGCGGAGTCAGAAGAGATCGCCATCGGGTGAATGCGGGGAGAAGCCGCCCTGCACCCACTGCAGATCGTGAGTACAGGGCAGCTGCGGTCTCCCTGCGATCACCCGCGGGTTCTTACAGGTCCGGAGACATTGCTTCCAAGACGCAGCCCCTCCAGATGCTGAGCACATACCCTAAGGCTATGGTTACACACTGCATTTCTGTGTTTTCGCCCATAGCACGCTGCAAAAGCGCCGAAAAGAATTGGTGCTCATTCTTTCCAAATCGCAGCAAAACCCGTGCAGGTTTCACTTTCTGCAAATAAATAAAACCAATGTGCGTTCTCAGCTACAAAAAATGCAGGTTTAGATGAGCATAAAACCAAGGTAAAAATGCAGCAAAACCTTCCTTGTGTGAACCCAGCCTAAAGAGGAGGAGAGAGGGGAGAATACATGTTATATGCGGCTCCTTACTTCATTCATTGGCCAATAGACCTGTCATAGGGGGGCACCAAAATCTCCTCATTTGCATTAGATGTAAACAATTTTTTCTATTCGCCACGACAGCACCCACTGAGAGAGGGGATCCGCCCCTGGGAACAGGAAACCTACAGAGAGATAAAAGGGGCGGCCCCCCCTCGCTCCTCAGTTGGTTTCCTGTTCCTAGACGGGAACCCACAGAGAAGACTCTATGGAGTAACTATGAAGAGGAAAGCCCGCCTGGACTGCCGCCTGTACGACTCTGCTGAGCGGCAGGGGCTCCAGAGCGGGTAGACAGAGACGGGAATGATCCTGCGGGCCACCCCTCATCTGCTGATGCTGCTGCAATGCCTGGTAGTTATCAACGGTCTCCCTGCTGGGACACCGTTGTATGAGGATACCGACCTTCCTCGTCCGGCCGGACCTGGGTCAGGTAATATACTCCGGGGGTATGTGGACGTCTCCCCGGTGGGTTTTTTCCCCTCCTGGTCCCTCCGGAGTGGAGGTATTGAATTACTGGTAGCTGCAGGTGCAGCACTTACCATGGCGTCTTCCAGCGTGCAGCAGAGACGCGGGCGCATGCGCAGTAGCATCGGCGTCCCGGAAGTGCTGGGTTGAACTTCCGGGATCGCGGGGGCAGCCTGGGCTCGACTACAGGCGCTATTGTGCCGGTAATTACTGCAAAGCATCTGCGGCTGGAGAAGCCAGGGCTAATCGCTAATCTCCCCTGATAATCAGGTACTGAAAAAAAAAAAAAAAAAAGGGGGGAGTGTTTTCTCAGCTGTGGGCAAGCGGTGCTATATAAGGCAGTTCAGAGCACTCCTGGTTGCGCAACATGTCGTCCCAGGAGGATATCGAGCGCCCACTGGAGGATTCAATCCTGCCTAGTGGTGATGCCCAAAAAGGCAGTGGACACTCAAAGAGGAGTGACTCCACTGAGAAATCGGGGAAAAAGTCAGGCCGCTCTGCACCGAAAGCTGATCGTACAACCCGGCAGACGGTATTTAACCTTACTCCTGGGTGAATGCGTAGCGGGCTTTATGGGGACTAATGGTAGTTTCTCCTACTTCTATCTTATAGGGTAAGCGGACGGAGAAATCTAGGCACAAGCAGTGTGCGATGTGTAATGAGCCCCTGCCGGACTCCTATATTAAGAAATTGTGTCAGAGTTGCATAGATTACACCTTACAGCAGGAAAGTTCTGTCAGGATGAAAGAAATTCGTCTCATGATTAGGGAAGAACTTCAGTCCTTGGGAGGTAGTCCGGCGGTGATTGTTGAGAAAAGAGCCAGGAAAGCACCTTCACCTGCAGCAGACACGTCAGCAGAAAGTGGGGAGGTCAGCTCAGACGTTTCTCAGAGATCGGGCTCCTCGGATGACGAGGATTACGTCTGTTTCCCTACAGACAGTGTAAATAATCTGATTAAGTCAGTGAGAGGTACTATGGGGGTATCCGAGTCTAAAGAACCTCAGACACCTCAGGACGCTATGTTTGCTGGTCTTTCGCAGAAGAAAGGCCATGTGTTTCCGGTGAATCAGGCCATCAAGGACCTGGTTAAACGGGAATGGAGTAAAGGACAAAAGGGGTTTGTGCCAGTCTCGTGTAAAAGGCGGTACCCCTTTGATGATGAGGACTTGACCACTTGGTCCAAAGTACCTAAAGTGGATGCGGCTGTGGCATCCACCTCCCGCCGTTCCTCCCTGCCAGTGGAAGATGCAGGTTCCTTATCAGATCCTATGGACAGGAAATCTGACATAATACTTAAAAAGTCATGGGAGGCCTGTGTAACTGCCTTTAAACCTGCAATTGCAGCCACATCTACTAGCAGGTCTATGCTAGTTTGGCTCGACCAGCTGGACCAAAACATCAAAACTGGGGTATCCAGGGAAAAATTGCGCTCTGCTATTCCTTTAATTAAAGGGGCGGCGGCATTTATTTCTGATGCCTCTATTGACTCACTCCGTCTGGCGGCCAGAACGGCCAGTCTTACTAATACGGCTCGTAGAGCCTTATGGCTAAAAAACTGGAAAGGAGATGCCCAGTCCAGGTCAAAATTGTGTGCCATACCCTGTCAGGGTGAGTACCTCTTCGGAACAATATTAGATGAAATACTCACTAAGGCGGGTGAAAGGAAGAAGGGGTTCCCTAATCCCTTTATTCCTTCTTACAGAAGGGTGTTCAGGAAGCCACCGTTCGGCAAAAAGGGAGGCTTTAAAGACCGGTGGAATAATAATAAAGAATTTAAACAAAAAGGAAATTTGTTCAATAAACGTCCCTTTAAGCCAGCGGATAAATTCCGTTGACCCAGTTCTGCCAGTGGGGGCTAGACTTCTAGAGTTTGCAGAGCAATGGAAGAAAATAACGGTCAATCCATGGGCCATCAATTTAGTATCTTCAGGCCTCGTTTTAGACTTCATCCAAACACCTCCGGATTCCTTCCTTCTTACATCCTTAAAATCTAGGCCTCAGCAGGAGGCCCTTGAAACGGAAATTAAATCCCTCATATCCAAACACGTATTAATAAAGGTGCCACCATCCCAGATAGGGAAGGGCTTCTACTCCCCCCTGTTTCTAATTTCTAAGCCCGACGGCTCTTTCAGAACCATAATCAATTTGAGAAAATTGAATTCCTTTATAAAACCCAGAACATTTAAAATGGAATCTATTCGTTCAGCTATTAAAAATTTGTTTCCAAATTGTTACATGGTAGTATTGGATCTTAAGGATGCTTACTACCATCTCCCCATACACCAGTTACACCAACAATTTCTCCGGGTAGCAGTGGTTATAGATGGGCAGGTCTGTCACCTACAATACCGGGCTATGCCATTTGGTTTATCCATGGCTCCAAGGGTTTTTACCAAGTTACTATCAGAAGTAATGTCCTTCCTACGAGTAAGGGACACACTAGTAATTCCGTATCTAGATGACCTGTTGATTGTAGGTAAAGATTCCCTACAGTGTGAGAAGAGGTTGGGGGAAGTAGTATTTTCTTTGCAAAAACTGGGCTGGATTATAAACTGGGAAAAATCCAGGCTCCAGCCAGTGACATGTCAGAAATTTCTGGGTCTCCTATTGGACTCGGTTGACCAGATATGTAGGCTTCCTGATGAGAAAAAGACCACCATAATACATAAAGTAAGTATAGCCATCAGTAAGCGTAGTATGTCATTAAGGAATGCCATGTCTTTATTAGGTTCCCTGAATTCTTGTCTTCCCGCAGTCCAATGGGCGCAATTCCACACTAGACAGCTACAGAAATTTGTATTACAAGAGGACATTAGGAAGGAAGGAGAGCTGGATGACACAGACGTTCTAACGTCAGATGTGATACACTCCCTTGCATGGTGGTTAGATTGGGGCAATCTATCTAAGGGAGTTTTATGGGTTATCACTTCATCCACTAATGTTACCACGGATGCTAGTCCCGATGGCTGGGGGGCACACTTTCAGGATCAGGTAGCCCAGGGTCTCTGGTCTTATGCAGAGCTTGAGAATTCCTCTAATGTAAAAGAGTTGAAAGCTATATTTTATTCCCTGCTCCACTTTCTCCCTCAGCTGAGAGGCTCTCACACAAGGGTCTTCTCCGACAACACAACCGCAGTGGCCTATCTGAACCGTCAAGGAGGTACTCGGTCAGAAAATCTTATGGGAGTTGCTTCGGACATCATGGAGCTAGCCGAAGGTCACCTACTATCCTTGTCGGCGGTTCATATCAGAGGCATAGACAACCTTCCTCAGCCGCCACACTCTGCATCAGGGGGAATGGATGCTCAACAGGGAAGTGTTCAAGTTAATAACAGCCAAATGGGGTGTACCCCAGATAGACTTGTTCTCCACACGAGCAAACCGTCAGGTGAGGATGTTCGCCTCTCTATGCAGAGAGGACAATCCGGACATATTCGATGCCCTCCATATAACATGGGTATTCGACCTAGCCTATGCATTCCCTCCATGGAATCTACTGCCTGTGGTCATAAGAAAGATAAGGGAAGAAGGGGCAAGAGTTCTACTGATAGCCCCATTCTGGCCCAAGAGGCCATGGTTTTCGTGGCTCAGAGCGATGTCAATTTCAGACCCCTGGATTCTGCCTCAGACCAAGGACCTTCTATCTCAGGGGCCGTTCCTACATCCTCAAGTAAAAGGAATGAACTTGACTGTCTGGAATTTGAGAGGCAATTACTAGAGTTTAGAGGGTTCTCTAAGGGGTTAATTAATACCCTCATGAGGAGTAGAAAGCCTTCCACTACCAGAATTTATGTTAGGATTTGGAAGAAATTTCTTGAATTCCATACTGCACAACTCTCTTCGGAAGTTCCTATATTCTCAATATTAGAATTTCTACAGAAGGGTCTGGACTTGGGACTCTCGGTTAGCACATTAAAGGTCCAAATTTCGGCTCTAGGAGCTCTGTTTAATTCTGATGTTGCAGGCAATAGATGGATATCTAGGTTTATTTCCGCTTGCGAGAGATCAAAACCTATTAAGGTTCCACAGATTCCTCAGTGGGATCTGACGTTAGTCCTGGATGCATTGACACAAAGCCCTTTTGAGCCTCTTCAGACAGCCTCTCTGAAGCATGTCTCATTAAAAACGATATTACTAGTGGCATTAGTATCTGCCAGAAGGGTGAGTGATCTCCATGCCTTATCAGTAGATCCTCCATTCCTATCAGTGACTTCTGACAGAATAGTTTTAAAAACAGATCCATGTTATCTCCCTAAAGTAGCCACTAGTTTTCATAGGTCTCAGGAGATCTTGTTACCTACCTTTTATGAGAACCACTCGACTCCAGAAGAAGCTAGGCTTCATACCCTAGACGTTAAAAGAGCTATTCTAACCTATATAGAAAGAACTAGGGACTGGAGGGAGAGTAGGGCTCTCTTTGTGTCTTTCCAGGGGAAAAACAAGGGATCCAGAGTCACAAAGTGCACACTGTCGCGCTGGATCCGGGATGCTATAATCTTGGCGTACAGATCTAAGGGAAGAGACCCTCCTCTGCATATCGGAGCACACTCCACTAGGGCCGTATCGACTTCCTGGGCAGAAAGAGCGAACGTGCCAATACACCTTATATGTAAGGCTGCAACTTGGTCTTCGCCTAATACCTTCTATAAGCACTATAGACTAGACCTATCTGCTGCTTCTGATCTAACCTTTGGGGTATCGGTTCTCGGCTCAGTTAACCCACCCAATCTATAATCTCTGTAAATCTCTCAGTGGGTGCTGTCGTGGCGAATAGAAAATACCGGATTACTCACCGGTAATGCTCTTTTATAGAGCCCACGACAGCACCCATTCGATTCCCTCCCTTTTCTTTATTTAGTTGCACGTGGTGTCTTGTAGGGAGATGTATGTAATAGAGTAAGATGATATGAAGTTGTAAATATGTATATATAACTAAACCTGTTAAACTAAAAAACCTGGCGGCGGTTCCTCCTTATTCTCTGTAAAACAACTGAGGAGCGAGGGGGGGCCGCCCCTTTTATCTCTCTGTAGGTTTCCTGTTCCCAGGGGCGGATCCCCTCTCTCAGTGGGTGCTGTCTTGGGCTCTATAAAAGAGCATTACCGGTGAGTAATCCGGTATTCTCAGGAAATTGTCCTGTTCTAGTCTGTATTTTACCGGAGGGGAGCCCCGTATACCACTATATAGCAGCTTAGTATGCATCTTGGGGGTCACTGACTTCCTTTTTACATAGTGGTGTTACTTTTTTTTGGAATTTAGAAATTTGGAAGTGGACAATACAGTACATGGGCCGGTGGGGTCTGGAGGGGGGCCAATTAGAACTAATGCTATGGGGCCCCATAATTTCTATGTATGCCCCTGGTGCAGGATGCATTGCACCATTCACATATGTCTCTGCTGCAGGACTGACTGGTCATAACTTCCACACCACGTCCAATGTCGCCCCTTGGTACATACAGGCATCCAGCCCTGTTTCTCCCGAGCGGCGTTTGGTCGGTGGCGCTCGTCCCCCTTCCCGCTCTCACATCCCTCGCCCAACCCAATGGGATGGCCCCTATTAGCCCCGGACAGCCCTGTGTGTGGCACTTGTGATTGGCTAAGCGTTTCGGGACACGGAGGTGTGGTCTGTTATAGAAGACGCACCGTTTTTTACCGATTTAAAAAATTTACTACAGGGGGGGGGGCGCCATTTTGTAGTTTGCCTCAGGCAGCAGAGAGGCTAGGTTCACCCCTGGAAATGAGATCACAGCAAAAGGCGATAGAACCAGTAGGAGTCGTGCCCCGAGATCGGCAACATCCTACTGAGGCGCGTAGCCAGTGGCCGGAACGCCGAGGAAGTATTGGGCTCTAAGTATTACTTCAAACCAACGGCAGGACAGTTAATTATAGGTTGGCTGTCTCACCTAATTCACCTAATGAAGACAACGGAGGCAAATTGTGGGAGATGGGCGTCTCTAGGGTCCCTATAAAATAGCTCCAGGCCTACCCCGTCATACGGGTGCGTCCTATCCAAATCATCTGGGGGACGGAGAGAAAGAACAGAAACATACATGACAGTTGTGAGGACTATCCCGTGGTGCTCAGCAGGGAAGTACTACAACACCCAGGCGCTAGTAGGTAGGCACTGATTTCCACCTGCAAAGGGAACTCTGGATGTGCCTTCGGACCGGCCGGTCTCGGACAGCCCTGTTAGCAGTGCTCTGGATTGCGGATCCCGAAGCCTTCAGTAAAGAGGTAAAGAGACTGCAACCCTGTGTCCTCGTTATTTCATCGCACCACCACCTTTAATTGGACGCCCCTTAGCAGGGTCACGGCCCGGGTCAGGCCACCGTGACAACCACAAGACCGACAGAGAGGGGCCCGGTACCGAGTACCCCGCGGCCCTGCGTCTGGGGGCGCTCCAAAACTTGGCGTCACAAACAGGATCTACTTAAGCCTGAAGAATCAGGTCATGTGTGCCTTGGAACTGTGATTGAATTGTGCTTGAACTGTGATTTATTGCAAAGACTGTGCATTGCCACTTGCCGCCAAAAGTTCCCACCAAAACCGCCGCCATTACAGCGCCAAGAGGAGCGCAAGAGGAGAAGAATGGCGTGGAAGTGGGCGAACACAAGCTGGAGAGCGTGAAAGACAATGGCCTCCCAGTCTAAATATTACTGTATCCTAAGGACGTGTCCGTCAGCAGCTGAAACCCGCCTCCTGATCTTCTATGGCGGGCGGAGACCGAAGAAACGAAACTATGACTCAGATGAGGTGGGCCTGGAGACCAGAGAAGGCCTGCGGAAAAGAATGGCCCCGCACCGGCCCCCGTCACCGGAGGACTACGCCGACATGCCCCTGTTGGAGGATTTGGATCCATGGGAGCTGCCGGGGGGGCATCCCGTGCCTGAACGGTCCCCAGTCCGTACGCCTCCCTCAGGAGAGTGGAGTGGCACCGGAGGAGTTACCTCAAGCGTAGGTACTCAGTGCCGCGACCCCCGGGGAGGACGCCTCACCCCTGCACCTGATCCAGTCACCACCACGGCCATTTGTGCCCCGATGGCCCCACCGCCTGGCCCCGAATTACCGGGGGGGCACGACCTCGGGCCCTTTTCTTGGGGAGAATATCGGAACCATCTAATCGCGGAGTTCCAGCGGGAAGTGGAGCGGGAAGCGCGAGGTGAGCTGCTGGAGGGCTCCTTGCCGAAATGGGGCGTTGTGATTGTTTACCAGCCCCAGGAAGGGAAAGGCTTCATTCAAGAAATTGGAGCAGCCCTAAGAGTCCGCATCACCCGGGGTGAGGTGGAACCCTGCTTGTGTGGAGACGGTGCCAAGTCCCTCCTGAGGCCGGGAGATGTGGTGACGTATCGCCGGCATCTAAAGGGAAGAGGTTGGTGGGCCCGGGACATGCAGCCCTGTACAGCCGTCCTGGCGGTCTCCAGAACCGAGGGGGAGGAGCTTGCCGCTGAAGCAGCTGCAGCAGCCTTTGCCGCCGCCAGCGTTATTCACCGGCCCACGCAGACACTCATCGCGGCGCACGACCTGGCGTGCAGAAGGCTCAAACTCATGGAGTGTACCTGGCACCGGGAGTAGACTTGGAGTCAAGCCTGCCTGGGCCACAGAGGGCCACCTGTCAGGTAAAGCCCCGATGGAGGCCACCCCCTGATTTACCGGAGTAAGCCTTAAAGCCATGCAACTGTAAATAGTTAACTGCCTGTTTGTCTGTTTTGCTGCTGATACCCGATCAGGGTTATTCTTAAAGGGATCCCTTTGTTTACCCGGGATCCCTATTATTTTTGCTTTTTGTTTTTGCTTTTGTTCATCACTGTTTTAAAGACTGCCGAATCATGGACGGTGAATGGTTCAAACTGTGCTGTAAATAGTTTGCACCTTATTAAAGGTGCCCTCTACTGGTTTTACAAGAAAAGGAGCTTTTTGAAGAGACTGTTCCAGGAAACAGCGCAGAGGTTCCTGCTTTGAAACGGACTTGCAACTTGAGAAGTTGCGCTACCTCAAAGAGACTTGGTGTTCCTCTTAAAGGGGATGTTCACATGTTGCACTTAAGTATTATGTTACTTTGAAAATGTTGAATGGTAGTAGATAGTGTTTAGTTATTTAAGATAGACAATGTTTAATGATGTTATTAGAGATTGAGGACAGGAAAGAATTGAAAGCCGAATTTCAAAGAAAGTGAACCCGTAGGGGTTAGTGAGTCCTCCTGGAAACCATAGAGAGATGGTTGATTGATCTTATACTGTGAATAAAGAAGAATAAAGCTTACAAAAGAAAAGAGGCAGTAGGCCCGGACGAGTAGCCAGGCGGTCCTGCATGTTCAGAATCAGAGAGAGTAAAGAAAATATTGCATTTAGAAAAGAGAAATAAAGACAAAGTTAATTTATATTCTAGAGTTTTATAGTAAGCCTTTAGTGGAGTCAGCCTATACGCCCTTAAAGGAAAAGTTAAATTATTGTCCCAGAATTTGCACTTAGTAGGTAGAATACCCGGCTAGGTAAAGATGGTTACTTATAGTCAGTTAATTAATGAGTGTTATTTAAAAACTTTAAATATGTTTCTGTTTGTAACGTTCAAGTGTCCTCACCTCCCATAAAGGGAAGCACTGTTAAATTTACTTGTTCATTGCATTTCAAAATTTTGTATGTCTTTTGCTGACATGTATTGTTTTCTTCCCAGTCCGGGAGTACTGGATTTAACCGGGGGGGGGGGGGGGGAGTGCAGCGCCCCAGAGACCTGGTCGTTGCAGTAACGTCACTCTGCCACTAAGGGGAGTGATGTTACGTCTGATTGCACTAAAGGAGTTCACCTGACCAGGTATCACAGTCACAAACTACACTTCACACTCTGGCCACCAGGGGGAGCAAAGGGTTCTATGTATTAGGCCACTCCTCACACTTGGGTAAAACTGGGGGTTGGATAGGAAGTTAGGGAGAAGCTGACTGGGTTTTGCCCAGGCAACACCTGGTGAGACAAGAGGTTGCTTGGGAAGATTCAGGGGGTCCTGTTGTGAATTCCGTTCTTGGGCTCCATCCTGTGGTCATGAATGGTATTTTTGGGAATTCTGCTCTTGGGCTCCCTCTGGTGGTTTCAAGTGGAACTTAGCAGCTGCTTTCACTAATCGGTGCCCTGGCCTTGTTATTTAACTGGGCTTTAGGCTGTAGTTGATGCCAGCTGTCAATGTTCCTTCCTGTGGATTCAGTCCTTTCCTGGAAGTTCTCTGTTGGCCAGTCCATTTCAGCTTAAGATAAGTTCTGCTAGTTTTTGGGTGTTTCCCTGCCTATGACCTTTTGTTCAGTTTAAGTTATGTCTCTTTTGTCCAACTTGTCATCATGAAATATTCCGGCTAGTTGGAAGCTCTGGGGTTGCAGATTTGCCCCTCCACACCTTGAGTCGGTGTGGAGATTATTTTTGTAAACTCTGCGTGGACATTTAGTTTTTATACTGACCGCACAGTAGCCTTTTCTTTCTCTGTCTATTTAGATAGTAGTGGCCTCCTTTGCTAAAATCTAGTTTCATTTCTGAGTTTGTCATTTCCCTCTTCACTCACCATCAATATTTGTGGGGGGCTATCTTTCATTTGGGGGTTTCTCTGAGGCGAGATAGTTTTCCGTTTCCATCTTCAGGGGTAGCTAGTTCTTAGGCTGTGAAGAGGCGTCTAGGCAGAGATAGGAACGCTCCACGGCTATTTCTAGTGTTGGTGTTAGGAGTAGGGATTGCGGTCAGTAAAGTTACCACCTCCTCAGAGCTAGTACATTATTTGTTTACTCACTAGGTCATTTCAGTGCTGCTCCGTAATCACTAGGTCATATAGGTGATTATTGTCTGTAGAGCTGCCACCTCCTCTGAGCTTGTCCATGATTGGTTTTACCCACCAGGTCATCTCAGTACCACTCCGTAACCACCAGGTCATAACAGGGTCCCTGTCAGGGGTGGGATCCTGACAGTGGCCTAGCGAACAGAACAGATCGTTACGGAACCGCGCCTGCTCTACATTGCGGCGGTATCTTAAGAAAGGACAAGAAGCGAGGTTTATTGTGGAGAAGTGAGAAACGAGATTACAGCAAAAGGCGATAGAACCAGTAGGAGTCGTGCCAAGAGATCGGCAACATCCTACTGAGGCGCGTAGCCGGTGGCCGGAACGCCGAGGAAGTATTGGGCTCTAAGCATTACTTTAAACCAATGGCTGGACAGTTAATTATAGGTTGGCTGTCTCACCTAATTCACCTAATGAAGACAACGGAGGCAAATTGTGGGAGAAGGGCGTCTCTAGGGTCCCTATAAAATAGCTCCAGGCCTACCCCATCATACGGGTGCGTCCTATCCAAATCATCTGGGGGACGGAGAGAAAGAACAGAAACATACATGACAGTTGTGAGGACTATCCTGTGGTGCTCAGCAGGGAAGTACTACAACACCCAGGCGCTAGTAGGTAGGCACTGATTTCCACCTGCAAAGGGAACTCTGGATGTGCCTTCGGACCGGCCGGTCTCGGACAGCCCTGTTAGCAGTGCTCTGGATTGCAGATCCCGAAGCCTTCAGTAAAGAGATAAAGAGACTGCAACCCTGTGTCCTCGTTATTTCATCGCACCACGCACCACCACCTTTAATTGGACGCCCCTTAGCAGGGTCACGCACCGGGTCAGGCCACCGTGACAACCCCAAGACCGACAGAGAGAGGCCCGGTACCGAGTACCCCGCGGCCCTGCGTCTGGGGGCGCTCCACTTAACACGACAATAAATTGAAAGTGTACTTCAATGACGTGTTAGTGTAAGGGTTTGTATGTATATTTCTTCAACCACATTATTTTAACCCCTTCATGACCTTGGGATTTT
Source organism: Ranitomeya variabilis (assembly GCF_051348905.1). Taxonomy (NCBI): domain Eukaryota; kingdom Metazoa; phylum Chordata; class Amphibia; order Anura; family Dendrobatidae; genus Ranitomeya; species Ranitomeya variabilis. The sequence goes on from NC_135235.1 coordinate 121,762,018, forward strand.
CCATTTTTCCGTGTTCGTTTTTCGCTCCCCTCCTTCCCAGAGCCATAACTTTTTTATTTTTCTGTCCATATCCATATGGCCACGTGAGGGCTTATTTTTTGCTAAACAAGTTGTACTTTTAAACGACATCATTGGTTTTAGCATGTCGTGTACTAGAAAACGGGAAAAAAATTCCAAGTGCGGTGAAATTGCAAAAAAAGTGCAATCCCACACTTGTTTTTTGTTTGGCTTTTTTGCTAGGTTCACTAAATGCTAAAACTGACCTGCCATTAAGATTCTCCATGTCATTACGAGTTCATAGACTCCTAACATGTCTGGGTAATTTTTTAACTAAGTGGTGAAAAATAATTCCAAACTTTGCTAAAAAGAAATGCTCCATTTTCCGATACCCGTAGCGTCTCCATTTTTCATGATCTGGGGTCGGTTGAGGGCTTATTTTTTGCGTGCCGAGCTGGTGTTTATAATGATACCATTTTAGTGCAGATACGTTCTTTTGATCGGCCGTTATTGCATTTTCATGCAATGTCGCGGCGACCAAAAAAATGTAATTCTGGCGTTTCAAATTTTTTTCTCGCTTTGCTGTTTAGCGATCAGGTTAATGCTTTTTTTCTATTGATAGATTGGGCGATTCTGAACGCGGTGATACCAAATATGTGTAGGTTTGATATTTTTTTTTAGTGATTTATTTTGAATGGGGCGAAAGGGGGGGTGATTTAAACTATTATTTTTTTTTATTTTTTTCACATTTTTTTTTTTTTTTTTACTTTTGCCATGCTTCAATAGCGTCCATAGGAGGCTAGAAGCTGGCACACCTCGACCGCCTCTGCTACATAGCAGCGATCATCAGATCGCTGCTATGCAGCAGAAATGCAGGTGTGCTATGTGCGCCGACCACAGGGTGGCGCTCATAGCTATCCGGGATCAGTATCCATAGAGGTCTCAAGGACCTCTATGATTACAATGCAGAAGCACCGCTGACCCCCGATCATGTGATGGGGTCAGCGATGCGCTCATTTCCTGCCGCCCGGCCGGAAGCGGTAGTTAAATGCCTCTGTCTGTGTTTGACAGTGGCATTTAACTAGTTAATAGTTCAAAACAGCTGACATGTCCCGGCTTTGATGCGGCTCACCGCCGGAGCCCGCATCAAAGACGGGGGTTCTGACCTCGGACGTACTATCCCGTCCGAGGTCAGAAAGGGGTTAATTTTATTTTTTTATTTTTCCATCCAAAAAGATTTCAGTTTGTTTTGCAGTGGATTTGTACAGATTACAGGTGACTTTAAAAGTGGAAGAAATTCTAAAATGTTTCTTTTAATATCCACTGTAAGTCCTGTTTTACCTTATTTTATCTAAATAATTTTAGTTCTATAAAACTAAGAGAAGAGACTGCAATCTGCTCATGGTCGTTTATTTCATGCCGGTGCCCTTATGCTGATTTATTGACAGATTATGAAGTTCTGAATTTCTTGTTTTCAACTTCCCCGGTGGACTCGATCAGGAGAGAAGTGGTCATCTGTGACAGCAGTAAGGGGTTATTCCTGGTTCTGCTACATCCGCCTTCTGGAGTAATAACGGTGTCTACGTTTATGACCTAGAAGAAGCCAATGTATAAATATAAGGTTGCCCATTGCCAAGAATTACATGTATAGCATTATAATGGAGGTTATACTGTTTAGTGTAGGCTCAATAACATTTACCCATTTTATGGGGTCTGCGAGTCCTTCTCCTTCTGGGATAGGATCTCCTGCTTTTCTTGTGAGAAGCCATGATGTCTTGGTGGTACCAGGCGGGTTGCTAATAACTTGTGGGCTGCCAGTGGAATGTCCTACACCCTGAGGCCATTATGACAGGTAGAACGCTCTCTCATTACCTAGTAGCTGTGAGGTCACCTGTATGATGTAAGGGAATGTTGGCTAGATAGGGTTGGCCGCTCTGTTTGTGAATATGGTGGTGGGCATGGTTCATTAACGGAATTGCTCAAGTAAAAAGATTAAATTATATATATATATATATCACACACAGTATATATATGGAATATTAAATTCTCCTAATAATGCCCCCGAAGGTCTTATGACCTGGTCATCCACACACTATGTGAAATAAATTGGAAATAACAACATACATAAATAAATAAAACCCAAAACAAAAAGAAATAAATAAAAAAACCTGCTAATCAAAACCACTGTTACCCAATCACCCAATCCCTTTGTGGTTATAAAAAAAAACTAAAAAACTTTTTACACTTTTTGGGTTTGTGCACACGTTTTGGATTTGGCTGCGGATTCGCAGCAGTTTTCCATGTGTTGTACAGTACCATATAAACCTATGGAAAACCAAAACCGCATGGAAACGCTGCGGTTTATTTTCCGTAGCATGTCAATTCTTTGTGCGGATTCCACAGCGATTTACACCTGCTGTATAATTGGAATCCGAAGCTGTAAAAATGCATGTGAAAACCGCACAAAAACTGCCGTAAATCCATGGTTATTCCGCAGGTAATCCCCAGGTAAAACGCAGGGCGTGTTACATGCGGATTTTTCAAGTACTGCGTGGAATAATCCGCACACGAATCCGCAACGTGTGCACATAGCCTTTATTTTTTTTCCTCCTCTTTTAACAAAAGCTGTAACTTTATTTTTCCATCAACAAAGCCATTTGAGATCTGTATTATTGATTGATGCCGTTCATTTTATCATATCATCTACCGAAAAACAAAGGAAATAATTCAATGCGATAAAATGGTGAAAAACATGATATTCTGAACTCGTTTTTTGGGTTTTGTATTTACAGCGTTCATTGTGTTGTAAAAATGACCTAGGAACCTAGGTCAGTAGGTCAGTATGCTCTAGGTCAGTATTATTATGGTGATAGCAAACTTCCTTTTTTTTTTTAAAGTGGTGAACAAAAATTCAGAAATTCAGTAGAAATTAATGTTTTTTTGTCACCAAACTGATGTTTGCAATGATACTATTTTGGGGAAGAAAGAAAAAAACTCGTATTTCTGGCGTTTTTATTTTTTTTGTTCACCAATCAGGTTAATTAATTTCAGATTTTTGATAGGTGAGTTTTATGAATGCATTAATACCAAATATGTTAATTTATTTATTTTTATAGTAATATTACCAGCCTTTTAATTAATTAAACAAAGATCAAAGTGAGAGTAGGTTCACACGAGCGTATAAAAAAAACATTCAAATTTGTTTTTACAGAAGCAGCTATTAATTATTTACAAGACCCTTTACACTTTCTTTTTTACAGAATTACAATGTATCCATATTGATACAGGAAAGAAATGTATCTTGGTACCGTGTTAGCCAGTAGATAGAAAAATATTTAGAATTGAGAGTCCTCAGTGGTTGATACCTTTTAATGGCTAACTGAAAAGATGGTAACAAATTGCAAGCTTTCGAGACTACATACGTCTCTTCATCAGGCAAAGACTAAAACAAATTCTGAAGAATCACATATTTATGCACAACATAGTATAGGAAAAAAAAAAGTGTGAGGGGAAAAAAAAACCATGGATAAGCCAGGTGACATGAAGGAGAATTACCATGGGTGATAAACAGTTACGTCCATAAATATTGGGCCAATTCTTAGATAAGGAATGTTTTATTGTCCCGTGATTAGGGTCTGTTGTGATGACCCCACATGGTCTGATGGGCAAGTTCCTTAGTTGTAGTTAGTTGATGTAAAAAGACATAAATCCGTGTGACACATTCATTCCTGCATTTAGAGTGTCAAAGGTCGTCATCAGTTTATATTCCCAGACTCTCCTGTCTTTCTGCGAATTGAAGTTACTTTTTAGTACAAGTAATTTCATGTCCATAATGCTATGATTTGGGAGACAGAAATGTATTGCCACAGGTATATCCATTCTTTTTTCTCTTATTGTATGGCGATGAGAGTTCATCCTTGTTCTCAGTTTCTGCCCTGTCTCCCCCACATACAGACCCCCAGTTGGACATTTAGTACAAATAATTAGGTACACCACATTAGAAGTGACGCAGCTGAAGGTACCTGGGATCTTGTAGTCCTGATGTGAATTGGGGATCTTTATCTTGTCCGTGGTCATTATAAATGGACAGGTTTTTGTTATGACCCCAATGGCAGAGGGTCTCAAAAGTACATACCAAGTCTGCAAACATAAAAAACCAGCTCATAGGGCAGTGGTAACTGGGCTAACCGTATATCTAATCCTAGCACCACAAATAGCAGCAGCCAGGGAAAGTGCCTACGTTGGTTCTAGACGTCTCGCGCCAGCCGGAGAACTAACTAACCCTAGAAGGGAAAAGATAGACCTTTCTTGCCTCCAGAGAAAAGACCCCAAAAGTTGGATACAAGCCCCCCACAAATAATAACGGTGAGGTAAGGAGAAAAGACAAACGTAAGAATGAACTAGATATTTAGCAAAGAGAGGCCCACTGACTAATAGCAGAATATAGTAAGACGACTTATACGGTCAGCAAAAACCCTATCAAAATTTCCACGCTGGATATTCAAGAACCCCCGAACCGTCTAACGGCCCGGGGGGAGAATACCAGCCCCCTAGAGCTTCCAGCAAAATCAGGAATCACATTTAGTACAAGCTGGACAGAAAATAAGAGCCATACAAATAACCAAAAAACAAGGAAGCACGACTTAGCTTAATTTAGCAAGAACCAGGACCAGCAGACAGGAGCAAACAGAAAGGATCTGATTACAACGATGCCAGGCACTGGACTGAGAATCCAGGAAGCTTATATAGCAACACCCCTGGACTAACGACCCAGGTGGGTGCCAAACAGAGAAAGACAATCCCAGAGTCATATCACCAGTGACCACAAGAGGGAGCCAAAAAAGTCTAATTCACAACAGTACCCCCCCTTTAAGGAGGGGTCACCGAACCCTCACCAGGGCGATCAGGATGAGCAGTGTGAAAGGCACGAACTGAGTTGGCCGCATGCACATCAGAGGCAACCACCCAGGAATTATCCTCCTGACCATAGCCCTTCCACTTGACCAGATACTGAAGCCTCCGCCTGGAGAGACGGGAATCCAAGATCTTCTCCACCACGTACTCCAACTCGCCCTCAACCAAGACCGGAGCAGGAGGCTCAACAGAAGGAACCACAGGTACAACGTACCGCCGCAACAAAGACCTATGGAACACGTTGTGAATGGCAAACGACACCGGAAGATCCAAGCGAAAGGACACAGGATTAAGGATTTCCAATATCTTGTAAGGACCGATGAAGCGAGGCTTAAATTTAGGAGAGGAGACCTTCATAGGAACAAATCGAGAAGACAGCCATACCAAATCCCCAACACGAAGTCGGGGACCCACACCGCGGCGGCGGTTGGCAAAACGCTGAGCCTTCTCCTGTGACAACTTCAAGTTGTCCACCACATGATTCCAGATCTGCTGCAACCTATCCACCACGGAATCTACCCCAGGACAGTCAGAAGGCTCCACATGTCCCAAGGAAAAACGGGGATGGAAACCAGAGTTGCAAAAAAAAGGCGAAACCAAAGTAGCGGAACTAGCCCGATTATTAAGGGCAAACTCAGCCAATGGCAAGAAGGTCACCCAATCATCCTGATCTGCAGAAACAAAACACCTCAAATAAGCCTCCAGAGTCTGATTAGTTCGCTCCGTTTGTCCATTAGTCTGAGGATGAAAGGCAGACGAAAACGACAAATCAATGCCCATCTTAGCACAAAAGGATCGCCAGAACCTGGAAACAAACTGGGATCCTCTGTCAGACACAATATTCTCAGGAATGCCGTGTAAACGAACCACATTCTGAAAGAACAAAGGAACCAGATCGGAAGAGGAAGGCAGCTTAGGCAAAGATACCAAATGGACCATCTTGGAAAAGCTATCACATACCACCCAGATGACAGACATGCCCTGAGACACCGGAAGATCTGAAATGAAATCCATGGAAATGTGTGTCCAAGGCCTCTTCGGGACAGGCAAGGGCAAGAGCAACCCGCTGGCACGAGAACAGCAAGGCTTAGCTCGAGCACAAGTCCCACAGGACTGCACAAATGACCGCACATCCCGTGACAAGGAAGGCCACCAAAAGGACCTAGCCACCAGATCTCTGGTGCCAAAAATTCCCGGATGCCCTGCCAACACCGAGGAATGAACCTCGGAAATGACTCTGCTGGTCCACTTATCAGGAACAAACAGTCTGTCAGGTGGACAAGAGTCAGGTCTACCAGCCTGAAATCTCTGCAACACACGTCGCAAATCCGGAGAAATGGCTGACAAGATAACTCCCTCTTTAAGAATACCAACTGGTTCTACGACTCCAGGAGAGTCAGGCACAAAGCTCCTTGAAAGAGCATCAGCCTTCACATTCTTTGAACCTGGTAAATACGAGACCACAAAGTCAAAACGGGAGAAAAACAATGACCAGCGGGCCTGTCTAGGATTCAGGCGTTTAGCAGACTCGAGATACATCAGATTTTTGTGATCAGTCAAGACCACCACACGATGCTTAGCACCCTCGAGCCAATGACGCCACTCCTCAAATGCCCACTTCATGGCCAACAACTCCCGATTGCCAACATCATAATTCCGCTCAGCAGGCGAAAACTTCCTAGAGAAAAAGGCACATGGTCTCATTACAGAGCAACCAGGGCCTCTCTGCGACAAAACGGCCCCTGCCCCAATCTCAGAAGCATCCACTTCAACCTGAAAGGGCAGTGAGACATCAGGCTGGCACAAAACAGGTGCCGAAGTAAACCGGCGCTTCAACTCTTGGAAAGCTTCCACGGCTGCAGGAGCCCAGTTAGCAACATCAGAACCTTTCTTGGTCATATCCGTCAAAGGTTTAACAACGCTAGAAAAATTAGCGATAAAACGACGGTAGAAGTTAGCAAAACCCAAGAACTTCTGAAGACTTTTAACTGACGTGGGCTGAGTCCAATCATGAATAGCTCGGACCTTGACTGGGTCCATCTCCACCGCAGAAGGGAAAAAAATAAACCCCAAGAAGGGAACCTTCTGTACTCCAAAGAGACACTTTGAGCCCTTAACAAACAAAGCATGCTCACGCAAAACCTGAAATACCATCCTGACCTGCTCTACATGCGAGTCCCAATCATCAGAAAAAAACAGAATATCATCCAGATAAACAATCATAAATTTATCCAGATACTTCCGGAAAATATCATGCATAAAGGACTGAAACACTGAAGGAGCATTAGAGAGCCCAAAAGGCATCACCAAGTACTCAAAATGACCTTCGGGCGTATTAAATGCAGTTTTTCATTCATCTCCCTGCTTAATGTGCACAAGGTTGTACGCACCACGAAGATCTATCTTGGTGAACCACTTGGCACCTTTAATCCGGGCAAACAAGTCCGACAACAGAGGCAAAGGATACTGAAATTTAACAGTGATTTTATTCAGAAGCCGATAGTCAATACAAGGTCTCAAAGATCCGTCCTTCTTGGCCACAAAAAAGAATCCCGCACCAAGAGGGGAAGAGGATGGACGGATATGCCCCTTCTCCAGAGACTCCTTGATATACGAACGCATTGCGGTATGCTCAGGTACAGACAGATTAAATAGTCTTCCCTTAGGAAATTTACTACCTGGAATCAAATCTATGGCACAGTCACAGTCCCTATGAGGAGGCAGAGCACTGGACCTGGACTCGCTGAATACATCCTGATAATCAGACAAATACTCAGGAACTTCCGAAGGAGTAGAGGAAGCAATAGACACCGGCGGGGAATCACCATGAATTCCCTGACAGCCCCAACTTGACACAGACATTGCCTTCCAATCCAAGACTGGATTATGGGTCTGTAACCATGGCAGACCCAAAACGACCAAATCATGCATTTTATGCAGAACAAGAAAACGAATCACCTCCCGATGTTCAGGAGTCATGCACATGGTTACCTGTGTCCAAAACTGCGGTTTATTTTCCGCCAATGGCGTAGCATCAATACCTCTAAGAGGGATAGGATTTACCAAAGGCTCAAGAACAAAACCACAGCGCTTGGCAAATGACATCCATAAGACTCAGCGCAGCACCTGAATCCACAAACGCCATAACAGGGTAGGAAGACAATGAGCAAATTAAAGTCACAGACAAAATAAATTTAGGTTGCAAATTACCAATGGCGACAGGGCTAACAACCCTTGTTAGGTGTTTAGAGCATGCTGATATAACATGTGTAGAATCACCACATTAAAAATACAACCCATTCTGACGTCTATGATTTTTCCGTTCATTTCTAGTCTGAATTCTATCACATTGCATTAAATCAGGTGTTTGTTCAGACAACACCACCAGAGGATTAGCAGTTTTGCGCTCCCGCAAACGCCGGTCAATTTGAATAGCCAGCGCCATGGAATCATTCAGACTTGTAGGAATGGAGAAACCCACCATCACATTCTTAATGGCTTCAGAAAGGCCATTTCTGAAATTTGCGGCCAGAGCACACTCATTCCACTGAGTAAGCACGGACCATTTCCGAAATTTTTGGCAATACACTTCAGCTTCATCCTGGCCCTGAGAAATAGCCAGCAAGGCTTTTTCTGCCTGAATTTCAAGATTGAGTTCCTCGTAAAGCAATCCGAGCGCCAGAAAAAACGCATCAATATTTGCCAATGCCGGATCTCCTGGCGCTAGCGAGAAGGCCCAATCCTGAGGGTCACCCCGTAAGAAAGAGATAACAATTTTAACTTGCTGAGCTGAGTCTCCAGATGAACGGGGTCTCAGAGATAGAAACAATTTACAATTTTTCCTGAAATTCCTAAACTTGAATCGGTCTCCAGAGAACAGTTCAGGAATAGGTATTTTAGGTTCAGACATTGGACTACTGGTAACAAAATCTTGTATGCCCTGCACACGAGCAGCAAGCTGATCCACACTTGTAATCAAGGTCTGGACATTCATGTCTGCAGCAAGCACAAGCCACTCAGAGGTAAAGGGGAGGAACAAAGAGAGGGAAAAAAAAAAAAAAAACCTCAGAATTTCCTTTCTTATTATCCCACTTCTGCAATGCATTAAACATTCAACTTTGGCCTGGCATACTGCTATGACCCCAATGGCAGAGGGTCTCAAAAGTACATACCAAGTCTGCAAACATAAAAAACCAGCTCATAGGGCAGTGGTAACTGGGCTAACCGTATATCTAATCCTAGCACCACAAATAGCAGCAGCCGGGGAACGTGCCTACGTTGGTTCTAGACGTCTCGCGCCAGCCGGAGAACTAACTAACCCTAGAAGGGAAAAGATAGACCTTTCTTGCCTCCAGAGAAAAGACCCCAAAAGTTGGATACAAGCCCCCCACAAATAATAACGGTGAGGTAAGGAGAAAAGACAAACGTAAGAATGAACTAGATATTTAGCAAAGAGAGGCCCACTGACTAATAGCAGAATATAGTAAGATGACTTATACGGTCAGCAAAAACCCTATCAAAATTTCCACGCTGGATATTCAAGAACCCCCGAACCATCTAACGGCCCGGGGGGAGAATACCAGCCCCCTAGAGCTTCCAGCAAAATCAGGAATCACATTTAGTACAAGCTGGACAGAAAATAAGAGCTATACAAATAACCAAAAAACAAGGAAGCACGACTTAGCTTAATTTAGCAAGAACCAGGACCAGCAGACAGGAGCAAACAGAAAGGATCTGATTACAACGATGCCAGGCACTGGACTGAGAATCCAGGAATCTTATATAGCAACACCCCTGGACTAACGACCCAGGTGGGTGCCAAACAGAGAAAGACAATCCCAGAGTCATATCACCAGTGACCACAAGAGGGAGCCAAAAAAGTCTAATTCACAACAGGTTTTGCATTTTTTCTGTTTGCAAGGAAAGGTACCTGCAGCTGTTGGAGAGGACAGGGAGCTTCTGACAATGATGCTTCTTAGATTTGGGGGCTGCCTAAAACACAGTAGTGGGGGGTCTGGAAAAATGGATTGTAGTCTGGCATCTTTTTGCAGTAAAGGTTGTAATTTCCGTGCAGCTCCCCTTAGCGCCTCCAGATTTGGATTGTAGGTAACTACTAGAGGTACCCGGTTATTTTCTTCTTTTAGTTTTGTAATGTAGCAGGTGATTCCTTGATATTCTGGTGGCTCTTGTGATCTGATTTTCAGTTGTTCTTGGATGGTAGCCCTGATTCAAAAAGGTCGCCTCAGCTGACGTCAGCACACACGTTACCGGCGTATGACATCATTGTCATTCGCTGGCGAGTCCCTTCTTGAAATGCCTGGCTTGGACATCGCCACTGGAACGCGGACAGGTAAGGAGAAAGTGTTTTTTTTATTATTATTTTTATTGAAAGCGGCAAGCCTCAAGATGTTTGTGCAGCAAGATGGAGCCACATGGAACATGTGTCTTCTTCCTGCCCCATCTGTCTCCTTCCTGCATCATGATCCTGCACCACATGGCGCAGGATGGAAACAGATGGGGCACGATGGAGACACATGGTGCAGGATGGAGACGGATGGTGCAGGATCATGGGCAGGATGGAGACCTGGGGCAATATGTACACAGATGGGGCAGAAACATGGGGCAAGATGGAGACAGATGGGGCAGGATGGAGACAGATGAGGCAGGATGGAGACATGGGGCAGGATGGAGACAGATGAGGCAGGATGGAGACAGATGAGGCAGGATGGAGACAGATGAGGCAGGATGGAGACAGATGGGGCAGGATGGAGACACATGGAGCAGGATCATGGGGCTGGATGAAGATAGGGAGGGATGGAGATAGATAGGGAGGAATAGAGACAGATGGAGCAGGAACATGGGGCAAGATGGAGACACATAGTGCAGTATCATGGGCAGGATGGAGACAGATAGGGAGGTATGGAGATAGATGGGGCAGGATGGAGACACCTGGAGCAGGATCATGGGGAAGGATGGAGATACACGGTGCAGGATCTTGGGGCAGGATAGAGATGGGGCACATTTCGACTTCTCAGTTGGCTACAGGCTCTACGCTAGGGACGGGCTGCACCTCAATGGGGAAGGGGCAGCTGTGCTGGGGGAGAAAATGGTTAGAAGGTTGGAGGAGTGTTTAAACTAGGGATTGGGGGGGGAGGGTATTCATTTTATAGGAGGGGAAGATAGTGTAGATAGAGACCTGGGCACAAATAAGGAAGTTGGGGGTGGCAGTGGCATGGGGGGTGGGGTTAGAACAGTTAGTAATTTAAGAAAGAATAGAGGTACAGAGAGTAACATCAAGTGCATGTATACTAATGCCAGAAGCCTCGCCAACAAAATGGATGAATTAGAACTAATGTTGTTGGAGCATAATTATGACATGGTGGGGATATCTGAGACGTGGCTGGATGAGAGCCATGACTGGGCTGTTAACTTGCAGGGCTATAGCCTGTTCAGAAATGACTGTACAGATAAGCGAGGGGGTGGGGTGTGTCTATATGTAAAATCTTCATTAAAACCCATCCTGCGTGATAATATAGGTGAATTTAATGAAAATGTAGAGTCCCTGTGGGTGGAGATAAGGGGAGGGGGAAAAATAATAAATTACTGATAGGGATTTGTTATAAATCTCCAAAAATAATGGAAGCAATGGAGAATATCCTCGTAAAGCAAATAGATGAAGCTGCGACTCAAGGAGAAGTCATTATTATGGGGGGACTTCAACTACCCTGAAATAGATTGGGGAACAGAAACCTGCAGTTCCAGCAAAGGTAATCGTTTTTTGACAACTATGAGAGACAATTACCTTTCACAACTGGTTCAGGGCCCAACAAGAAGGGGGGCACTGCTAGACCTAATATTAACCAACAGGCCAGACCGCATATCAAATATAAGGGTTGGGGGTCACTTGGGGAATAGTGATCACAAAATAATAAGTTTTCATGTAACCTTTAATAAGATGGGTAGTAGGGGGGTGACAAGGACACTAAACTTCAGGAGGGCAAATTTCCAACGGATGAGAGAGGATCTTGGTGCAATTAACTGGGACGATATCCTGAGACAAAAAAATACACAAAGAAAATGGGAGACGTTTATTAGCATCCTGGATAGGACCTGTGCACAGTATATACCGTATGGGAATAAACATACTAGAAATAGGAGGAAACCAATATGGCTAAATAGAGCTGTAAGGGGCGCAATAAGGGACAAAAAGAAAGCATTTAGAGAATTAAAGGAAGTAGGTAGTGAGGAGGCATTAAATAAATACAGAAAATTAAATAAATTCTGTAAAAAGCAAATCAAGGCAGCAAAGATTGAGACAGAGAGACTCATTGCCAGAGAGAGTAAAAATAATCCCAAAATATTCTTTAACTATATAAATAGTAAGAAACTAAAAAATGACAGTGTTGGCCCCCTTAAAAATAATCTGGGGGAAATGGTGGATGAGGATGAGGAAAAAGCCAATATGCTAAATGACTTTTTTTCATCAGTATTTACAAAAGAAAATCCCATGGCAGACAAAATGACTAGTGATAAAAATTCCCCATTAAATGTCACCTGCTTAACCCAGCAGGAAGTACAGTGGCGTCTAAAAATAACTAAAATTGACAAATCTCCGGGCCCGGATGGGATACACCCCCGAGTACTGCAGGAACTAAGTACAGTCATTGATAGACCATTATTTTTAATCTTTAAAGACTCCATAATAACAGGGTCTGTACCACAGGACTGGCGTATAGCAAATGTGGTGCCAATATTCAAAAAAGGGGCAAAAACTGAACTCGGTAATTATAGGCCAGTAAGCTTAACCTCTACTGTGGGTAAAATCCTGGAGGGCATTCTAAGGGATGCTATACTGGAGTATCTGAAGAGGAATAACCTTATGACCCAGTATCAGCACGGGTTTACTAGGGACCGTTCATGTCAGACTAATTTGATCAGCTTCTATGAAGAGGTAAGTTCCGGACTGGACCAAGGGAACCCAGTGGACGTAGTGTATATGGACTTTTCCAAAGCTTTTGATACGGTGCCACACAAAAGGTTGTTACATAAAATGAGAGTAATGGGGATAGGGGAAAATATGTGTAAGTGGGTTGAGAGCTGGCTCAGGGATAGGAAACAAAGGGTGGTTATTAATGGAGCACACTCGGACTGGGTTGCGGTTAGCAGTGGGGTACCACAGGGGTCAGTATTGGGCCCTCTTCTTTTTAACATATTTATTAATGACCTTGTAGGGGGCATTCAGAGTAGAATTTCAATATTTGCAGATGACACTAAACTCTGCAGGGTAATCAATACAGGGGAGGACAATTTTATATTACAGGATGATTTATGTAAACTAGAAGCTTGGGCTGATAAATGGCAAATGAGCTTTAATGGGGATAAATGTAAGGTCATGCACTTGGGTAGAAGTAATAAGATGTATAACTATGTGCTTAATTCTAAAACTCTGGGCAAAACCGTCAATGAAAAAGACCTGGGTATATGGGTGGATGACAAACTCATATTCAGTGGCCAGTGTCAGGCAGCTGCTACAAAGGCAAATAAAATAATGGGATGTATTAAAAGAGGCATAGATGCTCATGAGGAGAACATAATTTTACCTCTATACAAGTCACTAGTTCGACCACACTTAGAATACTGTGCACAGTTCTGGTCTCCGGTGTATAAGAAAGACATAGCTGAACTGGAGCGGGTGCAGAGAAGAGCGACCAAGGTTATTAGAGGACTGGGGGGTCTGCAATACCAAGATAGGTTATTACACTTGGGGCTATTTAGTTTGGAAAAACGAAGACTAAGGGGTGATCTTATTTTAATGTATAAATATATGAGGGGACAGTACAAAGACCTTTCTGATGATCTTTTTAATCATAGACCTGAGACAGGGACAAGGGGGCATCCTCTACGTCTAGAGGAAAGAAGGTTTAAGCATAATAACAGACGCAGATTCTTTACTGTAAGAGCAGTGAGACTATGGAACTCTCTGCCGTATGATGTTGTAATGAGTGATTCATTAATTAATTAAATTTAAGAGGGGACTGGATACCTTTCTGGAAAAGTATAATGTTACAGGGTATATACACTAGATTCCTTGATAAGGCGTTGATCCAGGGAACTAGTCTGATTGCCGTATGTGGAGTCGGGAAGGAATTTTTTTCCCCATGGTGGAGTTACTCTTTGCCACATGGGTTTTTTTTTGCCTTCCTCTGGATCAACATGTTAGGGCATGTTATGTTAGGCTATGGGTTGAACTAGATGGACTTACAGTCTTCCTTCAACCTTAATAACTATGTAACTATGTAACATATATACCAAGATGAGGTCCAGGATAAGCAACATCTACACCAGAATGGGGCCAACATGAGGGACATATACCAGGATTGGTAACATATATGAGGATTGGGGGCATATATACCAGGATGGATCCAGGATAGGGAACATGCAGTATATACCTATATACCTGGATAGATCCAGGATGGGGAACATATTTCCCTGGATTGGGAGCATATATGTCAGGATGGGGCCAGGATGAGGGACATAAATACCAGAATGAACCCAGGATAGGGGACATTACCCTCTGGTTTTCTCAGCGCAAAACTTTTACAAATATACAAGGTATAAATGTAAAATACATTTCCAATAAAATCTATCAAAGACTCTCTGCAGTATATTTGACATCATGTTTCACATTTGATTTTTTGTTATCTTTTAAATCAGTGATTTACATGATGCTCATATCAGGAAGAGGCCAAGTGAAGGTTAATCTCTCCGTGGTTTGTCTATGGCAAGTACTAAGAAGAGCAGAGGATAGTACTAGATCCCCTCTGTTGTAGTCTGGCGTTCATCATTAGTCATTGTCACAGCTGATGTACAGTTAAGTCGCTCGCCGGTGCTTCACAGCAGTGTATTATAAATAGGAGAAGCATAAAAGTGTCTTACCTTGAGGCTATGTGCACACGCTGCAGATTACTCTGCAGATTTTTCCAGAGTGATTTTGGTAAATCCACAGGTAATTCGCACTGCGGATTACCTGCTGAATTGCCATGGATTTACCGGGTTTTTTTGGCGGTTTTTGTGCTGATTTCACATGCGGTTTTACACCTGCAGATTCCTATTATGGAGCAGGTGTAAACCGCTGCGGAATCCGCACAAAGAAGTGACATGCTGCTGAATAAACAACGCTACGCTTCCGCGCGTTTTTATATACGTTGCTTCTATTTATCTGCTGCATCACCAATGCTAAATAAGGAGGGATCACATTACTAAGACAGCCCAAATTTGTTTTTTTTATTAGAGTCTTAACTTCAAAAGTGCTAAACTGCATTGATAAACTACACTGCTCATAGAGCTGAAGATGGGGGGGGGGGGGGGGGAAGAATTTGGTGACGGGGGGGAGTCTGGAGGAGCTATATACTGGTGACAGGGGAGAGTACAATTATGACACCTATCCATTATTAATCCAATTGTATGAAAGGGTTAAAAAAACACACACACATTATTAAAAAGTATTTTAATGAAATAAACACACAGGTTGTTTTAATATTTTATTGCTCTCTCAATCCATGTGAAGACCCTCGCTTGGAAAAATAATAAACCAACAATATACATACCCTCTCTGATGACCTGTCACATCCCACGAGGTAATCCATCTGAAGGGGTTAAAATATTTTACAAGCAGGAGCCCTGCTAATGCAGCTGTGCTCGTGCTTGTAAGCCCCGGGGAATGAAGGAAATGTAGGTCAATGACCTATAGTTACCTTCAGTCGCGGTGATGCGCCCCCTGGTGGATGTCCTCATATGACCTGGAGCGTGGGAAAAAGTTCCCAGGCTGCAGTTCATGAGGACATCCAGTAGAGGGCGAATCACCGCGACTGAAGGTAACTATAGGTCATTGACCTACATTTCCTTCATTCCCCGGGGCTTACAAGCACGAGCACAGCTGCATTATAGCAGGGCTCCTGCTTGTAAAATATTTTAACCCCTTCAGATGGATTACCTCGTGGGACGTGACAGGTCATCTGAAGGTATGTATATTGTTGGTTTATTATTTTTCCAAGCGAGGGTCATCACATGGATTGAGAGAGCAATAAAATATTAAAACAACTTGTGTGTTTATTTCATTAAAATACTTTTTAATCATGTGTGTGTGTTTTTTTAACCCTTTCATACAATTGGATTAATAATGGATAGGTGTCATAATTGACGCCTGTCCATTATTAATCTGGCTTAATGTCACCTTACAATAGCAAGGTGGCATTAACCCTTCATTACCCCATATCCCACCGCTACACGGGAGTGGGAAGAGAGTGGCCAAGTGCCAGAATAGGCGCATCTTCCAGATGTGCCTTTTCTGGTGTGGCTGGGGGCAGATGTTTTTAGCCACGGGGGGGCCAATAACCATGGACCCTCTCTAGGCTATTAATATCTGCCCTCAGTCACTGGCTTTACTACTCTGGCGGAGAAAATTGCGCGGGAGCCCACGCCAATTTTTTCCGCGATTTAACCCTTAAATTTAATAGCTACAGCGCCGAAATTTTGCACATACACACTACTAACATTAGTAGTATGGAATATGCAAAAAAAAGGGGGATATGACATGGTTTACTGTATGTAAACCATGTCTCATATCCTGTCGGGTTTGGGAAGGAGAAATGAAAAGCTGGTAATTGAATTAGCGGCTTTAATGCTATCTTGCGCTGCATTAAATATAAATATACATATATAGGAGTCTCACTGACATATATATGTATATATACCTATTCTATGTGTATATATCTACTCTATTCTAACCTGTCAGTGTGATTTTACTGTACACAGCACTGATTTGCCGGCTTTTCAAAGGACACCGGTGCGTACAAATTGGACAGTAATACGGATGTCATACGGATGATGCGATTAAAAATCGCATTGCACTCGCATGACAATCGCATACGTTACATCCGTTTTTTCGGTCCAGATTACGGACCGATTTGTCTCTCGCCAGTGGAAATGAGCCCTTCAATGTAAGATTTTCACATACGAGTTCTATCTGTGTTTTTAACGTATATAACTTGCACCTATTATGACTATCAGGGCTCGCTCACACTGGCGTATAGCACTGCTGAGTACTATGCGATGTTTTGTCAGATAGCTCTCGGCACAATGTTATTCTATGGGGCTAGTGCAATCTGCGATTGTTTTCTCATGCCGATTCTGCCTCATGATCCTGCACCATCTCTTTCATCCTGCCCCATCTGTCTCCATCCTTCCCCATCTGTGTCCATCCTGCCCCATGTCCCCATCCTGCCCCATGTTTCTCCATTGTGCCTCATCTGTCTCCATCCTGCCCCATGATCCTGCTCCATGTGTCTACATCCTGCCTCATATCTCCATCCTGCCCATGTCTACATCCTGACCCATGTGTTTCTATCCTGCCCCATGTCTCCATCCTGCACCATCTGTCTCCATCCTGCCTCATGATCGTGCTCCATGTGTCTACATCCTGCCCATGTCTCCATCCTGCCCCATGTCTCTATCCTGCCCCATGTCTCCATCCTGCCCCATGTCTCCATCCTGCCCCATGTCTCCATCCTGCCCCATCTGTCTCCATCCTTCCCCATCTGTGTCCATCCTGCCCCATGTCCCCATCCTGCCCCATGTTTCTCCATTGTGCCTCATCTGTCTCCATCCTGCCCCATGCTCCTGCTCCATGTGTCTACATCCTGCCTCATATCTCCATCCTGCCCCATGTCTCCATCCTGCCCCATGTGTTTCCATCCTGCCCCATGTGTTTCCATCCTGCCCCATGTGTCTCCTTCCTGCTCCATGTGTCTCCTTCCTGCCCCACGTGTCTCCTTCCTGCCCCATGTGTCTCCATCATGCCTCATCTGTGTCCATCTTGCCCCATGATCCTGCTCCATGTGTCTACATCCTACTTCATGTCTCCATCCTGCCCCATGTGTTTCCATCCTGCACCATGTGTCTCCATCGTGCCCCATCTGTCTTCATCGTGCCCCATCTGTCTCCATCCTGCCCCATGTGTTTCCATCCTGCACCATCTGTCTCCATCGTGCCCCATCTGTCTCCATCCTGCCCCATGATGACATATTGCAGGATCATGGGGCAGGAAGGAGACAGATGAGGCAGGATGGAGAAACATGTGCTGTCGAAACATATTTGTGGATTGCCACTATTAATAAAAATAAAAAATAAAAACGTTCTCCTCACGCTCCAGCGGCGATGTTCCCTCCAGGCATTTCAAGCACGGACTCACTGGCGAATGACAATGACGTAATATGCCAGCGACGTGTGCGCTGACATCAGCTGCCAGCCTCTGATTGGCTGGGGCTTTTAACTATTGCCATTCAGGCCCCCACGGCAATAGAGTTTAACTGAACCTGTGTCTTGGTCTCGAACACAGGTTCATTTACTGAATCCTGCCGCTGGGGGCCAATGAGCAGAAGAGAGGGGACCCGATGCTGGCCCCCTCTGCTTATCGGGCCCCATAATCCAGTAAGGGCAGTAATGCCCTGATGGCGGCCCTGATTGTCCCGATTATCTCGCATGAGAGAATATACAATAGTGTGACCCTGGTCTAATGACTTCTCGTGGCTGTGCATTTTTTGGGACAGAGAGGTCCACACCAAATCTAGGAGACATGTTTGAGTTTGGTCCAAGTCAGTGATCACACTTGCCAATCAAATTCTATGGGTCACTAATAAAAATAAATCAGACAGCACATCAGACTTTTTTTTTCATATAAGAAAAAAATGATGAAACTCTGATGGTAAAAGCTGACACACTGACCAAACACTGAGGAAAATCTGATCCAGCACTGAGGGAAATCAGACTATTTTTGTGCATGTGAAAAATCGCTGACTTGTGAATGAGGTCTTAGCTTACATATGTAGATAGCAACTTCATCCACATATATTGTAATCTACATTTTCCATGATACTTGGTGTGAAGTCCACACCAAGAACCTGCAACAAATCTGTAATATCTGAGCAAAACCTTCATGGGGTTATCTGGGACAATTTTATTGTTTTCTCACGTGGCTAAGATCTGACAGGCAGTAATCATGTAAGGTGTTTCATATATACCTTGATTTCCTTACCCTTTCAGTTCCTACAGTTGGCATTACCATCACCAGACTGCATACAGCCGCCTTTATTCCCATAATTTCATATGACATCCAGGTATCTACTTCTCATAATTATTTTTACAATTACCTTAATGTCACTAGTCACAACATAACTGCCATTAACCCTTTCTTACTAAGATAATTTCAGGAAGGTTATTTTCCCTACAGCACAAAACTGGTAATTTCTCTTAGGGCTCATTTCCACTGGCGAGGAAAACGGACGAGTGCAATCCGATAAAAAATCGGATTGCACTCGGACCAATGTTATTCAATAGGTGTCTTTTCATTTGCGATTTTTTTTCTCAGCCGAAATCGGACTGAGAATAAAATCGCAGCATGCTGCGATTTGCTGCGAGTCTCGGACGAGACTCGCCAATGCAAGTCAATGGGTGCGAGAAAAAAAACGGACGGAATACGGACCATCCGTATTCCGTCCGTTTTTTACAGATACATCACCATTCTGTGGCCTAGAACACTGTCCATGGTCCTGTAAATGACTTTTTAAAAATAGTTGCAGAGAAAAAAAACGGATTGCATACGGATGTCATACGGATGTAAAACGGATGGTGCGATTAAAAATCGTATTGCACTCGCATGACACTCGCATGATAATCGCATACGCTACATCCCTTTTTTCGGTCCAGATTACGGACTGATTTGTCTCTCGCCAGTGGAAATGAGCCCTTACAGCACAAAACTGTTAACTGTGGATTCACTTTCTTCAACCGCGATATTATAACAAAGTGTTTCTTTTCCAGGTACTTCCATGCTTCCACACCTAGTTCACGTTACTTTTACTGAAATAGTTTTTATTACTTCTTGTTCACTGTAAGCACCCTTGGATAGAATATCTTCTGTCATCTCCTATCGCGTCAGATCGTTTGACAAGTGGAATCATACTAACATTTTCCCATGTATTTTGTATTCCACGACATATTGTTGATCTTGTCTTGTTTCGTTTTTCTATTTTATGTATACTCTAGTTATCTCCAATAAGGAAATGCTGATGAATGTCCTATGACGGACCGAAAACGTTTAGGCTGTGTGCACACGTATAATGGTCCACTGCGGATTTTTCCGCAGCAATTTTGATAAATCTGCAGGGCAAAAACGCTGCGTTTTTGCTGCAAATTTATTGCGAATTTAGAGCGGATTTACAGCAGTTTTCCTGCGGATTTCACTGCGGTTTTACAACTGCGGTGTTCTATAGGAGCAGCTGTAAAACCGCTGCGGAATCCGCAGAAAGAAGTGACATGCTGCGGAATGTAAACCGCTGCATTTCCGAGCATTTTTTTCCGCAGCATGTGCACAGCTTTTTTTGTTTCCCATAGGTTTACATTGTAATCCGTAGCGTTTTCCGCATCGTGTGCACATACACTTAATTTAATCTACTTGGTCTGGATGTACAATAAAGAAGGAATCATTTTTTTCAAATACTGAGTGCCAAGTAATTTTTTTGCCTAAGATCTGACTGGCGACAGCTCAGAGATCACAGACCACTCCTGGCGATTCTGCTGCTTCACATCAACATAGAAGCTGCTTCTGTTTGGAGCTGCTCTGTCAACTAGGTGAGACTGCTGATGTCATGCTGATTGACACCCAGCTCCCCCTAGTTAGACAGCGGGGATCAGACTGTCTATCAGCATGACATCAGCAGTCACGCCACGACCCATCAACTGAGCAGAAGAAAAGCAGCTGCTCTGTCTATGTGATGCCAATGGAAACAGCAGAATAGATTACAGGAGTGGTATGTGACCTCCCAGATTGGCACCGGGCACAACAGACAGGTAGTTAGCAACTATATGGCTGTTAGTCCTTGGCCCATAAGAGAAAAATATAATAAACCTAAATAACAGTGGCATAGAGTGCAATGGACACTTTGGACCAGGGCTTCCCAGCATGTTGGTCAGATGTATGGGCCCTCATAGCATTCTAAATCCTAGAAGGAAATATGTGTCCCCCCCCCCCCCCTTTCAGCATTATCCAGTAATGTCCCCTATCCTGGGTTCATTCTGGTATTTATGTCCCTCAACCTGGCCCCATCCTGACATATATGCTCCCAATCCAGGGAAATATGTTCCCCATCCTGGATCTATCCAGGTATATAGGTATATACTGCATGTTCCCTATCCTGGATCCATCCTGGTATATATGCCCCCAAATCCTGGGCTCATCCTGGTATATATGTCCCCAATCCTCATATATGTTACCAATCCTGGTATATGTCCCTCATCTTGGCTCCATTCTGGTGTAGATGTTGCTTATCCTGGACCTCATCTTGTTATATATGTGCCCCATCTCTATCCTGCCCCAAGATCCTGCACCGTGTATCTCCATCCTTCCCCATGATCCTGCTCCAGATGTCTCCATCCTGCCCCATCTATCTCCATACCTCCCTATCTGTCTCCATCCTGCCCATGATACTGCACCACGTGTCTTCATCCTGCACCATATCTCCATCCTGCCCCATGATACTGCACTATGTGTCTCCATCTTGCCCCATGTTCCTGCTCCATCTGTCTCTATTCCTCCCTATCTATCTCCATCCCTCCCTATCTATCTTCATCCAGCCCCATGATCCTGCTCCATGTGTCTCCATCCTGCCTCATCTGTCTCCATCCTGCCTCATCTGTCTCCATCTTGCCCCATGTTCCTGCCCCATCTGTGTACATCCTGCCTCATGTCTCCATCCTGCACCATGTTTCTCCATCGTGCCCCATCTCTTTCCATCCTGCGCCACGTGTTTCCATCCTCCACCATCTCACATGGTGCAGGATCATGATGCAGGAAGGAGACAGATGGGGCAGGAAGAAGACACATGTTCCATGTGGCTCCATCTTGCTGCACAAACATCTTGAGGCTGCCGCTTTCAATAAAAATAATAATAAAAAAAACACTTTCTCCTTACCTGGCCGCGTTCCAGTGGCGATGTCCAAGCCAGGCATTTCAAGAAGGGACTTGCCAGCGAATGACAATGATGTCATACGCCGGTAACGTGTGTGCTGACGTCAGCTGCCAGCCTCCTATTGGCTGGCGGCTTTTAACTATTGCCGTGCGGGCCCGCAATAGAGTTTAACTGAACCTGCGTCTCGGACGCAGGTTGAGTAACGGCACCCGCAGAATCCTGCAGCTGGGGCCCGGTGAGCAGAAGAGAGGGGGCCTGATGTGGACCCCCTCTGTTCACCGGGCTCCATACGCCATTCAGAGCAGTAGTGCCCTGATGGCGGCCCTGAGGATACGGTCACACAACCATATTTTCAGTCTTAGAATAGTATTCTGTGTATGAAAAAAGCAGACAGCATTCAAACCAATATTATTCAACGGTGCAGAGCAGATGAGCAATTTTTTTCACTGACCGAATCTGCGTGTGAAAAAATGGCGACAAACACGAGTTTAGTCTGCAAATCGAAGGAGACTCTACTGTTCTAATCTATGGGTGTGAAAAAATACTGACGCCGTGCGGAGCCACAGTGTAGCATTCAGTTTTTATGGATACATTGTAATTCTGTAAAAAAGAAAGTGTAAAGGGTCTTGTAAATAATTAATAGCTGCTTCTGTAAAAACAAATTTGAATGTTTTTTTTAGACGCTCGTGTGAACCTACCCTCACTTTGATCTTTGTTTAATTAATTAAAAGGCTAGTAATATTACTATAAAAATAAATAAATTAACATATTTGGTATGAATGCATTCATAAAACTCACCTATCAAAATCTGAAATTAATTACGTAACCTGATTGGTGAACAAAAAAAATAAAATAAAAATAAAAACGACAGAAATACGGGTTTTTTTCTTTCTTCCCCAAAATAGTATCATTGCAAACATCAGTTTGGTGACAAAAAAAACATTAATTTCTACTGAATTTCTGAATTTTTGTTCACCACTTTAATAAAAAAATAGGAAGTTTGCTATCACCATAATAATACTGACCTAGAGCATACTGACCTACTGACCTCGGTTCCCAGGTTATTTTTACAACACAATGAACGCTGTAAAGACAAAACCCAAAAAACGAGTTCAGAATATCATGTTTTTCACCATTTTATCGCATTGAATTATTTCCTTTGTTTTTCGGTAGATGATATGATAAAATGAACGGCGTCAATCAATATTCCATAGCTCAAATGGCTTTGTTGATGGAAAAATAAAGTTACAGCTTTTGTTAAAAGAGGAGGAACAAAATAAAGGCTATGTGCACACGTTGCGGATTCATGTGCAGATTATTCCGCGCAGAATTTGAAAAATCAGCAGGTAACACGCCCTGCGTTTTACCTGGGGATTACCTGCGGATTTACGGCAGTTTTTGTGTGGTTTTCACATGCGGTTTTACACCTTCGGATTCCAATTATACAGCAGGTGTAAATCGCTGCGGAATCCGCACAAAGAATTGACATGCTACGGAAAATAAACCGCAGCGTTTCCATGCGGTTTTGGTTTTCCATAGGTTTATATGGTACTGTACAACACATGGAAAACTGCTGCGAATCCGCAGCCAAATCCAAAACGTGTGCACAAACCCAAAACGTGTAAAAAGTTTTGTTTTTTTTGTTTTTTTATAACCACAAAGGGATTGGGTGATTGGGTAACAGTGATTTTGATTAGCAGGTTTTTTTATTTATTTATTTTTGTTTTGGGTTTTATTTATTTTCTATGCATGTTGTTATTTCCAATTTATTTCACATAGTGCGTGGATCACCAGGTCATAAGACCTTCGGGGGCATTATTAGGAGAATTTAATATTCCATATATATACTGTGTGTGATATATATATATATATAATTAATCTTTTTACTTGAGCAATTCGGTTAATGAACCATGCCCCCCACCATATTCACAAACAGAGCGGCCAACCCTATCTAGCCAACATTCCCTCACATCATACAGGTGACCTCACAGCTACTAGGTAATGAGAGAGCGTTCTACCTGTCATAATGGCCTCAGGGTGTAGGACATTCTACTGGCAGCCCACAAGTTATTAGCAACCAGCCTGGTACCATCAAGACATCATGGCTTCTCACAAGAAAAGCAGGAGATCCTATCCCAGAAGGAGAAGGACTCGCAGACCCCATAAAATGGGTAAATGTTATTGAGCCTACACTAAACAGTATAACCTCCATTATAATGCTATACATGTAATTCTTGGCAATGGGCAACCTTATATTTATACATTGGCTTCTTCTAGGTCATAAACGTAGACACCGTTATTATTCCAGAAGGCGGATGTAGCAGAACCAGGAATAACCCCTTACTGCTGTCACCGATGATCACTTCTCTCCTGATCGAGTCCACTGGGGAAGTTGAAATCAAGAAATTCAGAACTTCATAATCTGTCAATAAATCAGCATAAGGGCACCGGCATGAAATAAACAACCATGAGCAGATTGCAGTCTCTTCTCTTAGTTTTATAGAACTAAAATTATTTAGATAAAATAAGGTAAAACAGGACTTATAGTGGATATAAAAAGAATCAATAGTGGATATAAAAAGAATCATTTTAGAATTTTTTTCCACTTTTAAAGTCACCTGTAATCTGTACAAATCCACTGCAAAACAAACGGAAATCTTTTTGGATGGGAAAATAAAAAAATAAAATTAACCCCTTTCTGACCTCGGATGGGATAGTACGTCCGAGGTCAGAACCCCCGCTTTGATGCGGGCTCCGGCGGTGAGCCGCATCAAAGCCGGGACATGTCAGCTGTTTTGAACTATTAACTAGTTAAATGCCACTGTCAAACACAGACAGCGGCATTTAACTACTGCTTCCGGCCGGGCGGCCGGAAACGAGCGCATCGCTGACCCCCGTCACATGATCGGGGGTCAGCGATGCTTCTGCATTGTAACCATAGAGGTCCTTGAGACCTCTATGGTTACTGATCCCGGCTAGCTATTATTTTAAAAAATAAAAAATATATAAAAGTTTAAATCATCCCCCTTTCGCCCCATTCAAAATAAATCAATAAAAAAAAAATCAAACCTACACATATTTGGTATCGCCGCGTTCAGAATCGCCCGATCTATCAATAGAAAAAAGCATTAACCTGATCGCTAAACAGCAAAGTGAGAAAGAAATTCGAAACGCCAGAATTACGTTTTTTTGGTCGCTGCGACATTGCATTAAAATGCAATAACGGGCGATCAAAAGAACGTATCTGCACTAAAATGCTATCATTATAAACACCAGCTCGGCACGCAAAAAATAAGCCCTCAACCGACCCCAGATCATGAAAAATGGAGACGCTACGGGTATCAGAAAAAGGATGATTGGGTGGCTTTCTTGCCGTTGGCCGAGTTTGCCCTTAATAATCGGGCCAGTTCGGCTGCTTTGGTTTCGCCTTTTTTTGTAATTTAGGTTTCCATCCTCGTTTTTCTTCAGGGCAGGTTGAGCCTTCTGATTGTCCTGGTGTAGATTCTGTGATGGACAGGTTACAGCAGATTTGGACTCATGTGGTAGACGATTTGACGTTGTCTCAGGAAAAGGCTCAGCGTTTTGCTAACCGCCGTCGGTGTGTTGGTCCTCGGCTTCGTGTGGGGGATTTAGTCTGGTTATCTTCTCGTCATGTTCCTATGAAGGTTTCTTCTCCTAAGTTCAAGCCTCGGTTTATTGGTCCTTATAAGATCTCTGAGATTATCAATCCAGTCTCTTTTCATTTGGCTCTTCCAGCCTCTTTTGCCATCCACAATGTTTTCCATAGATCTTTTTTGCGGAGATATGTGGTGCCTGTTGTTCCCTCTGTTGATCCTCCTGCCCCGGTGTTGGTTGAGGGGGAGTTGGAATATGTGGTTGAGAAAATTTTGGATTCTCGTTTTTCGAGGCGGAGGCTTCAGTATCTTGTTAAGTGGAAGGGTTATGGCCAGGAGGATAATTCTTGGGTGGTTGCCTCCGATGTCCATACTGCCGATTTGGTTCGTGCTTTTCACTTGGCTCGTCCTGATCGGCCTGGGGGCTCTGGTGAGGGTTCGGTGACCCCTCCTCAAGGGGGGGTACTGTTGTGAATTCTGCTCTTGGGCGCCCTCCTGTGGTTTTGAGTGGTATAGCTGCTTCTTGGATTTAGCTTTAGCAGCTGCTTCCACTGATCGTCTTTCTGGCTCGGCTATTTTAGTCTGGCCCTAGCCCTCAATCTATGCCAGTTGTTTGTCAATTGTTCCTGCTTGGAGCCACTGCTCTTTTGGATTTCCCTGACACTCTATCCAGTTCAGCAAAGATAAGTCCTTGCTTGTCTTTTTGCAGTCCATTTGTTGTGGACTTTATTGTTCAGCACATTCTATGTTTTGCTCATTTGTCCAGCTTATCAGTATGGATCTATTTAGCTAAGCTGGAAGCTCTGGGCTTTAGATTTTGCCCTCCACACCTTTAGTCAGGTGTGGAGATTTTTGCATATCTCTGCGGCGGACTTTTTCTAGTTTTTATTACTGACCGCACAGTGTTCTTTCCTTACTATGTATATAGCTAGAAGTGGCCTCCTTTGCTAAATCTTGTTTCATACTACGTATGTCATTTCCTTCTCCTCTCACAGTCAATATTTGTGGGGGGCTATCCTATCCTTTGGGGATTTTCTCTGAGGCAAGATAGCTTTCCTGTTTCTACCTTTAGGGGTAGCTAGTTCTCCGGCTGTGACGAGGTGTCCAGCGAGTGACAGGAACATCCCACGGCTACTTCTAGTGTTGTGTTAAGATCAGGAACTGCGGTCTGTATAGTTACCACCTGCTCAGAGCTAGTCGCATGTCGCTCCTAAATTACCAGTCCATAACAGGACTGGTCTGGAGGATATCAAGAGATCCAAATGGTTTAGGGATCTGGAGGACTATCATAACGGTAGAATTTATGGTTGGCAATTTAGAAATTCTATGCCAAACAGATCCGTACCAGTATCGGGCCGTCCTAGGGGTGGTCCGAAGAGGATGAGGAAGTTTCAGAGACGGATGACTCCACAATCTTCATTTGGTTTTACTGGTGGGGAATCAGACTCTACCGACGATGGTGGAGGGATGAATGTGGATACAGCTCGTTTTTTAGCCAAGGAAATAGTGGACGTGTCCCAAGAAGACGGAGGAGCCACAGGGGTGGCAGGAAAGACAGGAAAAAGGAACCAAGGACTGATGACCAGATCCAAAGTGAAGAGGAAGTAGGAGAATCATCATCATTGGTGGTAAATATATCTTCATTATCTCTTTCAGATTTACAAGTAAGGGTGCTCTCCAGGGGGCTATCGTTTTGTCCCATGGGTAGCACCAACTGGTTTAACCTTGATAATGATTTATTTTCTTTTTTTCGCCGTCTAAAATTGGCGGTGTTTTTTTCGGATAAAGAGAAAGCTGTGACCTTACCTCCGCAAACACAACTCTCACTTGATAAGTTTGGTCTCTATGGTAAGAGTGACTTTGTGCCTCCAATACAGGATCCGGTTATAGAGACTTTTTGTAAATTGGTGAAGGCTGATATAGCCAAGTTGAAAAATAATGGGAGGAGATTGGGTCGTCCTAATTTGACCTTTGCGGAACGGAAAGAGATTGGGATACTGAGGAGGAATAAATCCATCACCATAAAGCCAGCCGACAAGGGCGGGGCTTTGGTGGTGATGGATACCTCTCAGTATATTGGTGAGATACGGTTGCAGCTTTCAGATATTGATGTTTATGAAAGATTGCAGGTGAACCCAACCCAGAGATTCAAATTGGAACTGGATTTATTGATTGATGGGGCACTGGAAAGTGGTCTCATCGATATGAAATTGGCAAAATATCTAAAAGTTGAGTATCCCGTGGTTCCGGTTCTGTACACCTTTCCGAAGATCCACAAGGATCTTCAGAGACCCCCTGGTTGCCCGATTGTGTCGGGCAGGGGGTCTCTATGCAATAAAGTGGCGATCTTTTTGGATCGCTTACTAAGGAAGTTTGCTGCTTCTGCACTCTCTTATGTATGAGATACAAGTGACTTCATTAGATCTTTGGAGGGTGTGCAGGTTGTGGAATCCACGTGGCTGGTTTCGTTTGATGTAACATCCCTGTACACCTCCATTGAGCATGCCAGGGGATTGTCAGCGGTCGGTGTGGCGCTTGCCGGCTCCGACATGGACCCGGACTGTGCACGGTTCGCCCTGGCGCTGCTGGAGTTCATCCTCGGGAGGAATTATTTTCTCTTCGGGGATGATTACAACCTGCAGCGCCGCGGGACAGCCATGGGGTCCAATGTGGCCCCCACTTTTGCTAACATCTACATGGCTGTCCTGGAGGACGAACATGTGTACAGTTCGCGGTTTTGGGGCCATGTTAGGGGCTGGCGGCGCTATATCGATGACATCTTCCTGATATGGGATGGTGACAGGGATGAGCTTGAACATTTTCATTTATATTTGAATAACATCTATCCTGGGTTGGGTTTTACCATGGATTGCTCTCAGATGAGCATGCAATTCCTTGATACTTGTGTTTACAAGATGGATGGGTTTTTGCATACGGATCTGTTCGTTAAGCATACGGACAGAAATAATCTACTACATTTTTCCAGTGAACATCCGCGTCGGATGGTGGAGTCTCTGCCATGGATCCAATTATTGAGAGTCAGAAGAATTGTTTCTTGTGATTCTTTAATTGATGATAGACTTACTGAGATGTGTCAGAAATTCTTGTCAAGGGGTTATTCCAGGGTCGATCTTGACAAGTTTAAAATGAAGGCCTTGACTAAAAAACGTGATGAGCTTCTTATACCTAAAGTGTCTGCTGAATCAAACAAAAGAATAACGTTTGTTACAGTGTATAATGGTTTGAGTAATAAGATCTCGGATGTCATACGTAGACATTGGTCATTATTGAGTAAGGGTCATGTCGATATTAATGAGTTCCAAGTACCTCCTTTATTTTCTTATAGGAGGAATAGGAACCTTAAGGACGAGTTGGTTATGTCAGATGTTGGTAGTTTTAGGAGAGACGTACAAACCACTCTTAGCCGTCCTAGCTTGGGAAATTTCCCTTGTCTTGGATGCGCATGTTGTAACAACTTAGTAAAAGGTGCATCCTTCCATCATCCATAAACTGGAAAGAGGTACGAAATACGGAAACGCTATACATGTAAGAGCAGCTTTGTTGTTTATGTCCTCAGCTGCCCATGTGGTCTCTTCTATGTGGGGGAGACCACGAAGGAGGTTAAAGCGAGTATCAGCAAACACAAAAGCACTATTAGAACGAAATTAATTGAACTTCCGGTACCGAGACATTTTCATGAAATGGGCCATTCGGTTAATCAATTGAGGTACAGGGTTATAGACGATGTACCCATGCCAAGACGAGGTGGAGATCGCGTTACTCTCCTGAAGAGAAAAGAATTAAAATGGATATTTGAATTGGACACTCTTTTCCCCAAAGGATTGAATATAGAATACCAACAGAATTGTTTCCTCTGAGGTTTTGTTGCGTTATCTCATCGGTATAATGTTTTTAACTGTATTATATATTCTTTGTTTGCCTTGTTTTTTATATTGTACAGATTATTTGGGTAGTTTGATGCACGCTCCGATTAATCTTTTGTCCCTTCTTTTGAGGGATAATTGTTGAGTATCAGTGATAAAGGGGTTAACCATGTGGCCGTCTATTTGAGGCCGATTGGTGTCCCAGGGATTATTGATACCATTATTTATATGAACATTGATTTATGAAGGAGATTATGGGGCTTTACTATATGGCTAATAAGCTTTGATGTTTGTTATATTATGTCCCTTACCTATTTAATGAGGGTTATTCTATAATTATATTATGGTTACATGTCCCCATTTAGCCTTAAAGGCGATACGCTGTGTTTGGATATATACCTTTCGGAGACTGGCTGTCTATGCTATTATGCCCCTTGTGTCAATGGCCACTTTAGGCTGAATGTGCCTGCCTCCGTTAGATCGCAAATGCTAAGCAGCATTAGGCTGGGCAAATACCAGCATGGGAGACTGGCTGGGAATTCTTCACCCCATAGGGGTGGAGCCGCATATTCATCACTGTAATGAGCGGTACCACGTGACCGCTCATACAGGAAGAAGCTGCGGCGCGGAGAGGAAGTGTCGAGGGAGCCAGGTGAGTATTTTAATAACAGCGGCCGGGGGCACAGGGGGTGGGAGGGGGGAGGTTGGCGGGAAGTTTATTTAACAACAAAAAAAACAATGATTTTTCATTCCTTCTCCCCAGCGAACGCTGCTGGGAATGAACGAATTCCGGCTTCAGCACCAGATGCACGGGACAGCGCTTATTTCTAGCGCTGTCTCCTGCACGGTCCGTGTGGTACCCAGTCGGCACACGGCTGCCGCACGTGTGCCACACTGATGTGCCACGTGAGCACACGGACACCTCCGGTACCGATTTTTCCGGTACCGGAATTATCTGGACGTGTGAGACTGCCCTTAGAACTCGTATGTGAAAATCTTACATCTATCTGTGTTTTTAACGAATATAACTTGCACCTATTATGACTATCAGGGCTCACTCACACTGGCGTATAGCACTGCTGAGTACTATGCGATGTTTTGTCAGATAGCTCTCGGCACAATGTTATTCTATGGGGCTAGTGCAATCTGCGATTGTTTTCTCATGACGATTCTGCCTCATGATCCTGAACCATCTCTCTCATCCTGCCGCATCTGTCTCCATCCTTCCCCATCTGTGTCCATCCTTCTCCATGACTCCATCCTGCCCCATGTCTCCACCCTGCCCCATGTTTCTCCATTGTGCCTCATCTGTCTCCATCCTGCCCCATGATCCGGCTCCATGTGTCTACATCCTGCCTCATATATCCATCCTGCCCATGTGTTTCCATCCTTCCCCATGTGTTTCCATCCTTCCCCATGTGTTTCCATCCTTCCCCATGTGTTTCCATCTTGCCCCATCTGTCTCCATCCTGCCTCATGATCCTGCTCCATGTGTCTACATCCTGCCTCATATCTCCATCCTGCCTCATGCCTCCATCCTGCCCCATGTGTTTCCATCCTGCCCCATGTGTTTCCATCCTGCCCCATGTGTTTCCATCCTGCCCCATGTGTTTCCATCCTGCACCATGTGTCTCCTTCCTGCCCCATGTCTCCATTCTGCCTCATCTGTCACCATCCTGCCCCATGATCCTGCTCCATGTGTCTCCATCCTGCCCCATGTCTCCATCCTGCCCCATGTCTCCATCCTGCCCCATGTCTCTGCAGCACCCCAGAGTCCTGGTCGTTGCAGTACTGTTGCTCTGCCACTAAGGGGAGTGATGGTACGTCTGATTGCACTAAAGGAGTTCACCTGACCAGGTAACACACACCCACAATACAATTCACACTCCGGCCACCAGGGGGGGTGGTTCTATCTATTAGACCACTCCTCACACTTGGGTAAAACTGGGGGGTTGGACAGGAAGTGAGGGAGAAAGGAGCTGGGAAGAGCTCGAGAGAGGACCTGTCAGAGGTGGGATCCTGGCAGAGCCCTAGTGAACAGGAAAGAATGTTACGGAGCCGTGCCTGTGCTTACAGCGGCAGTCTCCTAGGAAAGGACAAGAAGCGAGAGGTATTGTGAAGGAGTGATAAACGGGAATACAGCGCAGGGGTGATAGGACCAGAAGGAGTCGTGCTGTAAGATCGAGGCAACATCATTCTGAGGCGCAAAGTCAGTGGCCGGAACGCCGAGAAAGTAAGAGACTAAGCATTACTTCAAACCACGGCAGGACAGCCAATTATAGGTTGGCTGTCTCACTTGAACACCTAAGCAGACAACGGAGGCTGCTGTGGGAGAGGAGCGACTCTAGGGTCCCGGAAGAGCTCCTGGCCTACCCCGTCATACGGGTGCGTCCTAACCATATCATCTGGGGGACGGAGAGAACGAACATCAGAGACAGACACAACAGTTGTGAGGACTATCCCGTGGTGCTCAGCAGGGAATGACTACAACACACAGGCGCTAGAAGGTAGACACTGATTCCCACCTGCTAAGGGAACTCTGGATGTGCCTTTGGACCGGCCGGTCTCAGCCAGCCCTGTTAACAGTGCTCTGGATTGAGTATCTCGAAACCTTCAGTAAAGAGGTAAAGAGACTGCAACCCTGTGTCCTCGTTATTCATCGCACCCCGCACCACACATCATCACTCTCAACTTTTACTGGACGCCCCTTAGCAGGGTCACGGACCGGGTCTAGCCACCGTGACAATCCCAGAACCGAGACAGAGAGGCCCGGTACCGGGTACCCCTCGGCCCTGCGACGGTGGGGGCGCTCCAACTCCATCCTGCACCATGTGTCTCCATCGTGCCCCATCTGTCTCCATCCTGCCCCATGTGTTTCCATCCTGCACCATGTGTCTCCATCGTGCCCCATCTGTCTCGATCGTGCCCCATCTGTCTCCATCCTGCCCCATGATGACATTTTGCAGGATCATGGGGCAGGAAGGAGACAGATGAGGCAGGATGGCGAAACATGTGCGGTCGAAACATATTGTGGCTTGCCACTATTACTAAAAATAAAAAATAAAAACTTTCTCCTCGCGTTCCAGCGGCGATGTTCCCTCCAGGCATTTCAAGCACGGACTCACTGGCGAATGACAATGACGTCATATGCCAGCGACGTGTGCGCTGACGTCAGCTGCCAGCCTCTGATTGGCTGGGGCTTTTAACTATTGCCATTCAGGCCCCCACGGCAATAGAGTTTAACTGAACCTGTGTCTCTGTCTCGAACACAGGTTCATTTACTGAATCCTGCCGCTGGGGCCCAATGAGCAGAAGAGAGGGGACCCGATGCTGGCCCCCTCTGCTTATCGGGCCCCATAATCCAGTAAGGGCAGTAATGCCCTGATGGCGGCCCTGATTGTCCTGATTATCTCGCATGAGAGAATATACAATAGTGTGACCCTGGTCTAATGACTATTCTCGTGGCTGTGCATTTTTTGGGACAGAGAGGTCCACACCAAATCTAGGAGACATGTTTGAGTTTGGTCCAAGTCAGTGATCACACTTGCCAAACAAATTCTATGGGTCACTAAAAAAAAAAATTAGACAGCACATCAGACACTTTTTTTCATAAAAGAAAAAAATGATGAAACTCTGATGGTAAAAGCTGACACACTGACCAAACACTGAGGAAAATCTGATCCAGCACTGAGGGAAATCAGACTATTTTTGTGCATGTGAAAAATCGCTGACTTGTGAATGAGGTCTTAGCTTACATATGTAGATAGCAACTTCATCCACATATATTGTAATCTACATTTTCCATGATACTTGGCGTGAAGTCCACACCAAGAACCTGCAACAAATCTGTAATATCTGAGCAAAACCTTCATGGGGTTATCTGGGACAATTTTATTGTTTTCTCACGTGGCTAAGATCTGACAGGCAGTAATCATGTAAGGTGTTTCATATATACCTTGATTTCCTTACCCTTTCAGTTCCTACAGTTGGCATTACCATCACCAGACTGCATACAGCCGCATTTATTCCCGTAATTTCATATGACATCCAGGTATCTACTTCTCATAATTATTTTTACAATTACCTTAAGATCACTAGTCACAGCATAACTGCCATTAACCCTTTCTTACTAAGATAATTTCAGGAAGGTTATTTTCCCTACAGCACAAAACTGGTAATTTCTCTTACAGCACAAAACTGTTACCTGTGGATTCACTTTCTTCTACCGCGATATTATAACAGTGTTTCTTTTCCAGGTACTTCCATGCTTCCACACCTAGTTCACGTTACTTTTACTGAAACAGTTTTTATTACTTCTTGTTCACTGTAAGCACCCTTGGATAGAATATCTTCTGTCATCTCCTATCGCGTCAAATCGTTTGACAAGTGGAATCATACTAACATTTTCCCATGTATTTTGTATTCCACGACATATTGTTGATCTTGTCTTGTTTTGTTTTTCTATTTTATGTATACTCTAGTTATCTCCAATAAGGAAATTCTGATGAAGGTCCTATGAGGGACCGAAAACGTTTAGGCTGTGTGCACACGTATAATGGTCCACTGCGGATTTTTCCGTAGCGGATTTGATAAATCTGCAGGACAAAAACGCTGCGTGATTGCTGCAGATTTATCGCGAATTTAGAGCGGATTTACAGCAGTTTTCCTGCGGATTTCACTGCGGTTTTACAACTGCGGTGTTCTATAGGAGCAGCTGTAAAACCGCTGCGGAATCCGCAGAAAGAAGTGACATGCTGCGGAATGTAAACCGCTGCGTTTCCGCGCGGTTTTTTCCGCAGCATGTGCACAGCGTTTTTTTGTTTCCCATAGGTTTACATTGTAATCCGCAGCGTTTTCCGCATCGTGTGCACATACCCTTAATTTAATCAGTAAGAAGAAATATGAATGGCACTGAGAAAAACCGATCTTAGTACTCACTGTTAAAGGATGAATGAGCTCTGAATCACGGACACATTCCAGAAACCTTCACCTTGCTGGAGGTGCTTGCTATGAAGAAGGTGCATACAAAGTCCAATAAAACAAGAAAAAAGCAGCAGTACTCCAATTATTGGTGAAAAAAACAACCTTAGTCCTTTATTACATAATAAAGATCATGGACAAGGTATTGCGGGTAAAACAAGTGCAGATTATGCAGGCAATAGGACGACGGCCGTTTCACGCAATAAGCGCTTCCACGGGTCTGTTGTTTCACC
The DNA here is from genome assembly GCF_051348905.1 of Ranitomeya variabilis. NCBI lineage: Eukaryota > Metazoa > Chordata > Amphibia > Anura > Dendrobatidae > Ranitomeya > Ranitomeya variabilis. Next base: position 121,796,664 of record NC_135235.1, read on the forward strand.
AACAATTGGAGTGCTGTTGTTTTATTACACTTAGTTTAATCTATTTGGTCTGGATGCACAATATAGAAGGAATCATTTTTTTCAAATACTGAGTGCCAAGTAATTTTTTTGCCTAAGATCTGACTGGCGACAGTTCAGACATCACAGACCACTCCTGGCGATTCTGCTGCTTCACATCAACATAGTAGCTGCTTCTGTTTGGAGCTGCTCTGTCAACTAGGTGAGTCTGCTGATGTCATGCCGATTGACACCCAGCTCCCCCTAGTTAGACAGCGGGGATCAGACTGTCTATCAGCATGACATCAGCAGTCACGCCACGGCCCATCAACTGAGCAGAAGAAAAGCAGCTGCTCTGTCTATGTGATGCCAATGGAAACAGCAGAATCGATTACAGGAGTGGTATGTGACCTCCCAGGGCCAGTAGAGATTGGCACCAGGCACAACAGACAGGTAGTTAGCAACTATATGGCTGTTAGTCTTTGGCCCATAAGAGAAAAATATAATAAACCTAAATAACAGTGGCATAGAGTGCAATGGACACTGTTGCAACATTTGGACCAGGGCTTCCCAGCATGTTGGTCAGATGTATGGGCCCTCATAGCATTCTAAATCCTAGAAGGAAATATGTGTTTCCCCCCCCTTTCAGCATTATCCAGTAATGTCCCCTATCCTGGGTTCATCCTGGCCCCATCCTGACATATATGCTCCCAATCCAGGGAAATATGTTCCCCAAACTGGACCTATCCAGGTATATAGGTATATACTGTATGTTCCCTATCCTGGATCCTGGTATATATGCCCCCAATCCTGGGCTCATCCTGGTATATATGTCCCCAATCCTCATATACAGTGGGGCAAAAAAGTATTTAGTCAGTCAGCAATAGTGCAAGTTCCACCACTTAAAAAGATGAGAGGCGTCTGTAATTTACATCATAGGTAGACCTCAACTATGGGAGACAAACTGAGAAAAAAAAATCCAGAAAATCACAGTCTGTTTTTTTATCATTTTATTTGCATATTCTGGTGGAAAATAAGTATTTGGTCAGAAACAAACAATCAAGATTTCTGGCTCTCACAGACCTGTAACTTCTTCTTTAAGAGTCTCCTCTTTCCTCCACTCATTACCTGTAGTAATGGCACCTGTTTAAACTTGTTATCAGTATAAAAAGACACCTGTGCACACCCTCAAACAGTCTGACTCCAAACTCCACTATTGTTAAGACCAAAGAGCTGTCAAAGGACACCAGAAACAAAATTGTAGCCCTGCACCAGGCTGGGAAGACTGAATCTGCAATAGCCAACCAGCTTGGAGTGAAGAAATCAACAGTGGGAGCAATAATTAGAAAATGGAAGACATTCAAGACCACTGATAATCTCCCTCGATCTGGGGCTCCACGCAAAATCCCACCCCGTGGGGTCAGAATGATCACAAGAACGGTGAGCAAAAGTCCCAGAACCACGCGGGGGTACCTAGTGAATGAACTGCAGAGAGCTGGGACCAATGTAACAAGGCCTACCATAAGTAACACACTACGCCACCATAGACTCAGATCCTGCAGTGCCAGACGTGTCCCACTGCTTAAGCCAGTACATGTCCGGGCCCGTCTGAAGTTTGCTAGAGAGCATTTGGATGATCCAGAGGAGTTTTGGGAGAATGTCCTATGGTCTGATGAAACCAAACTGGAACTGTTTGGTAGAAACACAACTTGTCGTGTTTGGAGGAAAAAGAATACTGAGTTGCATCCATCAAACACCATATCTACTGTAAAGCATGGTGGTGGAAACATCATGCTTTGGGGCTGTTTCTCTGCAAAGGGGCCAGGACGACTGATCCGGGTACATGAAAGAATGAATGGGGCCATGTATCGTGAGATTTTGAGTGCAAACCTCCTTCCATCAGCAAGGGCATTGAAGATGAAACGTGGTTGGGTCTTTCAACATGACAATGATCCAAAGCACACCACCAGGGCAACGAAGGAGTGGCTTCGTAAGAAGCATTTCAAGGTCCTGGAGTGGCCAAGCCAGTCTCCAGATCTCAACCCTATAGAAAGCCTTTGGAGGGAGTTGAAAGTCCGTGTTGCCAAGCGAAAAGCCAAAAACATCACTGCTCTAGAGGAGATCTGCATGGAGGAATGGGCCAACATACCAACAACAGTGTGTGGCAACCTTGTGAAGACTTACAGAAAACGTTTGACCTCTGTCATTGCCAACAAAGCATATATTACAAAGTATTGAGATGAAATTTTGTTTCTGACCAAATACTTATTTTCCACCAGAATATGCAAATAAAATGATAAAAAAACAGACAATGTGATTTTCTGGATTTTTTTTTCTCAGTTTGTCTCCCATAGTTGAGGTCTACCTATGATGTAAATTACAGACGCCTCTCATCTTTTTAAGCGGTGGAACTTGCACTATTGCTGACTGACTAAATATTTTTTGCCCCACTGTATGTTACCAATCCTGGTATATGTCCCTCATCTTGGCCCCATTCTGGTGTAGATGTTGCTTATCCTGGACCTCATCTTGTTATATATATGCCCCATCTCTATCCTGCCCCAAGATACTGCTCCGTGTATCTCCATCCTTCCCCATGATCCTGCTCCAGGTGTCTCCATCCTGCCCCATCTATCTCCATACCTCCCTATCTGTCTCCATCCTGCCCATGATACTGCACCACGTGTCTGCATCCTGCACCATATCTCCATCCTGCCCCATGATACTGCACTATGTGTCTCCATCTTGCCCCATGTTCCTGCCCCATCTGTCTCTATTCCTCCCTATCTGTCTCCATCCCTCCCTATCTATCTTCATCCAGCCCCATGATCCTGCCCCATCTGTCTCCATCCTGCCTCATCTGTGTACATCCTGCCCCATGTCTCCATCCTGCACCATGTCTCTCCATCGTGCCCCATCTGTCTCCATCCTGCCCCATCTGTCTCCATCCTGCCCCATGTTCCTGCCCCATCTGTGTACATCCTGCCTCATGTCTCCATCCTGCACCATGTGTCTCCATCGTGCCCCATCTCTTTCCATCCTGCGCCATGTGTTTCCATCCTCCACCATCTCACATGGTGCAGGATCATGATGCAGGAAGGAGACAGATGGGGCAGGAAGAAGACAAATGTTCCATGTGGCTCCATCTTGCTGCACAAACATTTTGAGGCTTGCCGCTTTCAATAAAAATAATAATAAAAAAAAAACACTTTCTCCTTACCTGTCCGCGTTCCAGTGGCGATGTCCAAGCCAGGCATTTCAAGCGGGGACTCGCCAGCGAATGACAATGATGTCATACGCCGGTATCGTGTGTGCTGACGTCAGCTGCCAGCCTCCTATTGGCTGGCGGCTTTTAACTATTGCCGTGCGGGCCCACAATAGAGTTTAACTGAACCTGCGTCTCGGACTGCACCCGCAGAATCCTGCAGAATCCTGCAGCTGGGGCCCGGTGAGCAGAAGAGAGGGGGCCCGATGTGGACCCCCTCTGTTCACCGGGCTCCATACGCCATTCAGAGCAGTAGTGCCCTGATGGCGGCCCTGAGGATACGGTCACACAACCATATTTTCAGTCTTAGAATAGTATTCTGTGTATGAAAAAGCAGACAGCATTCAAACCAATATTATTCAACGGGGCAGAGCAGATGAGCAATTTTTTTCACTGACCGAATCTGCGTGTGAAAAAATGGCGACAAACACGAGTTTAGTCTGCAAATCGAAGGAGACTCTACTGTTCTAATCTTTGGGTGTGAAAAAATACTGACGCCATGCGGAGCTACAGTGTAGCATTCAATTTTTATGGATACATTGTAATTCTGTAAAAAAGAAAGTGTAAAGGGTCTTGTAAATAATTAATAGCTGCTTCTGTAAAAACAAATTTGAATGTTTTTTTTATACGCTCGTGTGAACCTACCCTCACTTTGATCTTTGTTTAATTAATTAAAAGGCTAGTAATATTACTATAAAAATAAATAAATTAACATATTTGGTATTAATGCATTCATAAAACTCACCTATCAAAAATCTGAAATTAATTAACCTGATTGGTGAACAAAAAAAAAAAAAAACGCCAGAATTACGGGTTTTTTTCTTACCATTCCTCCCTAAAAAAATACAATAAAAAGTAATTAAAACATCTTATGTCCCCAAAAATAGTATCATTGCAAACATCAGTTTGGTGACAAAAAAACACATTATTTTCTACAAACTTCTGAATTTTTGTTCACTTTAAAAAAATAAAAAGGAAGTTTGCTATCACCATTATAATACTGACCTAGAGCATACTGACCTACTGACCTCGGTTCCCAGGTCATTTTTACAACACAATGAACGCTGTAAAGACAAAACCCAAAAAACGAGTTCAGAATATCATGTTTTTCACCATTTTATCGCACTGAATTATTTCCGTTGTTTTTTGGTAGATGATATGATAAAATGAACGGCGTCAATCAATATTCCATAGCTCAAATGGCTTTGTTGATGGAAAAATAAAGTTACAGCTTTTGTTAAAAGAGGAGGAAAAAAAATAAAGGCAATGTGCACACGTTGCGGATTCGTGTGCAGATTATTCCACGCAGAACTTGAAAAATCCGCAGGTAACACTCCCTGCGTTTTACCTGGGGATTACCTGCGGATTTACCATGGATTTACGGCAGTTTTTGTGCGGTTTTCACATGCGTTTTTACACCTTCGGATTCCAATTATAGAGCAGGTGTAAATCGCTGCGGAATCCGCACAAAGAATTGACATGCTACGGAAAATAAACCGCAGCGTTTCCATGGGGTTTTGGTTTTCCATAGGTTTACATGGTACTGTACAACACATGGAAAACTGCTGCGGATCCGCAGCCAAATCCAAAACGTGTGCACAAACCCACAAAGTGTAAAAAGTTTTTTTGGTTTTTTTTTATAACCACAAAGGGCTTGGGTAAGGGTATGTGTCCACATTCAGGATTGCTTCAGGATTTGGTCAGGATTTTCCATCAGTATTTGTAAGCCAAAACCAGGACTGGAACAATTAGAGGAATAGTATAACAGAAACATATGCACCACTTCTGCATTTATCACCCACTCCTGGTTTTGGCTTACAAATACTGATGGAAAATCCTGACCAAATCCTGATGCAATCCTGAACGTGGACACAAACCCTAAGGGCTGTCCCACACGTCCAGATAATTCCGGTACCGGAATAAATCGGTACCGGAGTTATCCGTGTCCGTGTGCCTGGGAACTCACGTAGGCCATACGTGCGGCACACGTGTGCCGCCCGTATGGCGAGTGGGTACCACACGGAGCGTGTGGTACCCACGCGTGTGGTACCCTGCATCGTGCTGAAGCCGCGATTCATATGTTCCCTGCAGCAGCGTTTGCTGCAGAGAAAATATGAATAGTGTTTAAAATAAAGATCTATGTGTCCGCCGCCCCCCCACCCCCTGTGCACCCCCCCGCTGTTCAGAAAATACTTACCCGCCTCCCTCGCTGCTTCCTGGTCTGGCCGCGGCTTCTAGTGTATGCGGTCACGTGGGGCCGATCATTTACAGTCATGAATATGTGTCTCCACCTCCCATAGGGGCGGAGCCGACTATTCATGATTGTAAATGAGCGGCCCCACGTGACCGCATACAATAGGAGGCGCGGGGCAGAGAGGAAGGAGTGACAGCCAACGTGGGAGCGGGTGAGTATTTTCTGAACAGCGGGGGGGGGGCGCACAGGGTGCGGGGACGGCGGACACATAGATCTTTATTTTGAACACTATTATTCATATTTTCTCTGCAGCAAACGCTGCTGCAGGGAACATATGATTCGCGGCTTCAGCACCATGTGGGGGGGACAGTGCTTACTGTAGCGCTGTCTCCTGCACGCACACGGACCCCAGACGGAGAACGTCCGTGTGAGGTCCGTGTTTTACACGGACCCATTGACTTTAATGGGTCCGTGTTACATAGTTACATAGTTATTAAGGTTGAAGGAAGACTGTAAGTCCATCTAGTTCAACCCATAGCCTAACCTAACATGCCCTAACATGTTGATCCAGAGGAAGGCAAAAAAAAACCATGTGGCAAAGAGTAACTCCACCATGGGGAAAAAAATTCCTTCCCGACTCCACATACGGCAATCAGACTAGTTCCCTGGATCAACGCCTTATCAAGGAATCTAGTGTATATACCCTGTAACATTATACTTTTCCAGAAAGGTATCCAGTCCCCTCTTAAATGTAATTAATGAATCACTCATTACAACATCATACGGCAGAGAGTTCCATAGTCTCACTGTGTAAAACGTGCGCTCCCACGAACACTGACATGTCTCCGTGTTTGGCACACGGAGACACGGTCCGCAAAAAATCAATGACATCTGAACAGATGCATTGATTTTTATGGGTCTACGTGTGTCAGTGTCTCCGGTACGTGAGGAAACTGTCACCTCACGTACCGGAGCCACTGACGTGGGAAACCGGCCTAACAGTGGTTTTGATTAGCAGGTTTTTTTATTTATTTATTTATTTTTGTTTTGGGTTTTTATTTATTTTTTTATGTATGTTTTTATTTCCAATTTATTTCACATAGTGTGTGGATCACCAGGTCATAAGACCTTCGGGGGGCATTATTGGGAGAATTTAATATTCCATATATATACTGTGTGTTATAGATATATATAAAATTAATCTTTTTACTTGAGCAATTCCGTTAATGAACCATGCCCCCCACCATATTCACAAACAGAGCGGCCAACCCTATCTAGCCAACATTCCCTCACATCATACAGGTGACCTCACAGCTACTAGGTAATGAGAGAGCGTTCTACCTGTCATAATGGCCTCAGGGTGTAGGACATTCTACTGGCAGCCCACAAGTTATTAGCAACCCGCCTGGTACCATCAAGACATCATGGCTTCTCACAAGAAAAGCAGGAGATCCTATCCCAGAAGGAGAAGGACTCGCAGACCCCATAAAATGGGTAAATGTTATTGAGCCTACACTAAACAGTATAACCTCCATTATAATGCTATACATGTAATTCTTGGCAATGGGCAACCTTATATTTATACATTGGCTTCTTCTAGGTCATAAACGTAGACACCGTTATTATTCCAGAAGGCGGATGTAGCAGAACCAGGAATAACCCCTTACTGCTGTCACCGATGACCACTTCTCTCCTGATCGAGTCCACCGGGGAAGTTGAAAACAAGAAATTCAGAACTTCATAATCTGTCAATAAATCAGCATAAGGGCACCGGCATGAAATAAACGACCATGAGCAGATTGCAGTCTCTTCTCTTAGTTTTATAGAACAAAAATTATTTAGATAAAATAAGGTAAAACAGGACTAACAGTGGATATTAAAAGAAACATTTTAGAATTTTTTTCCACTTTTAAAGTCACCTGTAATCTGTACAAATCCACTGCAAAACAAACGGAAATCTTTTTGGATGGGAAATTAAAAAAATAAAATTAACCCCTTTCTGACCTCGGACGGGATAGTACGTCCGAGGTCAGAACCCCCGTCTTTGATGCGGGCTCCGGCGGTGAGCCGCATCAAAGCCGGGACATGTCAGCTGTTTTGAACTATCAACTAGTTAAATGCCACTGTAAAACACAGACAACGGCATTTAACTACCGCTTCCGGCCGGGCGGCCGGAAACGAGGGCATCGCTGACCCCCGTCACATGATCGGGGGTCAGCGATGCTTCTGCATTGTAACCATAGAGGTCCTTGAGACCTCTATAGTTACTGATCCCGGCTAGCTATGAGCGCCACCCTGTGGTCGGCGCACATAGCACACCTGCATTTCTGCTGCATAGCAGCGATCTGATGATCGCTGCTATGTAGCAGAGGTGGTCGAGTTGTGCCAGCTTCTAGCCTCCTATGGATGCTATTGAAGCATGGCAAAAGTAAAAAAAAGATAAAAAAAATGTGAAAAAAATAAAAAATATATAAAAGTTTAAATCATCCCCCTTTCGCCCCATTCAAAATAAATCAATAAAAAAAAAATCAAACCTACACATATTTGGTATCGCCGCGTTCAGAATCACCCGATCTATCAATAGAAAAAAGCATTAACCTGATCGCTAAACAGCAAAGTGAGAAAAACATTCGAAACGCCAGAATTACGGTTTTTTGGTTGCTGTGACATTGCATTAAAATGCAATAAAGGGCGATCAAAAGAACATATCTGCACTAAAATGCTATCATTATAAACACCAGCTCGGCACGCAAAAAATAAGCCCTCAACCGACCCCAGATCATGAAAAATGGAGACGCTACGGGTATCAGAAAAAGGCGCAATTTTTTTTTTGGCAAAGTTTGGAATTTTTGTTTTACCACTTAGATAAAAAATTACCCAGACATGTTAGGTGTCTATGAACTCGTAATTGCATGTAGAAAAGCTGCGGAGACACCATCACGTGTTTCTCAACGCAAGCAATGAATAGCCAGATCTTTCACCGGGAAGGAACAACCACGGGAAGCGCAGCATCCAATAAAGGAAAACCGCCTATGCCAAAACATGGTATCCATCCACAGATTTTCTTTATTGGATGCTGCCCTTCCCGTGGTTGTTCCTTCCCGGTGAAAGACCTGGCTATTCATTGCTTGCGTTGAGAAACACGTGATGGTGTCTCCGCGGTGTTGGATGTTTTGATCTCCCCGAGGTCATTCATCCTTATGTTTATGAACATGTAATGACCTGGAGAATCATAACGGCAGGTCAGTTTTAGCATTTAGTGAACCTAGCAAAAAAGCCAAACAAAAAACAAGTGTGGGATTGAACTTTTTTTTGCAATTTCACTTTACTTGGAATTTTTTTCCCGTTTTCTAGTACACGACATGCTTAAACCAATGATGTCGTTCAAAAGTACAACTTGTTTAGCAAAAAATAAGCCCTCACATGGCCATATTGACAGAAAAATAAAAAAGTTATGGCTCTGGGAAGGAGGGGAGCGAAAAACGAACACGGAAAAACGGAAAATCCCAAGGACATGAAGGGGTTAAAATAATGTGGTTGAAGAAATATACATACAAACCCTTAAACTAACACGTCATTGAAGTACACTTTCAATTTATTGTCGTGTTAAGTCTTTTTGGGTAGTTGTCTATCAGCATGGTACATCTAGAATTGGCAATTTTTCTCCACAAGTCTTTGCAGTAGTGCTCCAAATCTGTGAGATTGTGAGGGCATCTCCTCAGTACAGCGCCCTCTTCAGGTCATCCCACACATTTTCAATTGGATTCAGATCTGGGTTCTGGCAGGGCCATTCCACAACTCTCATCTTGTTCTAGAGAAGCCATTTTTTTGTTAATTTGGAGGTATGTTTATGGACATTATCATGCTGAAAGGTGAAATTCATATTTCTATTCATCTTTTTTGCACAAGATTTGCAAAATCAACTGATGTTTAGAACTGTTCAGAATTCCGTCTTCTTTGACTAAAGATCCAGTTATAGTTGCCGAGAAACAGTCCTATAGCTGTGGCATATCACTAATAGCAGCATGACATTGGGTATTCGTGATGCCCGTGAGTTTCACTTAAAACTGACCGTTAACCTTAAACTCTTCTAACCACATGTTCCCCGCACTCTTAACCCATACCCCAATGACTACTCATCACAGGTTTATTTGGATAAATTGGCCACAGCAGCCTTTTTATTAATATTCAAACAAAACAGTTTAATTTCTTAACATTAAACCCCAGGGAAGGCGGTCCTCGAAGCCCCAAGAATTAACCAAGTCATATCCAATCTCCATAATTTGGCCTCCAGGTCGTGTCCTTGCCTCTAGCCACTAGGCACCAGCTCAGAGATGCTTAAGAGACTCGCCCGGCCAATATCCGCCAGAATCCCACGGCCCCAGTCATCTCGACTGTATAACCACCAATTTCCTTTCCATTTTCAAAACCACACCATGGGGAGTCCAGGATCTTAAAAAAAAAAAAACCCTCCAAGCTGCCATTTCTTAGCACCACCAACTTCGAGGACCTCTTTCCCCCCCGCCATGCTGCCGCGACGAAGCATACCTAAAAAACCCTTAGCGCAACTGATCCAACCCTTGCCAAGCTTGCCTAAAACTCCTGACACGAAGTCTCCGCCCTTTGTAAAACCCTGCAATTCCGCAAATTTTTTAAAAAAAGGGAGGGTGGGTGGGCGGGAGCTTGTTATATTGCTAAGAGGGGCACAAAAATGGTTGCTCCTCTAAGATGTGTGCCCGCTTTTATAATCGTCCCCCCCGTCACCCCCTTCTTCCCGCCTACTTCACCTCCTAGCCAATCCGTGAGCCCCGATTCAAATAAAAATTGCCTCATTACCCTACACTATTACCCCCACCTTTCTGTTCACTCCCTATAGGCCCACTCAACCCTGTCATGCTGTCCTCCCTTAAAGTCCTGCGGCCCAGTCCGTCCTCACTGACCATGTGGTTGCTATGGGGCCTGTGAGTTGGTCCCCCATGGCCTAGTATTGTACATTTAACTTTATCGGCATTCTGGATGTTGATACAGTTGAAAAGTAATTATGGAACAGAGAGCTATCAGCTCCATCCTCCATCATTCTCCCTGTGCGTTTGAGCTGTGACATTTGAGAGCAGAGGTTCAGAACAGGCGCTGCAAAGACCAGAGCAGTGGGGAATGAAGAGAGATGAGTACTTTTATTTATTTATTTTATTTTTTTTAAATAAGGCCATCATACTGTTTGGAGAGCTTTGTGGGGGCCATAAAATTGATTGCAGGGCTATGTTGGGATCCTTATACCATTTACTGGGCTATGTGGAGGCACTATACAGTTTGCAGGGCTATGTGGAGACCATTATACTATATGCAGGGCTATGTGCGGGCCATTATACAGTTTGCAGGGCTATGTGGAGACCATTATACAGTTTGCAGGGCTATGTGAAGACCATTATACTATATGTAGGGCTATGTGGAGACCATTATACAGTTTGCAGGGCTATTTGGAGACCATTATACAGTTTGCAGGGCTATGTGGTGACCATTATACTATATGCAGGGCTATGTGCGGGCCATTATACAGTTTGCAGGGCTATGTGGATACCAATGTACAGTTTGCAGGGCTATATGGAGAACATTATACAGTTTGCAGGGCTATGTGAGGACCATTATACCAGAGGCGTATCTAGAGGGGACAGCTGGGGCATGTGCCTCTGGCACAGCCAGCAGGGGGGCACAGTCGGGCCTCTTAATCTGGCTGTCCGCAGTGTCTCCCCTGGTGGCTGCATTCTGCCACCCCCTGACTGAAAGTCGGCTGTTATGTGTGCCGAATGTCAAGTTGACAGCCGACTCAGAGGAGCTGCAGCGAATCAGCCGCAATGTGCAGGGATCTTGACCGTGTATGGCCAATATGGCTCCTTCTTACCCATAAAAACATCACCCACCACCCCGTGCGCTCAGAAACCCAAACTTCAAATAAAAACGAAACACAATATCTTCTTTTGGATAATTTTGGCCACAGCGGCCAGTTTATTAACAAACAAGAATAAACATTTTCTTTAAGCATTAACATACATTTTATGAAAAATTCGAGGGGAGGGTTCTTGGAGCCCACCGGGAAAAAATTCTGGCTTAAAATATTTTGGCAAAACCAAAAACAGAACTTAAACACCGCAAATTACCCTCAGCCGTACCACCAGCTCAAGGGCACCATAATTCCCGTTCCGGGAACAAATTAACCACCACCAGCTCCCAGGGTAAAAACCCCGTCCAGAGCCTGTAACCAAAATGCCAGAACAACCAACCCATTTAACTGTCCGGAATTTCCTTCAAATTCCTTCCCCACTTAATCCGCATCAACTCCAAGAACCCCACCCCCCGCCACAAACTCACAGCCCTGAACACCTCAGGTTTGTGAGTGCCCCAACGCCATCATAGCTCTCTCAATTCCTTCCTGTATTGACAAGGCCCACAAATCAATGCCAATCTCATTCAGGTGAACCCCGTCCTCCCTCCAAAAATTACCAACACCCGCCTCCAAATCAAAGTGCCGCACACTTATACCCCCATTCCTGGATACAAATTTCGCTACCGTACTGTTCAACTTCACCCTAGCCCTATTGATCCCCTTAAAAGATCGCGCTAACCTCCACTTCTTACGAGGAACAATATCCGACCAGACTGTTAACACCCCCGGGAACGCCTTCAACAACCGGAGAAAATCAAAAAGAATGTGTCTTATCAAGTCTGACCGGTTTGGAGCCTAAGTCGTTCCCTCCCAAATGAACCACCAAAATATCAGGTGCTCTATCCAAAAGGGCAGCTCGTGAAAAATAAGAAATCACCCTGCTCCAAACCATTCCCCGAAAACCAAGCCACCGAACAACAACTTGTTCCCTACTGAAACCCAACTGCCTACCGTCCGGCCAGGCATCCGCACGAAGCACCCCCCAATAGACAAACGAATGTCCAAAAATCCAAGCAAGGTATGGGCCCCGACCTGAAATATAATAACAACAATAACCATTAAGCAAGGACCAGTACACTACAAAGCTACTGCAATTAGTGCCGTACATAAGACAAATAACGGCCTGAGCTCCAGCGCCCAATCCGCTTGATCACTTCTGACCCCAGGCCAAGGCTATCAGCCTCCGACGCTGCCCCGATCCTGAACGAATGCGATCCGAACTCATCCCGCGAAAAACCCAAAACCCCTAAACTTTTGTGAAGAATCGCAATAAACTGAAAACGGGACAGGAAAACTCCGTCTTGATGGCACAACAACGGGCCCGCCCGACTGGACCACAAACTCCAATAAGCCTTTAAACATCGTTCAGGGCAAATCACTGACCCAGCAACTCTGCCCAACACTACCCGTTTCCCCGTCCCGGCTTGATCCGTCTTGGAACGCCAGATCCAAAACACGATACCACCAGTCCAAAAATCAACATCTTGAGCCAATAATCCACCTGCACTAACTCTGCTATGAGACACCAACTCCCCTAATCGTAAAGCACCGAAAAAGGCCAAAGAAAAAGCCAAACGAAGCAATACCGTTTCAAAATGAGAACAGCAAATACTTTCCAATATGCCGCCTAAACGTTCAAGGACATTGAAAGATATAGGCCGGCGTCCGTCAACCCTCCTATTACCCCTCCAAAAACCTTTTAATGCTTGCCGTACCAAAAAAATTTCTGTCACATCCACCTAGCCCTCTAGCTTAAAACCAAAAGCTAAGCCGTCCACCAATTTGTTCACCTTAGAGATAGACCAGCCGGAATCCACCGCCCTACCAACCAAACACAAAACAGCTAACAACTTGTCGTCCTCAGACCTTAACGCACCCCACTGCAACACCGAACTCTGCCAAATATTCCATGATGCTTCATATGCCGCCCAAGTCTGACTCGTAACTGAGAGGCCCGAATCAACCGTCCCGCTCCTCCGTAGGAATCTCCCACAAGTGCGAAGGGCATACCGCTCCTGCTGCGTCCGCTTCTGGTGCCAGCTCCCGGAAACGCTCCCACTGCAAACGAGATAAGGCATCTGCTAACGAATTTTGCACGCCAGGTACATGCACCGCTGAAATCCAAGCATTGATCTCCAAACATCGCAAAACAAGTTCTCTCACCAACTTTATCACGGGAGGCGACGATGCTGACAGCATGGTGATCACCGACACCACACTCATATTGTCGCAATGAAACCTAATTCTGCGATTTGCAAAAACGTCACCCCAAATTAAAACTGCCACCACAATGGGAAACAACTCCAACAAAGTGAGATTTTTGTGAGACCACTCTCATGCCAAACGTCCGGCCACGTTCCAACGCTCCATCGGCCTGCGCAATAGGCCCCGTAACTGACACTGCCTGCTGCATCCGTGTAGATCTCACAATCAAAATTGTGCTGCTGTATCAAAGAGTGACCATTAATGCACCAAAAAACTGTGCCACACCATCAAATCGTCCCTAAGTTCTTGACGCAGTCGAATGAAATGATGCGGGGCCCGTACCCCCGCCATCGCCCTGGACAACCTGCGGCAAAAAATTTGTCCCATGGGCATAATCCTACACGCAAAATTCAAGCGACCGAGCAAAGACTGCAACTCTTTCAAAGTCAACTTTTTGAGCCTGACAATGCGACCGACCTCCTGTTTCAAAAACAACAATTTTTCTTCTGGCAACCGACATTCCATTTTTTCCGAGTCTATCAGAATACCCAGAAAACTCAAAACAGTGCAAGGGCCTTCAGTTTTTTCCTTAGCTAAGGGGACACCAAAAAGCTCCGCCACCCACTCCATGGCGGCCAAAGTATTGCTACACACATTAGAATCGGGAGGACCTATAAACAAAAAAATCATCCAAGTAATGAATGACGGACGGAACACCAGCCACCTCCCTGACCACCCATTCTAGAAAGGTACTAAATGTCTCAAACAAGGAACATGAAATGGCACAACCCATCGGCAGACATCTGTCTAGATAATAACCGTCATTCCAAAAACAACCCAACAACGGAATACTGTCCGGGTGAATCGGAAGTAATCTAAAGGCCGACTCCACATCCGTCTTCGCCAACAAAGCTCCTGTGCCGTAACTGCGTACCCAGTGCACGGCCATATCAAAAGACGTATAAACCACCGAACATAACTTGCGAAATGCCATCGTTAACAGACAACCCCTTCGGGTACGACAAATGCTGTATTAGGCGAAATTTATTCGGTTCCTTTTTTGGGACCACCCCCAACGGTGAAACAATCATCCCTTCGACAGGTAAACCAGAAAAAGGACCAGCCATTCTCCCTAACTCCACCTCCTTTTTTAACTTTTCACTAACCACTGCTGCATGTAAGGTGGCCGACCTCAAGTTCTTAACCGAAAAAGGAACCGAATGGTCCGGGGGGGGGGGGGAGGGGGGGTGGGGGCGAAAACCTTCCGCAAAACCCATACTAATAACTCCCGCCTTCTCCCAGTCAGGGTACCTACTTAGAAAGGGGGCCATCTTTTGAAGCCTCACCGGCATCTCCCCCTTGACCGGCACCCACTGCCGGCTTACCTCTCGCTTTCTTAAAGCATTTAGAGGCCCCATGGGAACTTCCATTACAGTGGGAGCACATATGTTTGAACTTGCAGGCAGGGGTGGATTAAGGGTAGCCAGGGCCCCGGGCTGTTCAGACACTGTGGGCCCCCTCCGGTCATGTGACGGGGGTCATGTGACGGGGGTCATGTTATACCCAAACCAGATTATTCCAGAAAAAGGGCCGGGCCCTACTCTACTGTAACCTATTAAATATTTGTTAAAATCTGCAATACAATTTAGGTATATTTTGACCAATAATATCACATACAAGGAACAAATACCACCGCGCCATGACCAGACCACAAATTACAACCACAGTGATCGAATAATATCACATACAGGGAACAAATACCACTGCACCATGTCAAGACCACATACTACCACCACTTGGTGACCAAATAGCACATTCAAGGGATAAATACCACAACAACATTTCCAGACCACATATTACCACCACATAGTGACTGAATACTACAATACTGATCAATAATAAAAAAACCCCACAATACTATCACCATCAGTGCCATTATACACAGGAGATCTGTACTTAGTATGCAGTGTCTGTGTAGAGGTAATACAGAGATCACTGGTGGTATTATACACAGGAGCTCTGTATATAATGTATAGGTAATACAGTGATCACTGGTGACATTGTACACAGGACCTCTGTATATAGTATACAGTGTATAATGTCAGTGTATATGTAACACTGACTCACCAGTGACGTCTCTAGGTGAAGTCCTTCATCTTTCATCCAGCACAGACCGCCATCACTTCATCCAGCCAGGACTCATTTCTGCAGGAAATAACACAGTTATCTCGAGCTCTGCTTGCAGAACACATTACTTAATTTTTCACAACTTCTACATTACACCACATGGAGAAAAAAAGGCGATATAGTGTCACTCTGCACAGTAACAAGACCGCCCCCCCCCCCATTTAAAACAGTATACTCAAAAAATAAAATAAATACATCACTGCAGTAATAATATCCCTTAATTAGCCCCTATGGTAATAATATTCCCACACCCTGGCCCCGTGTGTCTCATCCCTGGCTCCAGCCATATGTTCTCCCATCCTGCACTCATGAGTATCCATTCTACCCCATGTGATCTCCCCATCCTGCCCCATCTGTCTCCATCCTGCCCCATCTGTCTCCATCGTATCCATCCTGCCCCATGATCCAATTCTGCCCCATGGCTTTCATTCTGCCCCGTGTCTCCAATCATGCCCCGTGTCTACATTCTGCCCATGCCTCCAGTCCTGTCCCCAGTATGTCCAGCAATCTGCCCCAGTGTGTCCAGCATATTACCCCCAGTGTGTCCAGCAATCTGCCCCAGTATGTCCAGCATATTGCCCCAGTATGTCCAGCAATCTGCCCCAGTGTGTCCAGCATATTACCACCAGTGTCTCCAGCATTGCCCCCAGTGTCTCCAGCATTGCCCCCAGTGTGTCCAGCAATCTGCCCCAGTGTCTCCAGCATTGCCCCCAGTGTGTCCAGCATTGCCCCAGTGTCTCCAGCAATCATCTGCCCCAGTGTGTCCAGCAGCCTGCCCCAGTGTGTCCTCCAGCATTGCCCCCAGTGTCTCCAGCAATCATCTGCCCCAGTGTGTCCAGCATTGCCCCCAGTGTGTCCAGCATTGCCCCCAGTGTGTCCAGCAATCTGCCCCAGTGTGTCCAGCAATCTGCCCCAGTGTGTCCAGCATTGCCCCCAGTGTCTCCAGCATTGCCCCCAGTGTCTCCAGCATTGCCCACAGTGTGTCCAGCAATCTGCCCACAGTGTGTCCAGCAATCTGCCCCAGTGTGTCCTCCAGCATTGCCCCCAGTGTGTCCAGCAATCTGCCCCAGTGTCTCCAGCATTTCCCCAGGCCCCCCGAATTGCCGTTCGCAAACAAAAAACCCCCCCAAAAAACCGAGTTCTCCTCACCTGACCTGTGCGCTCCAGCGGCGAGCTCCCTCCAGCATCGCACACTCGCCGGCGACTGACAATGACGTCAAACGCCGGCGACGTGTGCGCTGCGGCCGACTTCAGCTGCCAGCCTCCAATTGGCTAGCGGCTGTTGTTAACTATTGACGTGCGGGCGCGCGCCCGCACTTCAATAGGAAACCGCCGCAGCGCCGGAAGGGGCCCAGTGAGCAGATGAGAAGGGGCCCGATGTGGGCCCCCTCTCTCTGCCCACCGGGTCCGGGGGCACATGAATGCCGGCGGGCATTCACAGTACTCGGGCGGATTATCAGAGGGTCAATCTGTGCGGTACCCTGACCCTCTGATAATCCGCCCCTGCTTGCAGGTATTTCCGTACTTGTACTGGCCCTCGTTAAATTACCAGCACGTTCCTGATTTTTCTTTTGCTCCCTGTGACCCCTGACCACTACTGCCATGTCCTGCCTGCTGGGTGCCACTCCCCCTGCTCCCGTGAAAGGACTGCCCGTACCTGACTGACGCCATCACTTTTAACCAAAGTCCTATGTCTTTCTGGTCCCACCGTATCTCAGGCCTGACCACCTTCCTCTGCCTAAACTGTTCATCATAACGCAATCAGGCCTGCCCGCCATAAGTACGGTGCGCTTCCCCAATCGCATCAAGATAACAGAATAAGCCGGAACAATTTTCAGGAGACTTCTCGCCTATTACTCTCGCTAAGATCGCAAACGCTTGCAACCAATTAGTAAACGTCTGTGGGATAAGTCTCCACCTCCTCTTTTCTTCATCCTCCTTCTTACTGTCATCCTTTTTTCCCTTGTCCAAATTAAACTTCTCTAATGGGAGTAGGGAAAAAATCTCCCATAGTCGTCTCGCCAAATTTTCATCTTAACCTCCTTCTTCAAATGAGCCCCTAACGGCCCTTCAAAACACACATACTCCTCACCCTTAGCCCTATCATCCAACTTCACCGTGTCTCCTTGATCTTTTTCTGTTTGCACGGATACGGACACACCGGACACCGACGGCAACTGTTCAAGCACTACCGGTCCACCTTGATCAGTTATCTGCTGCGCCGCAACCCCCGCCCCCGGGAGCCATGCCCCGACCGGTGATGCCACCACCTCCCTCGCTGCCCCACTCTGCAATCTGCTCAAAAGTTGCAACACGCTAACCAAGACGTCTCGCAGCCCGGGTCCGACCGACCCGCCGTTACCTCCTAACTCCGTCACCCTCCCACTAGACGCCTGATGACCCCTAACCTCCGCTGCTAAAACCCCCATGGGCAACAAACTGGACATGGATTGATACTCACCGAGCTGCGCCGGTCTGTGTCCCTGCCAGCCGTACGTCCCGAGGTCCGCCGCTCCCCATCGACCTCTGGATCATTGTCAGAAGAAGAGTCTTCAGCACAGCTGTGCCGCTCCCGGCCCGCGCCCCTGGCCTCCACGTCACCAGGGGGGAATGGAGCGTCTGCCGTGCCTCGTCCGACCGACCTTCTCCTGGATCTTGACCGCGCTTGCTCTGCAGGCTGTGGATCCCTAACCGGCCCTCGTCCTCTGCCAGGCAGTGGGGCCCCACTGCCAGCCGCGCCTCCCGTCCGGTGCCCATCCTCTAAGCCTTGTGGCCGGGACATCCCCTGTGCCACTGTAGTCGCCGGAGTTCTCCTGCCCACGCTCCTGCTGACAGGCCCCGATACTGCGGCCGCGCTGCTGGTGCCCGCCGCTCCGGTGCCAATGCGCCCGGTGTCTGCCACTCCAGCCGTGCTCCTGCCTGTCCGCTGTGCAGCGGTGCCGCTCCTGGAGTCCGGTCTCCTCCCAGCACCTCCCCGGGTCCTCGGTGCGGCTTGCTGAGGTGCCGCAGGCCTCACTTCCACCGGTGCGGCCCTTGTTTCCTGCGCAGCCCTCTCCACTGCTGCGCTCTTGGGACCTGCGCCAGCCGGCAGGTGAAGAGGATTCCTGCCGGAGGGGGCACAGCGGGGGGACGCCGCGCCGCTGCACCCAGCCTCCGTATGGTCCCCAGAGGGGCTCCTGGGCCTGCGCCTGCTCACCTGCAGTGAGAGTCTCTGTGGGGGCCTCGTCTGTCTGCCGTGCCTACTGCTGGTGTCCTGGCCTCCTGCGTTACCGAGCAGCGAGGCGAGCTGCTCCTCCAACCATCCTCCCCTTCTGGACCTGGCGACATCTCTCAGGCGCCCCACCAAGTCATCCACTGACTCCATCCGAAAAACAGGTAATCCGACAGGCTGTGTGGTCGGGGGGGGAGGGGCTTCTCTCTCTCTCTTTACTTCGGCTTGTTCCGGTGTCAAGTGACACCTTTCCCGCACTTTTCCCCTTTTATACCCACGCCCCCCACTACCAAACCCCTCCCTAGGCTCCCCTTTTACCCAATCATCCTACTCAGGCCCAATTTCAAATAATGCCTTATGTCCAAGCACAGTCATGGGGGGCCTGCATTGAGCTGTGCCTATTCCTGCCCCCTCCTTTCCTGCTTCCTGCCGTGCTTCGTCTCTCTCACACAGACAGCAGCGCCGCTGGATGACGTCATCATTCAGCGGCCGGCTGTGCCAGAGAGAGGAAGCTGCCAACGGTGATGCTTCAGCTGCAGGAGAGCGTGCGGACAGGTGAGAGGTGCCGTGTGTGTGTCTGTGTGTGTGTGTGCGTGCGTAGCGCTGCAGGGGAATGTGCAGAGAGGTAAATGGTGTTGTGTGTATAGAGGGAGGAGACGGCAAGGATGGGGCGATGGAGAGGGCAATGATGGGTATGGTGGGGAGGAGGAAATGATTGAAGTGGAAGAATGGACAATGATGGGGAGGGTATAGAGCAGGGGTCTCAAAACTGCATTCCTCGAGGGCCTCAAACCATGCATGTTTTCAAGATTTCCTTAGCATTGCACAAGGTGCTGGAATCATTCTCTGCAGATGATTAAATTATCACCTGTGCAATACAAGGAAATCCTGAAAACATGACCTGTTTGCAGCCCTCGAGGAATGCAGTTTGAGACCTCTGGTATAGAGTGTACATACTTATGTATAACACAGTCCCTTAGTGTATAGTGCACTCACTTATTATATATAGCACAGTCCTTTAGTATATAGTGTACTCACTAATTCTGTATAAACACCATCCTTTGTTACATAGTTTCCTCTTTTATCATGTATAACACCGTTCCTTATTACGAACCATTCTCTTCAGTTATATATGGTGCCGTCCCTTATTATATAGCTTCCTCTGCTGTTATGTACAGTGCTTTCTCTTACATAGTGTATTCTTGTTATTTTGTTATTCACAGCGCCCTCTTTTATTACATAGTCCCTTCTCCTTTTAGATATAAAATGACTGCTGATGGAGGAGCCGGTGACCAGATGACCAGACCATCAGCTCCTCCATTAGAAAAGAAGCTTTCCTATGCTCTATCAGCCATAATTGCATGATACAGTTAACAAGAGAGGATGATATGTAATAAAAAACAGGGCTCTACATAATCCAATATGTAAGGGACGGTACTGTACATAACAAGAGAGGGCACTGTAAAATAAGGGACGGCAATATACATAATAAATATATACACCGGGTCAGAGCAACGCGAGCAACGTGATCAGATCATGAGATCATGCTGCTGACGTTACTCCCTTGCACTGGTAGAGGTGGACACTGGTGGTAAGTGCTCCATTGGAGCTGAAAACACCGAAGATTAAGTGCACGGGGTGGGACAATTTAAGTGGGGATAGGGGGATTTATTATGTGTGGGGAATATTGGAGTGGGGATGAGGGGATTTAATGTGTGTAGGGATAATTGGAGTGGGAATGGAGGATTTATTGTGTGTGGGGATAATTTGAGTGTGGATGGGGGGATTTATTATGTGTGGGGAATATTGGAGGAGGGATGAGGGGATTTAATGTGTGTGAGGAGAATTGGAGTGGTGATGGGGGATTTATTGTGTGTAAGGATAATTTGAGTGGGAACGGGGGATTAAGGGTATGTGCACACGTTGCGGATTTGGCTGCGAATCTGCAGCAGATTGGCTGCTGCGGATTCGCAGCAGTTTTCCATCCGGTTTACAGTACCATGTAAACCTATGGAAAACCAAATCCGAAGTGCCCATGGTGCGGATAATACCGCGCAGAAATGCTGCGCTGTATTTTCCGCAGCATGTCAATTCTTTGCGTGGATTCCGCAGCGGTTTACACCTGCTCCTCAATAGGAATCCACAGGTGTAAAACCGCATGTGGAATCCGCACAAAAACCACAGGTAAATCCCCTGGTAAAACACAGTGTGTTTTACCTGCGGATTTTGCAAAAACAGTGCCGAAAAATCCAAACAGGAATCCGCAATGTGGGCAAATAGCATTGTGCGGATTCCACAACGTTTTACACCTGCTCCTCAATAGGAATCTGCAAGTGGTAAAAAGCAGGTGAAATCCGAACCAAAAACACTGGAAATCCGCAATAAATTGGCAGGTTATCCGCTGATAAAACACAGTGCACTTTACCTGCGGATTTTTCAAAAACGGTGCGGAAAAATCCGCACACGAATCCGCAACGTGGGCACATAGCCTTATTGTGTGTGGGGAGAATTTGAGTGAGGATGGGGGGATTTATTATGTGAGGGGAGAATTGGAGTGAGGATGGGGGTGTTTAATGTGTGTGGGGTGAGATTTGGAGTGGGGATTGGGTTATTTATTGTGTGTGGGGAGATTTGTAGTGATGATGGGGGATTTAATGTGTGGGGAAGATTTGAGGACCCCAAATGAAGAGCAAAGGGGGCGATGGGGGGCATATATGAGGAAACAGTACAGGGGAATGGGGGGCATGAATGAGGACGCAGTATGGGGGAATGAGGGCATGTATGAGAAAACAGTACTGGGGAATGGGGGCATGTATGAGGAAATAGTATGGGGGAATGGAGGGCATTTATGAGGAAACAGTATGGGGGATGGGTGCAGACAGTATGGGGAGTGAATGGGGGACTGTATGTGGACACAGTATGAGTAGCGATGTGAGAAAGGTATGTGGACAGAGTACGGGGAGTGAGGGTGATGGGATGTGTGCAGACAGTATGGGGAGTCAGGTGAGCAGGCAGTATAGAAAGTGAGGGGGTAAATATATGAGAAGACAGTATGGTGAACAGGGGTATGTGAGAGGAGACAGTATGAGAAGGGAGGTGAATAGTGTGAGGAGACAGTATGGGGGAGTAAAGTGAGTGGGCACAGAATAGAAACTGAGTAGTGGGGTGTAGCATGGAGGGACAGTGTAAGGGCACAGCCAGGAGGGGACAGTATACCAAGGAGGGAGAGTGTGACGAGAGAGTACAGTGTAAATACTGGGCCCTATAGGGGGGACACAGTATAAGAGGACGGTGTGAAGAGGGGTTGGGTATGGAAGGAAGTGGTCAGTGTAAAGAGCATGTACCATAAGAGGGACAATGTGGGGGTCATATTTTGTGCAGATAATATAGTGAGGGGCAATTTTTTAATCAGGAGCATTATAATTACACTTCTATCTTTAAGGGCATCATGTGGAGATTTTCTGAAAAAGAGCGGAGAAGATGGAAGTCTGCAGAGACGAGCTGTGGATGACAAAACTCATCATGGGGTCTGGACAAGGTGAAGATAAGAACGAGAACGACTCCAGAGATGACTTCATCTATAAGGTACCTGGATGTAAATGTTATTTGTGATACTGACTAATTCTCATATTTGTATTTATGTTAGGAGCATTAAAGGGGATGTCCCGGTTTGTAATGAGTCTGCAGTCATTCTTTGTGACTGCAGACTTCTGAGTTCTCACAGTGCGCCCTGCACGCTGTCACGATTCTCTCGTGCTGGTGATTTACATACATGCAGTCATGCGCTGACTATACATGTGTGGCATCACTTAATGAAAATGAACTGAGCGAGGCCGGGCACGTCTAGTCGGAATGTGGTCAGAAGTATACAAATCGCATGCTTGTGCTGACATGACTGTCCACCGGCAAGGGAGAATCCTAAAAGTGTGTGCAGCGCCCCAGAGTCCTGGTCGTTGCAGTACTGTGGCCCCGCCGCTAAGGGGGGCTATGGTACGTCTGATGGCACTGAAGGAGTTCATCTGACCAGGTATCACATACACCAATACATTTCACAGCCGGGCCACCAGGGGGAGCTAAGGGTGCTATTTATTAGGCCACTCCTCACCGTGTGGGTAAACTGGGGGTCAGGCAGGAAGTTAGTAGAGAAAACTGACTGGGTTGGAACCAGGCAACACCTTGTGGCAGGGGGTGTTGTGGGGAAGATTCGGTAGGGTCCCTGTCAGGTTTGGGACCCTGACAGAGGCCTGGCTACAAGAAAGAACGTTACGGGACCGTGCCTGCTCAGCATAGCGGCGGTGCCCTAAGAAAGGATCAGAAGCGAGATATATTGTGCTGAGTGAGAAACGAGATCAAAGCAAGAAGGAGAATACCAGTAGGAGTCGTGCTGTAAGACTGAGGCAACATCCTACTGAGGCGCACAACCGGTGGCCGGAACGCCGAGGAAGTATTCATATATCTAGCTCCAAGCAATACTTCAAACCAACGGCAGGACAGTCAGTCACAGGCGGGCTGTCTCATCTAAATCACCTATGCAGACTTGGGGGGCAACCTGTGGAGAGGGGCGACTCTAGGGTCCCGGAAGAGCTCCGAGCCTACCCGTCATACGGGTGCGTCCCAACCATAACACCGGGAGGGACGGAGGATTAGCAGGACATCATCTAATCGAGTTGTTGTGAGGGAACACGAGAAACAGACACAACAGTTGTGGGGACTATCCCGTAAGCACAGCAGGGGAGGACCACAACACATAGCGCTAGCAGGAAGGCACAGATTTCCACCTGCAAAGAGAACTCTGGAGGTGCCATTGGACCGGCCGGACTTGCGCAGCCTGGTGAACCGTATTCCGGACTGAGGACCCAGAGACCTTCAGTAAAGAGGTAAAGAGACTGCAACCTGGTGTCCTCGTTATTTACTGCACCGCACCACCATCCACATCCATCACATCATTTACTGTGCGCCCCTCAGCAGGGTCACGGACCGGGCCTAGCCACTGTGACAACCCCAGAGCAGAGACTCAGAGGCCCGGTACCGGGTACCCCTCGGCCCTGCGGCAGTGGGGGCGCTACAACTGCAGTGCATTAGTTGTGAGAATTTGGAAGCCTGCAATGTCAGGATTCAGCTCTGCAGGTTTCATCACATGGACACTTCACTCATATGCGACTTTCATACTTATGGTCCTGTGACAACTAGCTGCTCTTCCTGCTTCTCTCAGTTTTTCACTGAACATTGAGAACATTAGGGAGAGGACCTCATGGGTACATGACTAAGTGTGCAAATCGCATATGTCCTTGGGAGGGGGGTGGGCGCCAAAATGAATATTTGCTAAGGATGCCAGAAAACGTAGATACACCTCTGAATTATACTATATGCAGGGCTATGTGGGGGCCATTACACAGTTTGCAGGGCTATGTGGGGGCCATTATACAGTTTGCAGGGCTATGTGGAGACCATTATACAGTTTGCAAGGCTATGTGGAGGCCATTATATTATATGCACGGCTATGTGGAGACCATTATACTATATGCAGGGTTATGTGGAGGCCATTATACAGTTTACAGGGCTATGTGGGGACCATTATACAGTTTGCAGGGCTATGTGGGGGCCATTATACTATATGCAGGGCTATGTGGGGGCCATTATACAGTTTGCAGGGCTATGTGGGGACCATTATACAGTTTGCAGGGCTATGTGGGGGCCATTATACTATATGCAGGGCTCTGTGGTGATCATCATACAGTTTGCAGGGCTATGGGGCTATGTGAGGACCATTATACAGTTTGTATGGCTCAAAGGCAATATATAGTTTCAAGGCTATGTGGGGGACGTTATATTGTTTGGAGGACTAATGGGGCCATTATACTGGGTGCAAGCCATTAGACAATGTAAAGGATTGTGTTGCGGTCATCATATTGTGTTGACGGTTGTTTAGAGGCCATAATAATGTGTGGAGGGGTGTAATGGCGGTTATACTGTATGGAAAACTAACGATAATAAGGGAAAAGTATGCAATAAGATGGATCATCAATAGAAACTCAATGCTTATTTGTATATAAGTCAAGGCATATATTAAAAACATTTAAAAAGCCAAAAATCTATAACTAGTGATAACCAGACAAACCCTTAATAGAGCTAGAGTCCGCCCTATATGTCAAAATAATGAACAGATCCCAATAGCAAGTATAATAAACACCTAAAGATGAGTCCCCAGCGCTGGACCTGGGGATGTGTGACTGCAGACTTGTGAGTCCTCCCAGGTCACGCACTGTGCGCTGCGAGGATTCACCATTGTCTGGGAACGGCGGTCAGGCATGCATACTCCTGGCCAGAACCCTCAAAATGATTTCAGTTTGTTTCTCAATAGATTTGTACGGATTGAGTGACATAAAAGGTGGAAAAAGTTCTGAAATTATTCTTTTTAGTATGATTTTTTTACAGGACAGAAACCTGGCATTTTAATAAGGGTGTGCAGACTTTTTATATCCAGCCCAAGTCCAATACATTTTTTCCCTTCAGACCTCAGTTCTTCTGCCAATATTGTATATTATTCACTAAACATATTGTATTTTATATTAACTATTGGAAACTATAAACTTTAGTGGAGACCTCCAGGGAAATATTGATTCTTCTTTTTGAAGATGAGGACCTTTCGTCTATATCTGGAAAAAAGAACCTGAGAATACATACAAGGTATAAATGTAGGAGAAGGAAGTGAAAGTGGCGCTAGTGTTGAAAGGTTTATAACTGCAGCGAATCAAGATACCAACCACAGGGTGATCAAGAGAAATTAGGAATATTTGTAAAAGATTTGCGCTGAGAAAACCAGAGGGTAAGGCTATGTGCCCACGTTGCGGATTCATGTGCGGATTTTTCCGCACCGTTTTTGAAAAATCCGCAGCTAAAATGCACTGCGTTTTACCTGTGGATTTGCTGCGTTTTTTGTGTGGATTTCACCTGCGGTTTTACACCTGCGGATACCTATTGAGGAGCAGGTGTAAAATGCTGCGGAATCCGCACACTAAGTATTTCTTCCACAGCTTCACACCGGGCGAGTTGCAATACTACTAATCAAACAATTTTTTCTCCTTAGCTATTATCCTCCCTTTGGGCCAGTTGCAATCATCACGTGTTACCTACTAAATATTTGGCTGTCTCATGATTAAGTAAACTATTTTCCCTTTTACCCTCTGGTTTTCTCAGCACGAAACTTTTACAAATATACAAGGTATAAATGTAAAATACATTTCCAATAAAATCTATCAAAGACTCTCTGCAGTATATTTGACATCATGTTTCACATTTGATTTTTTATCTTTTAAAACAGTGATTTACATGATGCTCATATCAGGAAGAGGCCAAGTGAAGGTTAATCTCTCCGTGGCTTGTCTATGGCAAGTACTAAGAAGAGCAGAGGATAGTACTAGATCCCCTCTGTTGTAGTCTGGCGTTCATGATTAGTCATTGTCACAGCTGATGTAGAGTTAAGTCGCTCGCCGGTGCTTCACAGCAGTGTATTATAAATAGGAGAAGCATAAAAGTGTCTAAGGGCAGTCTCACACGTCCAGATAATTCCGGTACCGGAAACAATCGGTACCGGAATTATCCGTGTCCGTGTGCCCCTACGTTTCTGGTGTACATCAGTGTGGCACACGTGCGGCACACGTGTGCCGCCCGTGTGCCCACTGGGTACCACACGCACCGTGCTGGGTACCACACGTACCAGCATCTGGTGCTGAATCCGCGATTCATATCTTCCCTGCAGCAGCGTTTCCTGCATAGCAGATATGAATAATAGTGTTTAAAAGAAAGATCTATCTGTCCCCCGCCCTCCCACCCCCTGTGCGCTTCCCACCCCCTGTGCGCCCCCCCGCTGTTCTGAAAATACTCACCCGCCTCCCTCGTTGGCTGTTGCTGCTTCCTGTCCTGGCCGCACCTTCTACTGTATGCGGTCACGTGGGGTCGCTCATTTACAGTCATGAATAGGCGGCTCCACCCCTATGGGAGGTGGAGCCACACATTCATGACTCTAATCGGCGGCCCCACGTGACCGCATACAGTAGAAGGTGGGGCCAGGACAGGACTCTGCGAGGGAGGCGGGTGAGTATTTTGTGTTTTACACGGACCCATTGACTTTAATGGGTCCGTGTAATACGTGCGCTTCCATGAACACTGACATGTCTCCGTGTTTGGCACACGGAGACACGGTCCGCAAAAAATCAATGACATCTGCACAGATGCATTGATTTTAATGGGTCTACGTGTGTCAGTGGCTCCGGTACATGAGAAAACTGTCACCTCACGTACCGGAGCCACTGACGTGTGAAACCGGCCTTACCTTGAGGCTATGTGCACACGCTGCAGATTACTCTGCAGATTTTTCCAGACTGATTTTGGTAAATCCGCAGGTAATCCGCACTGCAGATTACCTGCTGAATTACCGTGGATTTACCGGGTTTTTTTTTGGCGGTTTTTGTGCGGATTTCACATGCGGTTTTACACCTGCGGATTCCTATTGTGGAGCAGGTGTAAACCGCTGCAGAATCCGCACAAAGAAGTGACATGCTGCTGAACGAACAACGCTACGCTTCCGCGCGTTTTTTTCCGCAGCATGTGCACTGCGGATTTTGTTTTCCATAGGTTTACATGGTACTGTAAACTCATCGAAAACTGCTGCGAATCTGCAGCAGCTAATCCACTGCGGATCCACAACAATATCCGCAGCGTGTGCACATAGCCTCAGTACTTTGGCGCACAACCCAAGCACTGATGAAAAACTATGTAATTCCACCATGGAAATCTAATGTTAATCCTTTCCCTTAGGCTGGTTTCACACGTCAGTGGCTCCGGTATGTGAGGTGACAGTTTCCTCACGTACCAGAGCCACTGACACACGTAGACCCATTAAAATCAATGCATCTGTGCAGATGTCATTGATTTTTTGCGGACCGTGTCAGTGCAGCGCCCCAGAGTCCTGGTCGTTGCAGTACTGTGGATCCGCCACTATGGGGAGCCATGGTGCGTTCGATGGCACTGAAGGAGTTCATCTGACCAGGTATCACAGACACCAATATGTTTCACAGCAGGGCCTCCGGGGGGAGCTAAGGGTTCTATTCATTAGGCCACTCCCAACCATAGTGGGTAAACTGGGGGTCAGGCAGGAAGTTAGAGGAGAAAGCTGACTGGATTGAACGAAGCAACACCTTGTGGCAGAGGGTGTTGTGGAGGAAGAGACAGTAGGGTCTCTGTCAGGGGTGGGATCCTGACAGAGGCTTGGCATTAGAAAGAACGTAACGGGACCGTGCCTGCTCAGCATAGCGGCGGTGCCCAAGAAAGGACTAGAAGCGAGATAGATTGTGCTGAGTGAGAAACGAGATCAAGCAAAAAGGAGAATACCAGTAGGGGTCATGCTGTAGGACCGGAGCAACATCCTACTGAGGCGCATTACCGGTGGCCGGAACGCCGAGGGAGTGGCAGTCAGTTTAAGGCGGGCTGTCTACCACATATCACCTATGAAGTCTTGGGGGGCAATTGCGGGAGAGGGGCGTCTCTAGGGTCCCGGAAGAACTCCAGGCCTACCTGACAAACGGGTGCCGTTCCAACCTGAATAACAGGGAGGGATGGAATACGAGAAGAACATCAGTGAATCGAGTTGTGAGGGAACTTAAGAAACAGACACAACAGTTGTGGGGTACTTTCCGTGAGCACAGCAGGGAAGGACTACAACACATAGCGCTAAGAAGGAGGGCACTGATTTCCACCTGTGAGGAGAACTCTGGAAGTGCCATCGGACCGACCGGACTTGCGCAGCCTGGTGAACCGTATTCTGGACTGCGGACTGAGAGATCTCCAGTAAAGAGGTAAAGAGACTGCAACCTGGTGTCCTCGTTATTTACCGCGACCTGCACCCCCACAACTGCACCGCTACACCACCGTTACTGCATCATCATCATCACTTATTCTACCGGACGTCCCCCACTGACAAACAGGGCCACGGACCGGGTCTAGCCACCGTGACAACCCCAGGACTGAGACCCAGAGAGCCGGCTCCGGGTACCCCTAGGCCCTGCGGCGGTGTGGGGGCGCTCCAACTTGGCGTCACGAACAGGATCTACTTAAGCCTGAAGAATCAGGTCATGTGTGCCTTGGAACTGTGATTTGTTGTGCTTGAACTGTACTTTATTGCAAAGACTGTGTGTTGTGCCATTTGCCGCCAAAATCCGCCGCCATTGTAGCGCTGAGGAGAGCGCATGAAGAGAAGAGAGGCGTGAAGTGGGCGTAGGCAAGCTGGAGAGCGCGAACAGCAATGGCCGCCCAGTCTAAGTATTTCTGTGTCCTGAGGACGTGCCCGTCAACAGCCGAGGTCCGCCTCCTGATCTTGGTTGGAGGGTGGAGATCATGGGGACGGGGACGCCCACGAAAGAGACAGCGAAAAGAGGACATTGGAGGACAAATAAAGATGGCGACACCAGAAGTACCACGCGGAGCTGACCCGGCCCGGCCTGAGGCTGCACAACCCAGGACAGCCTCAGAAACGCCAACGCTGCAGGGTCTGACCCTCGCAGGGCCACTGATGGGTCGGGCCCCTTTGCCGCTGTCTGCGGAATGTGCGGCTGCAGCCGAGGCTCGACAGCTAGCCCGCCGGCTGAGGGCCGATGCCCGCGTACTTTCACGGCTAGGCCAGCCCACGGAGATCCATCTGGCCCCAGTGTCCCCTGTCGCTACCCACCCGACCGTGGCTGGAGGTACGTCCCAGACGCCGGACTTAAAGATTCTACCCGATGCTGAACATCTGCGGCGGTTGATGGCCGCATGGAGGAGCCGACCCCAGCCTGCGGAACCGATTGATTTGATTAGCGCTCCGGAAATCCTGCCCTCACACTGGGGTGTAGTAGTGGCCTTTAACCCTCAGTGTGGAAGAGGAGTGATCCAAGAGATCGGGGAACCAGTGCAAGTCCGCGTGGACCGAGAGGAGGTAGAACCTTGCCGCGGGAGGTTCGATCGCGACCTAGAACCAGGCGATGCGGTGACGTATACCCGATGGAGGAGGGCTACGGGGGAAGCTGGCTGGATGGCACGAGGCGTGCAGCGGTGCACTGCCTTCCAGGCTGCTGCTGAAGCACCGGAAAGAGGTGACCCCAAGGGGAAGACAGCGGAGCCCGGCCCCGCGGAACCGCAAGAAGCCCAACCTCACCGTGCCCCGGAGGGACGTGTACACCTGCCGACAAGAAGGATCTCCCGGCGAGGGATTTTATCACTGTTGGGACCGGAACAGCGTCCTGGCTCACCAGTGCGATCTGTTGGCCTGGTGAGACCGGACAGGAGACCACCTCCCGCTTCACAACAGTAAAGTATCACTGCTCTTTTATGAAAATGTAAATAGTTTTCCCGTTAACTGTTTGTGAACTGTTTGCTGCTAAACCCGCTCAGGGTTAACTCTTTATGGATCCCTTAGTTGACCCGGGATCCCTATTGTTTGCTTTTCCTACCAGTTTTGCACAAGTTTTACAAACTGAGAAATCATGAACAGTGCATGATCCAAACTTTCTTGTAAATAGTTTGCACCTTATTAAAGGCGCTTTCTACTGGTTTTACTTAAAGACTCTTTGCGAAGATACCGTTCTGGAACCTTTGCTGAGCAAAGACTGGTAGGCTGAGAAGACGAGCTACCTCAGAAAGACTTGATCCCCTCTTAAAGGGGATGTTTGACCTGAACTTGAAAAGTGATACTGTTTTAGAACAGTAATATGATGATGCTCTGGAAGAAATGTAACTGTTTTTTGCATAAAGAAAAGTTATGTGTGTTTAATCTGTTTGAAATGTGAAACCTAGATAATGTTCTTTAAAAAGAAAGATGCAGAGAGCCCGTAGGGGAGGAATTAGAGTCCTGCATAGTTGAAAGAAAGGAAGTAATAACGAAGGTGAGGATAGAAGGTAAACCCTGAGTCCCCATAGAAAGTTAATAATGTGTTACTAAGGACAGAAAGTGAACCCGTAGGGGTTAGTGAGTGAGTCCTTATAGGAGCCAAGTAGAGCCGGCTCAGTGTTCTCAAACTGAAAGAAAAGTTATGTTCTATACTGTGTATAGTAGTTGAAAAGGCAGTAGGCCCTGGCTGAACGGGGCGGTCCTGTAATAGAAAGGAGAGGCAGTAGGTCTGGTGCCGTTAGGACAGGCGGTCCTGCAGATTCCAAAGAAGGCGAATGCAAAGTTAAAATACCTTATAATGTGATTATAGGAAGGTCTTTAGCGGATTAAGAGTGTATATCCTTAAAGGCAAAGTTAAATTATTGGTCAATAATGTTTGTACCTAGTAGAATACCCGGATGGGTAATGAGAGCTAATTGTAGCCTGTTGCTATGATATTTAATTATGTTTGTAACGTTAAAGTGTCCTCACCTCCCATAAAGGGAAGCCTGTTCAAGTATACTTATTGTTTTGCACTCAACGAAAATTGTATGTCTTTTTGCTAACCTGTATTGTTGTTTTCTTCCCAGTCCCGGAGTACTGTGTTTAACCAGGGGGGAGTGCAGCGCCCCAGAGTCCTGGTCGTTGCAGTACTGTGGATCCGCCACTATGGGGAGCCATGGTGCGTTCGATGGCACTGAAGGAGTTCATCTGACCAGGTATCACAGACACCAATATGTTTCACAGCAGGGCCTCCGGGGGGAGCTAAGGGTTCTATTCATTAGGCCACTCCCCACCATAGTGGGTAAACTGGGGGTCAGGCAGGAAGTTAGAGGAGAAAGCTGACTGGATTGAACGAAGCAACACCTTGTGGCAGAGGGTGTTGTGGAGGAAGAGACAGTAGGGTCTCTGTCAGGGGTGGGATCCTGACAGAGGCTTGGCATTAGAAAGAACGTAACGGGACCGTGCCTGCTCAGCATAGCGGCGGTGCCCAAGAAAGGACTAGAAGCGAGATAGATTGTGCTGAGTGAGAAACGAGATCAAGCAAAAAGGAGAATACCAGTAGGGGTCATGCTGTAGGACCGGAGCAACATCCTACTGAGGCGCATTACCGGTGGCCGGAACGCCGAGGGAGTGGAATAGCATACAGCTTCAAGCCATACTCCAAACAGCGGCAGGGCAGTCAGTTTAAGGCGGGCTGTCTACCACATATCACCTATGAAGTCTTGGGGGGCAATTGCGGGAGAGGGGCGTCTCTAGGGTCCCGGAAGAACTCCAGGCCTACCTGACAAACGGGTGCCGTTCCAACCTGAATAACAGGGAGGGATGGAATACGAGAAGAACATCAGTGAATCGAGTTGTGAGGGAACTTAAGAAACAGACACAACAGTTGTGGGGTACTTTCCGTGAGCACAGCAGGGAAGGACTACAACACATAGCGCTAAGAAGGAGGGCACTGATTTCCACCTGTGAGGAGAACTCTGGAAGTGCCATCGGACCGACCGGACTTGCGCAGCCTGGTGAACCGTATTCTGGACTGCGGACTGAGAGATCTCCAGTAAAGAGGTAAAGAGACTGCAACCTGGTGTCCTCGTTATTTACCGCGACCTGCACCCCCACAACTGCACCGCTACACCACCGTTACTGCATCATCATCATCACTTATTCTACCGGACGTCCCCCACTGACAAACAGGGCCACGGACCGGGTCTAGCCACCGTGACAACCCCAGGACTGAGACCCAGAGAGCCGGCTCCGGGTACCCCTAGGCCCTGTGGCGGTGTGGGGGCGCTCCATCTCCGTGTGCCAAACACGGAGACATGTCAGTGTTCGTGGAAGCGCACGTATTACACGGACCCATTAAAGTCAATAGGTCCGTGTAAAACACGTACCGCACACGGACTTTCTCCGTGTGCAGTCCCTGTGCCGTGCAGGAGACAGCGCTACAGTAAGCGCTGTCCCCCCCACATGGTGCTGAAGCCGCGATTCATATCTTCTCTGCAGCAGCGTTTGCTGCATAGAAGATATGAATAATAGTGTTTAAAAGAAAGATCTATCTGTCCCCCGTCCCCCCACCCCCTGTGCGCCCCCCCGTTGTTCTGAAAATACTCACCCGCCTCCCTCGCAGTGTCCTGTCCTGGCCGCACCTTCTACTGTATGTGGTCACGTGGGGCCGCCGATTAGAGTCATGAATATGTGGCTCCACCTCCCATAGGGGTGGAGCCGCCTATTCATGACTGTAAATGAGCGGCCCCACGTGACCGCATACAGTAGAAGGTGCGGCCAGGACAGGAAGCAGCGACAGCCAACGAGGGAGGCGGGTGAGTATTTTCAGAACAGCGGGGGGGCGCACAGGGGGTGGGGGGGCGCACAGGTGGGACAGATAGATCTTTCTTTTAAACACTATTATTCATATCTTCTATGCAGCAAACGCTGCTGCAGGGAAGATATGAATCGCGGATTCAGCACCAGATGCTGGTACGTGTGGTACCCAGCACGGTGCGTGTGGTACCCAGTGGGCACACGTGTGCCACACTGATGTACACCAGAAACGTAGGGGCACACGGACACGGATAATTCCGGTACCGATTGTTTCCGGTACCGGAATTATCTGGACGTGTGAGACTGGCCTTAGATGTAAGATTTTCACATACGAGTTGTATCTGTGTTTATAACGAATATAACTTGCACCTATTATGACTATCAGGGCTCGCTCACACTGGCGTATTGCACTGCTGAGTACTATGCGATGTTTTGTCAGATAGCTCTCGGCACAATGTTATTCTATGGGGCTAGTGCAATCTGCGATTGTTTTCTCATGCCGATTCTGCCTCATGATCCTGCACCATCTCTCTCATCCTGCCCCATCTGTGTCCATCCTTCCCCATCTGTGTCCATCCTTCCCCATCTGTGTCCATCCTGCGCCATCTGTGTCCATCCTTCCCCATGTCTCATCCTGCCCCATGTTTCTCCATTGTGCCTCATCTGTCTCCATCCTGCCCCATGATCCTGCTCCATGTGTCTACATCCTGCCTCATGTCTCCATCCTGCACCATGTGTTTCCATCCTGCCCCATGTCTCCATCCTGCACCATCTGTCTTCATCCTGCCTCATGATCCTGCTCCATGTGTCTACATCCTGCCTCATATCTCCATCCTGCCCATGTCTCCATCCTGCCCCATGTGTTTCCATCCTGCCCCATGTGTTTCCATCCTGCCCCATGTGTCTCCATCCTGCTCCATGTTTCTCCATTGTGCCTCATCTGTCTCCATCCTGCCCCATGATCCTGCTCCATGTGTCTACATCCTGCCTCATGTCTCCATCCTGCACCATGTGTTTCCATCCTGCCCCATGTCTCCATCCTGCACCATCTGTCTCCATCCTGCCTCATGATCCTGCTCCATGTGTCTACATCCTGCCTCATATCTCCATCCTGCCCCATGTGTTTCCATCCTGCCCCATGTGTTTCCATCCTGCCCCATGTGTTTCCATCCTGCCCCATGTGTTTCCATCCTGCCCCATGTGTCTCCTTCCTGCCCTATCGGTCTCCATCCTGCCCCATGATCCTGCTCCATGAGTCTATGCAGCGCCCCAGAGTGTCCTGGTCATTGCAGTAATGTCATTCTTCCACCAGGGGGAGTGATATTACGTCCGAAGGTAATAAAGGAGTCCATCCTTCCAGGTATCACCAAACATACACCACCTTCACATTCCAATCCACCAGGGGGAGCCATGCTCCTATCTAGTAGGGCACTCCTCACAGAAGGGTAAAACTGGTGGGTTGGATAGGAAGTTAGTGAGACGCTGGCTGGGCTTTGCCCAGACAACACCCGTCAGGCAGACGGGGGAGAAGGAGGAACATCTGAGCTGCAGACAGAGGGTCCCTGTCAGGGGTGGGATCCTGACAGAGGCCTAGCGGGATAGAAAGCTATGGAGCTGCGCTTGCCCCACGTGCGGCAGCATCCTAAGAAAGGACACGAAGAGAACTGAGTTGTAGAGAGTGAGAAACGACATCACAGCACAAGGAGAAAACACCGGGAGGAGTTCTGCCCCGAGATCGGCAGCCTCCTTCTGAGGCACGTAGCTGGAACACTCTATGCATTACTTCAGAGACCGGCAGTCAATTCCAAGTTGGCTGCCCGACCTTAATACCTAAGAAGACACGGTGGCAAATTGTGGGGGTCGGGGTGTCTCTAGGGTCCCTATAAACAAGCCTCAGGCCATCCCAGTCATACGGGTTTGTCCTATCCATACCATCTGGGGGACAGAGAGGAAGAAATAACATCTAGAACATCTACGAGAGTTGTGAGGACCTTAACGAGTTGCACAGCAGGGAGGGACTACAACACACAGGCGCTAGTAGGAAGGCTACTGATTTCCACCTGGATAAGGGGACTCTGGATGTGCCTTAGGACCGGCCGGACTCTGCCTACCCTGTGGTCTGTACCCTGGACTGTGGATGCTGAAGCTTCCAGTAAAAGGTAAAGAGACTGCAACCTTGTGTCCTCGTTATTCACTGCGCCTTACATCTTCCACCATCACCATCGCCACTTCTGGGAAGCCCTGTGGATACACTTCAACTGTGGGAAGGTATACCATCTAGCTGCCATAACATCACCCCAGCAGACCCCTAAGCAGCGTCGGTCACCCTGACCGAGTACCACAGGTGGCGTCACAAACACCGTACAAACTTTCCATTGATTGGACGCCCCTCAAAGGGCCACGGACCGGGTCAGGCCACCGTGACACCTCCCGAACTGAAGGACCCGGTACCGAGTACCCCATTGCCCTTAACGTGGGGGCGCTCCATCTACATCCTGCCCCATGTCTCCATCCTGCCCCATGTGTTTCCATCCTGCACCATGTGTCTCCATCGTGCTCCATCTGTCTCCATCGTGCCCCATCTGTCTCCATCCTGCCCCATGATGACATTTTGCAGGATCATGGGGCAGGAAGGAGACAGATGAGGCAGGATGGAGAAACATGTGCTGTCGAAACATATTGTGGCTTGCCACTATTACTAAAAATAAAAAATAAAAACTTTCTCCTCGCGCTCCAGGGCGATGTTCCCTCCAGGCATTTCAAGCACGGACTCACTGGCGAATGACAATGACGTCATATGCCAGCGACGTGTGCGCTGACGTCAGCTGCCAGCCTCTGATTGCCTGGGGATTTTAACTATTGCCATTCAGGCCCCCACGGCAATAGATTTTAACTGAACCTGTGTCTCGGTCTTGAACAAAGGTTCATTTACTGAATCCTGCCGCTGGGGTCCAATGAGCAGAAGAGAGGGGGCCCGATGCGGGCCCCCTCTGCTTATCGGGCCCCATAATCCAGTAAGGGCAGTAATGCCCTGATGGCGGCCCTGATTGTCCCGATTATCTCGCATGAGAGAATATACAATAGTGTGACCCTGGTCTAATGACTATTCTCGTGGCTGTGCATTTTTTGGGACAGAGTGGTCCACACCAAATCTAGGAGACATGTTCGAGTTTGGTCCGTCAGTGATCACACTTGCCAATCAAATTCTATGGGTCACTAAAAAAAAAATCAGACAGCACATCAGACTTTTTTTTTCATATAAGAAAAAAATGATGAAACTCTGATGGTAAAAGCTGACACACTGACCAAACACTGAGGAAAATCTGATCCAGCACACTGAGGGAAATCAGACTATTTTTGTGCATGTGAAAAATCGCTGACTTGTGAATGAGGTCTAAGTTTACATATGTAGATAGCAACTTCATCCACATATATTGTAATCTACATTTTCCATGATACTTGGCGTGAAGTCCACACCAAGAACCTGCAACAAATCTGTAATATCTGAGCAAAACCTTCATGGGGTTATCTGGGACAATTTTATTGTTTTCTCACGTGGCTAAGATCTGACAGGCAGTAATCATGTAAGGTGTTTCATATATACCTTGATTTCCTTACCCTTTCAGTTCCTACAGTTGGCATTACCATCACCAGACTGCATACAGCCGCCTTTATTCCCATAATTTCATATGACATCCAGGTATCTACTTCTCATAATTATTTTTACAATTACCTTAAGGTCACTAGTCACAGCATAACTGCCATTAACCCTTTCTTACTAAGATTATTTCAGGAAGGTTATTTTCCCTACAGCACAAAACTGGTAATTTCTCTTACAGCACAAAACTGTTACCTGTGGATTCACTTTCTTCAACCGCGATATTATAACAAAGTGTTTCTTTTCCAGGTACTTCCATGCTTTCACACCTAGTTCATGTTACTTTTACTGAAACAGTTTTCATTACTTCTTGTTCACTGTAAGCACCCTTGGATAGAATATCTTCGGTCATCTCCTATCGCGTCAAATCGTTTGACAAGTGGAATCATACTAACATTTTCCCATGTATTTTGTATTCCACGACATATTGTTGATCTTGTCTTGTTTCGTTTTTCTATTTTATGTATACTCTAGTTATCTCCAATAAGGAAATTCTGATGAAGGTCCTATGACGGACCGAAAACGTTTAGGGCTGTCCCACACGTCCAGATAATTCCGGTACCGGAAAAAATCGGTACCGGAGTTATCCGTGTCCGTGTGCCCGTGCCCCTATTCATGACTCTAATCGGCGGCCCCTCGTGACCGCATAAAGTAGAAGGGGCGGCCAGCACAGAACACTGCGAGGGAGTCGGGTGAGTATTTTCAGAACAGCGGGGGGGCGCACAGGGGGTGGGAGGGCGGCGGACACATAGATCTTTCTTTTAAACACTATTATTCATATCTTCTATGCAGCAAACGCTGCTGCACAGAAGATATGAATGGCGGCTTCAGCACCATGTGGGGGGGACAGCGCTTACTGTAGTGCTGTCTCCTGCACGCCACACGGACTGCACACGGAAAAGGTCCGTGTGTGGTCCGTGTTTTACACGGACCCATTGACTTTAATGGGTCCGTGTAATACGTGCGCTCCCACGAACACTGACATGTCTCCGTGTTTGGCACACGGAGACACGGTCCGCAAAAAATCAATGACATCTGCACAGATGCATTGATTTTAATGGGTCTACGTGTGTCAGTGGCTCCGGTACGTGAGGAAACTGTCACCTCACATACCGGAGCCACTGACGTGTGAAACCGGCCTTAGGCTATGTGCACACGTATAATGGTCCACTGCGGATTTTTCCGCAGCGGATTTGATAAATCTGCAGGGCAAAAACGCTGCGTATTTGCTGAAGATTTATTGCAGATTTACAGCGGATTTACTGCGGATTTCACTGCAGTTTTACAACTGCGGTGTTCTATAGGAGTAGCTGTAAAACCGCTGCGGAATCCGCAGAAAGAAGTGACATGCTGCGGAATGTAAACCGCTGCATTTCCGTGCGTTTTTTTCCGCAGCATGTGCACAGCTTTTTTTGTTTCCCATAGGTTTACATTGTAATCTGCAGCGTTTTCCGCATCGAGTGCACATACCATTAGTTTAATCTATTTGGTCTAGATGTACAATAAAGAAGGAATCATTTTTTTCAAATACTGAGTGCCAAGTAATTTTTTTGCCTAAGATCTGACTGGCGACAGCTCAGAGATCACAGACCACTCCTGGCGATTCTGCTGCTTCACATCAACATAGTAGCTGCTTCTGTTTGGAGCTGCTCTGTCAACTAGGTGAGACTGCTGATGTCATGCTGATTGACACCCAGCTCCCCCTAGTTAGACAGCGGGGATCAGACTGTCTATCAGCATGACATCAGGAGTCACGCCACGGCCCATCAACCGAGCAGAAGAAAAGCAGCTGCTCTGTCTATGTGATGCCAATGGAAACAGCAGAATCGATTATAAAAGTGGTATGTGACCTCCCAGATGGGCTCCGGGCACAACAAACAGGTAGTTAGCAACTATATGGCTGTTAGTCTTTGGCCCATAAGAGAAAAATATAATAGACCTAAATAACAGTGGCATTGAGTGCAATGGACACTGTTGCAACATTTGGACCAGGGCCTCCCAGCATGTTGGTCAGATGTATGGGCCCTCATGGTTGTAGCGCCCCCACTGCCGCAGGGCCGAGGGGTACCCGGTACCGGGCCTCTGAGTCTCTGCTTCTGGGGTTGTCACGGCGGCTAGGCCCCGGTCCGTGACCCTGCCGTGGGGCGCACAGTAAATGATAGGTGTGGATGTTGGTGGTGCAGTTGTGGGATGCAGGTCGCGGTAAATAACGAGGACACCAGGTTGCAGTCTCTTTACCTCTTTACTGGAGATCTCTGAATCCTCAGTCCAGAATATGGTTCACCAGGCTGCGCAAGTCCGGCCGGTCCAATGGCACTTCCAGAGTTCACTTCACAGGTGGAAATCGGTGCCTTCCTTCTTAGCGCTATGTGTTGTAGTCCTTCCCTGCTGTGCTTACGGAAAGTACCCCACAACCGTTGTGTCTGTTTCTTAAGTTCCCTCACAACTCGATTAAATGATGTTCTTCTAATCGTCCGTCCCTTCCTGATGTTACAGTTAGAACGGCACCCGTTTGTCGGGTAGGCCTGGAGTTCTTCCGGGACCCTAGAGACGCCCCTCTCCCGCAATTGCCTCCCAAGACTTCATAGGTGATATGTGTTAGACAGCCCGCCTTAAACTGACTGTCCTGCCGCTGTTTAGAGTATTGCTTGAAGCTGAATGTTATAATACTCCCTCGGCGTTCCGGCCACCGGTAGTGCGCCTCAGTAGGATGTTGCTCCTGTCTTACAGCACGACCCCTACTGGAATTCTCCTATCGCTTGATCTCGTTTCTCACTCAGCACAATCTATCTCGCTTCTAGTCCTTTCTTGGGCCCCGCCGCTTCCCGGAGCTGGCGCGGACCCGTTACGTTCTTTCCAATGCCAAGCCTCTGTCAGGATCCCACCCCTGACAGAGACCCTACTGTCTCTTCCTCCACAACACCCTCTGCCACTAGGTGTTGCTTCGTCCAATCCAGTCAGCTTTCTGATCTAACTTCCTGCCTGACCCCCAGTTTACCCACTATGGTGGGGAGTGGCCTAATGAATAGAACCCTTAGCTCCCCCCGGAGGCCCGGCTGTGAAATGTATTGGTGTCTGTGATACCTGATCAGATGAACTCCTTCAGTGCCATCGGACGCACCATGGCTCCCCATAGTGGCGGAGCCACAGTACTGCAACGACCAGGACTCTGGGGCGCTGCACTCCCCCCTGGTTAAACACAGTACTCCGGGACTGGGAAGAAAACAACAATACAAGTTAGCAAAAAGACATACAATTTTGTTGAGTGCAATAACAATAAGTATACTTGAACAGGCTTCCCTTTATGGGAGGTAAGGACACTTGAACGTTACAAACATGGCAAAAATATCATAGCAACATGCTATAATTAACTTTTCTTACCCAACCGGGTATTCTACTAAGTGCAAACATTATTAACCAATAATTTAACTTTGTCTTTAAGGATATACACTCTTAATCCGCTAAAGACCTTCCTATAATCACATTACAAGGTATTTTAACTTTTTCATTCTCCTACTTTGGATCTGCAGGACCGCCTGTCCTATCGGCACCAGACCTACTGCCTCTTCTTTCTGTTACAGGACCGCCCCGTTCAGCCAGGGCCTACTGCCTTTTCAACTACTATACACAGTATAGAACATAACTTTTCTTTCAGTTTGAGAACACCGAGCCGGCTCTACTTGGCTCCTATAAGGACTCACCCACTAACCCTTACGGGTTCACTTTCTGTCCTTAATAACACATTACTAACTTTCGATGGGGAACGCAGGGTTTACCTTCTATCCCCCCCCTTTTCTTATCAACATTATCAACTATCTTCTTTCCACAATATTAAACTTTCTCATTACTTCCTTTTACTTTTTCTTTCAGAGAACATTATCAGCATTCCTTTACAATTAACTAATGGCATACATATAACTTTTACATGTAAATATTATCATCATTTTCTTCCATTGACATTATTGCTACCGGTCTTAAAGCAATATCACCATTTACGTGCAACAAATGAACATCCCCTTTAAGAGGGGACCAAATCTCGGTGAGGTAGCACATCTTCTCAAGCTACCAGTCCATACTCATCAAAGGTTCCAGTGCGGTATCTTCGCAAAGAGTCCTTGTTTAAGTAAAACCAGTAGGGAGCGCCTTTAATAAGGTGCAAACTATATACAAAAGAGTTCGGATCATGCACAGTTCATGATTCAGCAGTTTTTAAAACTTGTGCAAAACTTTTGGTAACAAAAAAAAACAAACAAACAATAGGGATCCCGGGTCCATAGAAGGATCCCCTTAAGAGTTTACCCTTAACGGGTGTTAGCAATCATAAAAGCAATAAAACAGTAACTATTTACAAGTAAAAGAAGTACAGTAAAATCTTACTGTGGTGGTCTCCTATCCGGTCTCACCAGGCCCACAGCTCGCACTGGTGAGCCAGGACGCGGTACTGGTCCCCAGCAACGCTAAGATCCCTCGCCGGGAGGCCCTTCTCGCTGGCAGGCGCACATGTCCCTCCGGGGCACAGCGAGGCCGGGCTTCTCGAGGTTCCGCGGGGCCGGGCTCTGCTGCTTTCCCCACGGGAGCATCTTCCGGTTTTCCGGCAGCAGCTTGGAGAGCAATGCATCGCTGCACGCCTCGCGCCATCCAGCCAGCCTCTCCCGTAGCCCTCCTCCATCGGGTGTAAGTCACCGCATCCCCGGGTTCCAGATCGCGGGGAAATCTTCCGCTGCAGGGCTCCACCTCTTCCCGATCCACGTGGATTTGTAGCGGCTCCCCGATTTCCTGGATAACCCCGCGTCCGTATTGGGGGTTGAAGGAGATCACTACCCCCCAGTGGGATGAGGGAACCTCCACGTTGGTGGTCAGGTCAACCTGCACGGCCGGCTGGGGTCGGGTTCGCCATGCAGCCATCAAGCGTCGCAGATGTTCGGCCTCAGGCATGATCTTCAGGCCTGACGTCTGCATCGCACTTTCAGCCGCGGCCGGGTTGGGAGAAGCAGGGGACACTGGAGCCAAACAGATCTCCGTGGGCTGGCCCAGCCTGGCGATCTCGCGGGCGTCGGCCTCCAGGCGGGCGGCAACCTGCCGGGCCTCGGCCGCGGCCATGCTCTCTTCCGACAGCGGCCGGGGAGGTCGGCCCATCGTTGGCCCTGCCAGGGTCAGTCCCCTCAGCGACGGCGTACTCTGAACTACATTGGGCTGTCCAACCTCTCTCCGTGCCCGATCCTTCTCATGTGGGGCTTCTGGCGTGGCCATCTTGGTCTCTTCTCCAGCGTCTTCTTCCCGCGGTCTCTTCCGTGGGCGGCCATTGCTGTTCACGTTCCCCAGCTCGCCTACACCCACTTCACGCCCCTCTTCCCTTCCTGCGCTCTCCTCAGCACTGCAATGGCGGCGGATTTTGGCGGGAACTTTTGGCGGTAAATGGCGCAGCACAGTCTTTGCAATAAAGTACAGTCCAAGCACAACAAATCACAGTTCCAAGGCACACATGACCTGATTCTTCAGGCTTAAGTAGATCCTGTTCGTGACGCCAGGTTGTAGCGCCCCCACTGCCGCAGGGCCGAGGGGTACCCGGTACCGGGCCTCTGAGTCTCTGCTTCTGGGGTTGTCACGGCGGCTAGGCCCCGGTCCGTGACCCTGCCGTGGGGCGCACAGTAAATGATAGGTGTGGATGTTGGTGGTGCAGTTGTGGGATGCAGGTCGCGGTAAATAACGAGGACACCAGGTTGCAGTCTCTTTACCTCTTTACTGGAGATCTCTGAATCCTCAGTCCAGAATATGGTTCACCAGGCTGCGCAAGTCCGGCCGGTCCAATGGCACTTCCAGAGTTCACTTCACAGGTGGAAATCGGTGCCTTCCTTCTTAGCGCTATGTGTTGTAGTCCTTCCCTGCTGTGCTTACGGAAAGTACCCCACAACCGTTGTGTCTGTTTCTTAAGTTCCCTCACAACTCGATTAAATGATGTTCTTCTAATCGTCCGTCCCTTCCTGATGTTACAGTTAGAACGGCACCCGTTTGTCGGGTAGGCCTGGAGTTCTTCCGGGACCCTAGAGACGCCCCTCTCCCGCAATTGCCTCCCAAGACTTCATAGGTGATATGTGTTAGACAGCCCGCCTTAAACTGACTGTCCTGCCGCTGTTTAGAGTATTGCTTGAAGCTGAATGTTATAATACTCCCTCGGCGTTCCGGCCACCGGTAGTGCGCCTCAGTAGGATGTTGCTCCGGTCTTACAGCACGACCCCTACTGGAATTCTCCTATCGCTTGATCTCGTTTCTCACTCAGCACAATCTATCTCGCTTCTAGTCCTTTCTTGGGCCCCGCCGCTTCCCGGAGCTGGTGCGGACCCGTTACGTTCTTTCCAATGCCAAGCCTCTGTCAGGATCCCACCCCTGACAGAGACCCTACTGTCTCTTCCTCCACAACACCCTCTGCCACTAGGTGTTGCTTCGTCCAATCCAGTCAGCTTTCTGATCTAACTTCCTGCCTGACCCCCAGTTTACCCACTATGGTGGGGAGTGGCCTAATGAATAGAACCCTTAGCTCCCCCCGGAGGCCCGGCTGTGAAATGTATTGGTGTCTGTGATACCTGATCAGATGAACTCCTTCAGTGCCATCGGACGCACCATGGCTCCCCATAGTGGCGGAGCCACAGTACTGCAACGACCAGGACTCTGGGGCGCTGCAATAGCATTCTAAATCCTAGAAGGAAATATGTGTTTCCCCCCTTTCAGCATTATACAGCAATGTCCCCTATCCTGGGTTCATTCTGGTATTTATGTCCCTCATCCTGGCCCCATCCTGACATATATGCTCCCAATCCAGGGAAATATGTTCCCCATCCTGGACCTATCCAGGTATATAGGTATATACTGTATGTTCCCTATCCTGGATCCATCCTGGTATATATGCCCCAAATCCTGGGCTCATCCTGGTATATATGTCCCCAATCCTCATATATATGTTACCAATCCTGGTATATGTCCATCATCTTGGCTCCATTCTGGTGTAGATGTTGCTTATCCTGGACGTCATCTTGGTATATATGTGCCCCATCTCTATCCTGCCCCAAGATCCTGCACCGTGTATCTCCATCCTTCCCCATGATCCTGCTCCAGATGTATCCATCCTGCCCCATCTATCTCTATTCCTCCCTATCTGTCTCCATCCCTCCCTATCTATCTTCATCCTGCCCCATGATCCTGCTCCATGTGTCTCCATCCTGCCTCATCTGTCTCCATCCTGCCTCATCTGTCTCCATCCTGCCCCATCTGTCTCCATCCTGCCCCATCTGTCTCCATCCTGCCCCATGTTCCTGCCCCATCTGTGTACATCCTGCCTCATTTCTCCATCCTGCACTATGTTTCTCCATCGTGCCCCATCTCTTTCCATCCTGCACCATGTGTTTCCATCCTCCTCCATCTCACATGGTGCAGGATAATGATGCAGGAAAGGAGACAGATGGGGCAGGCAGAAGACAAATGTTCCATGTGGCTCCATCTTGCTGCACAAACATTTTGAGGCTTTGCGCTTTCAATAAAAATAATAATAAAA
This sequence comes from Ranitomeya variabilis, assembly GCF_051348905.1. Taxonomy (NCBI): domain Eukaryota; kingdom Metazoa; phylum Chordata; class Amphibia; order Anura; family Dendrobatidae; genus Ranitomeya; species Ranitomeya variabilis. The sequence continues at coordinate 121,841,089 of NC_135235.1, forward strand.
AAAACACTTTCTCCTTACCTGGCCGCGTTCCAGTGGTGATGTCCAAGCCAGGCATTTCAAGCGGGGACTCGCCAGCGAATGACAATGATGTCATACGCCGGTAACGTGTGTGCTGACGTCAGCTGCCAGCCTCCTATTGGCTGGCGGCTTTTAACTATTGCCGTGCGGGCCCACAATAGAGTTTAACTGAACCTGCGTCTCGGACGCAGGTTGAGTTACTGCACCCGCAGAATCCTGCAGAATCCTGCAGCTGGGGCCCGGTGAGCAGAAGAGAGGGGGCCCGATGTGGACCCCCTCTGTTCACCGGGCTCCATACGCCATTCAGAGCAGTAGTGCCCTGATGGCGGCCCTGAGGATACGTTCACACAACCATATTTTCAGTCTTATAATAATATTCTGTGTATGAAAAAGCAGACAGCATTCAAACCAATATTATTCAACGGGGCAGAGCAGATGAGCAATTTTTTTCACTGACCGAATCTGCGTGTGAAAAAATGGCGACAAACACGAGTTTAGTCTGTAAATCGAAGGAGACTCTACTGTTCTAATCTATGGGTGTGAAAAAATACTGACACCATGCGGAGCCACAGTGTAGCATTCAATTTTTATGGATACATTGTAATTCTGTAAAAAAGAAAGCGTAAAGGGTCTTGTGAATCATTAATAGCGGCTTCTGTAAAAACAAATTTGAATGTTTTTTTTACACGCTCGTGTGAACCTACCCTCACTTTGATCTTTGTTTAATTAATTAAAAAGCTGGTAATATTACTATAAAAATAAATTAATTAACATATTTGGTATTAATGCATTCATAAAACTCACCTATCAAAAATCTGAAATTAACCTGATTGGTGAACAAAAAAAACAAAAATTATCTAAACTTAAGAATTACGGGTTTTTTTTCTTTCGTCCCCAAAATAGAATCATTGCAAACATCAGTTTGGTGACAAAAAAACACATTAATTTCTAGAAACTTCTGAATTTTTGTTTACTTTAAAAAAATAAAAAGGAAGTTTGCCATCACCATAATAAGGGCTGTCCCACACGTCCAGATAATTCCGGTACCGGAATAAATCGGTACCGGAGTTATCCGTGTCCGTGTGCCTGGGAACTCACGGAGGCCATACCTGCGGCACACGTGTGCCGCCCGTATGGCGAGTGGGTACCACACGGAGCGTGTGGTACCCACTCTGCATGGTGCTGAAGCTGCGATTCATATCATCCCTGCAGCAACGTTTGCTGCAGGGAAAATATGAAGAATAGTGTTTAAAATAAAGATCCATGTGTCCGCCGCCCCCCCACCCCCTGTGCGCCCCCCCGCTGGTCAGAAAATACTCACCCGGATCCCCCGTCGGCAGTCGCTCCTTCCTGGTCTGGCCGCAGCTTACTGTATGCGGTCACGTGGGGCCGCTCATTTACACTCATGAATAGGCGGCTCCGCCCCTATTGGAGGTGGAGCCACATATTCATGAGTGTAATCGGCCGCATACAGTAGGAGGCGCGGCCAGACCAGGAAGGAGCGACAGCCGACGGGGGACCCGGATAAGTATTTTCTGACCAGCGGGGGGGGCGCACAGGGGGTGGGGGGGCGGCGGACACATGGATCTTTAGTTTAAACAC